>NW_020954571.1:2148502-2460334 GCF_900497805.2 Vombatus ursinus | reverse complement strand
TCTCTCTCTCTCTCTCTCTCTCTCTCTCTCTCTCTCTCTCTCTCTCTTTCTTGTCCTCCAGTTTCACACCTCCAAGTAATATTGGACATCTCCAACTGGATGTCCATTAGACATCTTAAACTCAATGTGTCCAGAACTGACCTCCCCTCCATAAACCTTCCTCTCTCCCTAATTTCCCTATTACTCTCAAGGACACCAGCATCCTCCCAGTCACCCAGGCTTGCAATCTAGGTGCCATTCTCAACTCATCACTATCTCTCACCCTACATATTCAATGTGTTGCCAAAGGCCTGTCAATTTTACCTTTACAACATTTCTCATATATGCCCCCTTCTCTTCTCTGACGCCATAACCACCCTGATACATACAGCCTCTTATTACTTCAGAGACTGGTTGGTTTCCCTGTCTCACATCTCTCTCCATTCTACTCCATTCTCCATTTAGCAAGCAAACCAATTTTCCTAAAGTGCTAAGGGCCGATCACATCCCCTCTTCCCGACCCCCCCCCACACACACACACATACACACACATAATTCAGGGACTCCCTTTCTCCTCTAGGATAAAATATAAAATCTCTTAATTCGCATTCAAAACTCTTCACAACCTGTACCTCACCACCATTCCAGTCATTTTATACCTTACTTCCCCCATCATCTACTCTAAAATCTAGTGACACTGGACTCCTTGCTTTTCCTCAAATAAGATACACCATTTTCCTACTCTGGGCATTTTCATTGGCTGTTCCCCATGCCTGGAATTCTCTCCTTCCTCATCTTTGCCTCCTGGTTTCTTTGGCTTCCTTCAAGTCCCAGCTAAAATCTTTCCTTTTGTAAGAAGTCTTTACTGATCCCCCTTAATGCTAATGCCTTCCCTCTGTTGATTATTTCCAATTTATCCTGCATACAGCTTTTTTGTACATAGTTGTTTACATGCTGTCTCTCCTCCACTAGACTGTGAGCTCCTTGAGGGCAGGGATCATCTTTTGCCTTTCTTCATATCTCTAGAACTTGGCACAGTTTCTGGCAAATATTATTTAGTCTTTTTTTCAGTCATGTCTGACTCTTCTTAACCTGGCCTTTTGCTACCTTTCCAGTCTTCTTACACCTTGCTACCCTCCACATACTTTGTAACCCAATGACATTGGCTTCCTGACTGTTTCTCCCACAAGACACTCTGAGGTCTCTACTCCTTGTGTTTTCACTGTCTGAAATGCACTGCTTCCTGGCTTCCCTGGCTTCCTTCAAATCTCAGGTAAAATCCTATCTTCTGCAAGAAGCCTTTAGTAGAGTGCCAGTCCTCTGTGAGTGGTTTGTCATTTCCTTCTCCCACTTATTTTACAGATGGGAAAACTGAGGCAAACAGGGTTAAGTGACTTGCCCAGGGTCATACAACTAGTAAGTTATCTGAGGCTGGATTTGATCTCACAAAGATGAGTGTTCCTGACTCCAGTACTGGTACTCTATCCATGGTGCCACCTAACTAACCCTGGCAAAGAGTAGGTACCTAATAAATGTTTATTGACTGACTGACTATTCACAACCTGTCCCTTTTTGGCCTTATTCTTTACTCCCCTTCATGTATCCTGTGATCTAACTACTGTGGCCTCCTTGCTGTTCCTCAACAGAACACTTTCTCAATTTGCATTGTCTCTCCCCATGTTTAGAACAATTAGTTTTCTTTATCTGATTCCTAGTTTTCTTGGCTTCCTTCAAGCCTTCATTCAAATCTCACTGTCATCAAGAGGGCTTCTCCAACCTCCCTTTCTGCACTCCAAGTTTTTTCCCCTTCTAAGACTGCCTTCTCTCTATACTGCACATATCTTGAATGTTGTCTCTCACTTTAGAATGTGAACCTCTTGAGAGCAGAGGACACATTTTTGCCTTTCTTTGTATCTCTAGTGCTTAGCATAGTGTGGGACACATAGTAAGTGCTTAAAAACTGCTCTTTGACCGCCTATTCCTGCCCATACTGGTCCCTCCCTTCTCTATCCTTCCATAGGTCTTAATGGTTTATATTATACATTTTGACAGTTGTCCTCTGGTTTATATTCTCTAGTAGTTTAATTAACTAATATCTGTGTTTCCTAACCATATTGTTATATGTACCCTGAGAGTAGAGACTTTGACATCCTTTGATGCTTCTCAAATCATCCACATAGTATCTACAGCAGTAAAGGGATTAATAATTAATCAATCAATAAGCACTTATTAAGAACTTTCTTCTATGTGCCAGGAACTGGAAATATAAAGATAAAAATGAAACTGTCCCTGACCTCAAGGAGGTTATATTTTATCTAAGGAAGCAACATGTCCTCATAAAGGTACATACAAAATACGTGATAAATATAAGGTAATGGGGGATATCGGGAAAGGCTTCATGTAATAGATGAGGCACTTGGGCCAAGCTTTCAAAGAAAGAATAATTTAGCCAGGGGAGTGGAACCTTGGCCTCGATGCCACACGTGGGTACATATAACATAAATTTTTTTAAAAAACTGTTTGTCAGAATTAACTTTTATATACAGTCCTCATTTTCTGTCCTGTGTAGATGTTTCATGCTTAATGCATATCAGGTTCATAATTTAAAAAGACAATTATTAAATTGTTTTTAAGTACCACCTTCTGAATTGGTGAGAAATGGAACATTTTGCAAAAGTATTTTGCCTTTTCACTTCAGTCTATCTTCTACTCAGCTGTCAAAGTGATAAAGCACAGGCTTGGCCAAGTCACCAATTCTAATGAGGAGGTCCCCTTCTTCCCCTACTCAATAAATTCCAATGGCTCCCTATTACCTCCAGGATCACATATAAAATCCTATTTGATTTTTAAAAGCCCATCTTAGACATTCTTTTTTTTTTTCTTTTGATGAAGCAGTAGGAGTTAAGTGCCTTGCCCAGGGTCACACAGCTAGGAGGTGTTATGTGTCTAAGGCCGGATTTGAACTTAGGTCCCCCTGACTTCAGGGCCGGTGCTCTATCCACTACACCACCTAGCTGACCCTTTTAAAAGCTCTTCTCAACCTGGCCTTTTTCTACCTTTCCAGTCTTCCCTTGCTACCCTCCACATACTCTGTAATCCAATGACATTGGCTTCCTGACTGTTTCTCCCACAAGACACTCTGAGGTCTCTACTCCTTGCTTTTTCACTGTCTGAAATGCACTGCTTCCTGGCTTCCCTGGCTTCCTTCAAATCTCAGGTAAAATCCTATCTTCTGCAAGAAGCCTTTAGTAGATAGGAGGAGCTTAGTAAATGCTTACGTTTCCTTCCTTCTAGTCCCTTTCAGTGCTTGTGCCTTCCCTTTGACATTATCTCCCTGTATATATCTCGTTTGTACATAGTTGTTTGCATATTGTCTCCCTGCTTTTTTTAAAGCCGTAGTGCTTAACCCACAGGGCCACATAGTAAGTGTTTAATAAAGGCCTGTTAACATCAGTCTAACTCTTGGATGAACTTAACTAACATGAGCCTCTTCCATTAATTTTAGGGCTTTAAAATAAAGTATTTAATAAAGGCAGAAAGGAGATGCTGACATCCTTTAATCAGCCAGTACTATTTATTTCAGAAGGGGTGAGGTAGGGATTTGGAGATGATGGGAAGAAGCATCATTAACCACTTGCCTCTCAGCCATGGACTCTTCCTCTCTGGTTCTCCAGGTAAAATTGATGCGTGCTGGGAGCCGCTCACATCTGGATTTAAGCAGGCTCCTAATAGAAATGAGATTTTGGTCTTGAATCCTGCACTTCATTGGTATCATCAATCAACAAGCCTTCAGTAAGAACATTCTGTGCAAAGAAGGCTGCAGAGATGGAGGGGGGTGGGCATGGGGGGAATGGAGAAGAGGGGAGTAGAAGAGGGAGGGGCATGAGGGGAAGGGAAAAGAGGCCAGGGTGAGAAAAGGGGAAGGAGAGAAAAAAGTGAAAATCCCTGCTTTCAAGGAGCTATACCTTCTACCATAGAAAAATTATTTACTTTCCATTGGCAAGGGTCGCTCAGGTTGGGGGTGGGGGATGGAGGGTACTTTTATAGCAAGGTGTTAAGAAAAAGTTTTTAATCTTCATTTCACATGTAAACTTATATTGTATATAATTATATTATCATATGATACATAATTATATTTTATTTATATAATGTTGTTTTGGGGTCTTCCAGGCTCAAGGTTGATGTAATTAGTAACTATTTCTCTTTTGGCTGCAACCCTGAGCCTTTCCCCCTCCCAATCTGATTTTTTTTGTTTTTTTAAATTAAAGGGGTCATCTCTTGACTCACTTTTCAAAGAGGCCTATTCGCTGAATGGGCATTGCCTCACTCAAAGTGAGAACCTGGAAAGACCTTAGCTTAAAGGGCCATGGTCCCCACTGCATCCTGGGCCATCTCCTGCCGTTCTGATGGTCTTGATTGTCATCTGGCCACTGGACCCACATGGCTCTGGAGGAGAAAGTGAGGCTGGTGACCTTGCACAGCCCTCCCTCACTCAAATCAAAGTCAATTGCAAGTCATGTCATCATCTCCCCAACATCATGGTCCTTTTTGAGAAGGAAGGACAAACCACAACATAATGTTGTGTTATATAATATGTATCACTGTTGCATTATTCTATATAAATAAATTTACATGTATCATTTAGGGGACACTCCCCTCCTTGATGCCGGAGTGGGAGCCTGCACTAGTTCTGCTTGGGCTGCAGGTGGCGCGGTCGGGAACGCGGCAGAGGGAAGGGGCCCTCTCTCCCGGCCAGCTAGCGCGACGCTCTTCCTCTGCGGCGGCGCTGGGCGCGTCCTGCAACATGGCTGTGGCTGCGGCCCCGCTGCCGCTGCTCCGGGCGGGTGAGTGAGTGTACCGAGCGGCGCGGCCTACCCGGCGCTGCCCCGCGCCCTCCGCCTGTACTCATCCCCCTCCTCAGCAGCGGCCCTCGGGGAACTGGGGGTGGAAGCGCGCGGCGCGGGGGGGGGGGGGGGAGGGGAAGGGGGGGGGGGGGGGGGGGGGGGAAGGCAGGTCATGGGGACAAGGGAGGGGAGAAGCAAAGGAAAGGGGAAGGGTACTGAACAAGAACTCAAGAAAGGGGAGGGGAGACAATGGGACCCTGACTTAGAGGTCAGTGGTTCTTAACCCAGGGCCCCTGGACTTTTTTTTTTAATATATATTTTTGTAACTGTACTTCAGCTAATTGGTTTTCATTCTGAGAAGGGGTCTATAGGCTTCGTCAGACTGATAAAGGGGTCCAGGAGGCAAAAAAAGTAAAGAACCCCTTTTCTAGATCTGCTTGGTGTTTGTTACAGGCTCTCAAAGACAGCTCATCTATTCCTTCCCCAGGCAATCTGTCCAGGTTTTCTTGGTTGGATTTTCTTGGCAAGGCCTCCCCATGGGCTTCACAGCCCAGCCCTCGGATGTATGGAAGTGTTCCTGCTGCAGGGATTGTCGACGACAGTGGTAATGTCCCATTTAACCAGGAGAGCAGGATGTCTTAGGGTGGCTGACACAGTGGGTGCAGGGGAAAGAGCGCTGAACTTGGAGTCACAGCCCTGCATTTGAGTTCTGGCTCTTCTCCTTACTACACATGTACCCTTGGACTAAATACTTCACCTTTCTATGAAATGAGGGAGTTGGTTATGTTCTTAGATGCTTATCTAGGCTCTCAGTCTTAGATCCATCACTAATAGACATGTGACACTTGGTAAGCAACCTCTTTCCCCTCATTTCCATCTCTGAAGTTCCATATAGCTCGATAATTCTAAGTGGAGTAATTTAATCTTCATGTCAGTGGGCACTTTCTAGCACTTAGAACAGTGCCTGGCACGTAGATATTTAGACAGCTAGGTGTCACAGTAGATGGAGCTTAGGCCTGGAGTCAGAAAGACTTGAGTTCAAATCTGGCCTCAGACCCTTACTAGCTCTGTGATCCTGAGCATGTCACTTAACCTGTCTGCCTCTGTTTTCTTACCAGCAAAATGAGGATAATAACAGTACCTACCTTACAGGGTTGTTGTGAGGATCAAATGATATAATATTTGTAAAAGGCTTAGCACAATGCCTGACACATAAGTAATCACTATATAAATGCTTTTTCCCTTCCCTTCCCCTTTATGGATGAGGAAACTGAGGCCCACCCAGAAAGACTTGCCCAGAGTCACACCTAGTGATTTACAGAACTCAGACTTGAACCCAAGTTCTCTGACTCCACTTCTAGTCTTCCTTCCATTATACCACATAACACTTCTCTAAATTACCTAAAGTCATACAGCTAGTGAGTAGAAAGGCCAGATTTTGAACTCAGGTTTTCTGAGATCAAATCCATTGCCAATGCCCCTTCTACTATGTCATCATAAAACTTAGAACTGGGAGGAACCTTGGAGATCATTTAATCTACCTCCCTCATTTTGCTGATGAGGAAACTGAAGCCCAGAAAGGGGAAGGGATTTGCTTTAGGTCAAATGGCTAATTTGTGATCGATTCCAAATCTAGCCCTTAGTTTTCCTGAAATAAGTTCTTGACTTATGCTCTTTAGATATACTGAGATATTTTCAGGGGGGTGGGGTATCCTGTTTTTAGAAAACATGGGATCGTAGGAATTAGAACTGGAAAAAGCTAAAGAGATCCTGTAGTCCAGCTCCTTCCTTTTATAGATGAGGCATCTGAGGCCCAGACCAAAGTTACACAGGCATTCTGTGTTAGAGGCAAGATAGGAACTTTCTGATTAAACCATAAAGTCAAATGTTTGCCATAGCTTCCTCCCAAAGGATGGTTCTGGAAGAGGATGCTCTTGTCAATTTTCAAAAATAAATGTTAGTGTAACAAGCAAGTCTATTTTACATAATATTTTAAAATTCACCAGTGTTCATTTTTCCTCTAGATCTCAATGACAAGATTTTGACTGAACCTCTCAAACACTCTGATTTCTTTAATATAAAGGAACTGTTTTCCCTCAAAACTCTTTTTGATGCCAGAGTACATTTAGGACATAAAAAAGGTTGTCGTCACAGGTATGTTCAGCCTTTGCTATGTGTTCCCAGTACAAAAGAGCCTTAGGAAATGTATATAGGTGGGACTTGAAGGAGTACTTTAGAGTCTCAGAACTAATCATTTGTAGTAATTTTCCAAGTTTTTCCAGATTAATTTAGTAGATGTTTATTAAGTATCTGTCTGTTTTACTCATTGAGCACTTATATACTGTTTTCTATTATGGTTATCTTTTTTGCTTAATGATTCAGTGGATAAAGTGCCTAGCCTGGAGTCAGGAAGACCTGAGTTCAAATTAGGCCTCAGACACTTACTGGCTGTGTGACCCTGGGCAAGTCACTTAATCTCTGTTTGCCTCTGTTTCCTCATTTGTAAAATGGGAATAATAATAGCACCTACCTCCTAGAGTTGTTGTGAGGATCAAATGAGATAATAATTATGAAAGTGCATAGCATGGTGCTTGACACATAGTAAGCACTGTGTAAATTTTAGCTGTTACTATTTTATGTATGTGTCTCATTTCCCCTCTCGCCCCTACTGTGAGCTTCTGAAGGTCAAGCACTATTACTATTATTTCTGTGTTTGTCATATTGCTTACCCTCACTCATCTTATTGGTGCCATGTTTCTGAAAATTGACTCCTTTTCCCTGGCCTGGCCCCTGTGAAAGGAAAGGGGTGGGGGAAGTAGAAGCACTTTCCAGATGAATTCTGGCCCATCTGATAATGCCCCATAAGAGAAGAAAAGAATTGTTTTTGATTGCTTCAGGGGACTGGGTTGGAATATGGTTTCTTCTCCACCTTCAGATGTAGCCTGAATTATTTTATGAGACAGTTGAATGTATCCCAAGCTGCTGTGGAGTGACCATAAGGGAATGTGTATGGAACCATATAGTAAAGAGCAAAACTGACTCCCTTCTTAGAAAGACTAGCTTAGGAGTCATGGTCTCATCTCCACCAGACCTGGCCAGAGGTTGAGGTCCATACACCCCTGCTTCTAAGCATTCATCTCTCATGTTTAGTGTCTTTAGTAAACTGCCTGGGAACAAATGAAATACATTTTAGAAGTGAGGGGAAAAGACCTGAGGCAAGAAAGTCAAGTGACTTGCTCAAGATCCCACAGCTAGTTAGTGTCTAAGGTCAGATTTCATCTCCCGTCATCCTGCCTCCAAGCCCAGTACTCTCTCTGCTGTACCACCTAGCTGCCCCAGAAGCAGTTAGTACTTAATAAATATTGGTTGATGCTGATGATTGAGAGTTCACTCTATATACTTTGTGTTCAAATGGTGTGCCTTTTACAGGTTTATGGAACCATACATCTTTGGGACCCGACTAGAGCAGGACATCATTGACTTGGACCAAACGGTCAAGCATCTCCAGCTGGCTCTGAACTTTACTGCCCACGTGGCCTATCGAAAAGGAATTATTTTGTTCATGAGCCGGAACCGGCAGTTCACCCACCTAATAGAAAAAATGGCTGTGGACTGTGGAGAGTATGCCCACACCAGATATTTTAAAGGGGGCTTGCTGACCAATGCGCCTGTCCAATTTGGCCCTGGGGTCCGTCTCCCAGATCTGATGATCTTCTTCCATACCATGAACAATGTCTTTGAGCCACATGTGGCTGTAAGGGATGCTGCCAAGATGAACATCCCTACCGTGGGCATTGTGGACACAAACTGCAACCCATGCCTCATTTCATACCCCATCCCCGGAAATGATGATTCCCCTGACTCCATCAAGCTTTTCTGCCATCTCTTTGGAACAACCATCAAACGAGCTAAGGCAAAGAGGAAGCAAATGGAATTCCTCTACAGCCAGCAGAGCAGACAGATGGCAGACAAGACAGGAGATACATACCAGCAGCCTGCAGGCCCTGCTCAGTTAGGAACATAGACTGTGATGAAAAAGCGGAGTTTTGTAAAGAATCACCTGACTTCTACCAAAATAAAAACAAGACCTGAATACCTCCTAGTTCTTAAAACCAAAATTCTCTCCTGTCCATGTATATTAGTCTGAAAATGAAGGAAAGTCTTTTTGCTATCTGATAATAGTCATGTTTTATCCTTAGATGCCATTTCATACTTTTCATAGTGTTTTCAAATTCATTATCTCACTTGTTCCTCCTAATAACATTTTGAGCTAGCTTGAGAAATTGGTATTATCTTCATTTTACAGATAAGGAAGCTGGGGTCCAGGTGAAAGAATGACTCATTCAAGGTCAGATAACAAATGAATAATGATAAAGCCAGGATTAGAACCCAGATTTCTAAATTCTTTATCTAGTGTACTTTGCATTATAATGACAGTGTCTTTTATAGTTATGTTGGACCCACTTTTGAGGGAAAATAAGACTCATATTTTTAAATTATGACAAAGAGATGAGCTGAATAAACCCAACCAGGGGAAAAGAAGGAGAATATTTTAGCATGTGCTTTGAGAATCTCAATGATACACATTAATGGTCTACGAGAAAATTAAGGGACTGGAGGAGAGAAGCATAGATGGAAGGTATTTGCATGGAGATCAGTGAAGCAAGAATTCAGCGATTTTTATCATCAGAGTAGTCTGCTTGAATAGAAAGTAGAAACAGATAAGTTTGGGAAACATTACAAGTGTGGCACAGAAATATGACATAATAGTTGTGGAAAACGTCAGTTATTTAGACATCTTTAGAAAGATTTGTTATCCAGACAGCTGTCAGAGTGTTCTGTCAAAAAGACAGCAGTTAATTGCTTGATTTGCCTTAATGATAATTTCATCCTTCAAAAAAGGGAAATTTATATTGGATTGTATTCTCACTAACAGGGAGGAACTGGTTCCTGAGGTTGAAATGATGGGAACTCTGAGGGGTTCCCATCTCCCACTCCCATTGGCGCAAATTCTTGAGGAGAAGTCAACCCTAAGGGGATAGGTGACACTCAAAAATGAAATTCAAAAGACGAAAGGAAACAATTCTAATGAGGAGGGGAAGTGGGAGTTATCTGAAAAGACCAAAGGATGCCCAGGGACCTCGACAGCTAACTTAGATTTTTTTAAAAATGTACAGAAGATGAAAGCAATGACAGATAATAAGATGAACATAAGCATGGCATGGTCCTGTTAAAAAAAATGTGGAAATTGAACTACTGGGATAAGAATGAATGGAAAAACCAGAAAGCAGTTTGACAGAAATTTGGTTTAGTTCAACATCTAATGTACTATAATATCAAAAATAGGTATATGGCTTGATTAATGGTCATATTGTCAAAAACAATTAGAACCAAATCAGATAACCTTTCACAGCCCTGGCTAGAATTCTTAAACAACTGATAAAGGTGATCACAAAAGATAAAATAGATTATTTCAATTATATGGAATTGAAAACCTTTTGTATCAACAAAATTAATACAACTGATGTAAGACAAGAAGTGATTAGGAAAAAAATCTTTGCATCAAGTATTTCTGATAACAGCCTGATACTCACTTCATAGGGGACTAATGCAAATATATCAAGACCCATTTTCAAATGGACTAGTGGTCAAAGGATATGAACGAAGAATTTAAAGATAATAGCAACCACATGAAAGAGTGCTACAAATCACTAAGAGAAATGTATAATGAAACAGTTCTGATATTCACCTCAGAACTATTAAATTGACAAACACAAAAGATGTGAATAGTTAATATTGGTAGGGTTGTACAAAACTAGGCATGCTTCCTCACTGAAGGAACTGTGAATTGGTCCAATCATTCTGGGAACAGTTTAGAATTATCTCTGCCCTTTGTCCAACATACCTGCCAGGCATATAAATTATATTTCAAGGTCAGTGGTAGAAGGGTCTTATATATGTCAAAATATTTATAATGGCACTTGTAGTGGCAAGGAAAAAGAAATTACGAGATGCTGGTCTACTGGGGAATAGTCAAATCATGGTAAATTAATATAATGGAATATTATCGCACCATAAGAAATGACAGATATGAATACAGAAAAGCCTGGGAAGAAAAACATGTATGAACTAATGCAAAGTGGAAGGAAAACTAAATATAACAACAATGTAAATGGAAAGAACAAAACATCTGAAACAGTACTGTGAAAATGATTGTCAATCAATCTCCAAAAAGAGAAAAGATAGGACAATGCTTTCCTTCTTTGGCATAGGTGGAAGACTAGAGTGTGGAGTGCTGCATATAATGTCAGACTCGGTTGTTGTATTTGTTACTTTTGCTGAATTTTTTTTCTGATTTTTCTTGATTATAACTGATAGCTCTCTAGAAGAGAGGATGAATACATTAGGAAGTGAAGGTGGTATAAAAAATATCCATTAAAAAATTTTAAACAGTGACAGGAATGCTAAAGCTCAGAGAGCTGAAACTGGTAAGGAAAGCTAAAGACAACAAAAGGGTGGGTTTGTTTTGATTTTTAACCATATTAGAGGAAAAGGAAAACAAAGAAAGGATATGACCTATGCTTGAGAGGGATGGGATGATAACAAACTGGACAGAAAGCAGAACTGCCCAATTCCTATTTCTTTTTTTTGTTTTCCTGCCAAGGAGGATGACTCTTGCATTGGAAATGAAAGAACAAAAATGGCAAACTACATTAATACATAAGATAAGTACAGAGATAGTAAGAATGTGGATGACTAGGTGGCATAGTGAATAGAGTGCTGGGCCTAGAGTGAGAAAGACCATCTTCCTGAGTTCAAATCTGGCCTCAGACACTAGCTGTGTGATCTTGGGCAGGTCATTAACCCTGTTTGCCTCAGTTTCTCATCTGTAAAATGAACTGGAGAAGGAAATAGCAAACCACTCCAACATCTTTGCCAAAACCTCAAATGGGATCACAAAGTTAGACATGACTGAAATGACCGAACAAAAATGGAACATCCAGTTCTTAGTCCATAAAAAACACTAGGTAACCCTAAGTGTCCATAAAGATTTTGCTTATTTAAAAGTCCAGGGCATCCAGGCCCTGATTTGTCCCCAAGGAGGGTACATTCCCTAATGCATGATTGCTAGAACTTCCTTCAGACAGAGAAGGGCAAGGAAGAACCTCTGGTAGAAGTCACCTGTTTCTCATGCCCTAGTCTTGGTGGGATCTCTGGAAAACTACTGAGTGAGCGATATTACGGCTGCGCAGGCGCTCTAGGGGAACAGGGTGGTGAGGGGAGGAGCGGCAGAGACCGGAGCGAGTCCATCCGGAAGGGAATGCGCGTGCGTTTGCTGCCATGTCCCATGCAGGCCGCCGTAGGGTCTATATAAGACGGTGGGTGGGCAGGTTACGCCCTCTCTGAGTGGCTGAAGCGGCTGGTGTGGCGTTGCTGGTAAGTTAAACGGGCCCTAGCCTCCCCTGGGCTGCGGGCATCCCTGCTTACCCCCACCGACTCCCCGGGCCCCGTACCCACTTGCAGTCTACTATCTGAATCGTTTCCTCAAGTTTGCCTGGACATGTGACGCTCTAGATCGCTTGGAAGTGTTTTTCCTACTTTTAGGCTTCCGCCACGTGTCCGGCCTCATGTCCTCCCTCATGTCTTCCCTGGGCTGTGGGGAGTCCGGGCGCCAGGGTCAACCAGGGATTTTGTCCAGAACTGCTGGTGTCGCGCCGCTCCCCCACCCCATCGGGACGTCTTTACTTAAATGATAGAAAGAATGTAAAAGCGACACTAATTAAGTACCAGCTTATCGTACTCTCCTTTCGCTTTTCTTCCAAACTTATTCCCCTGGTTTGTTCTTAAATTTTCCCAGGAGTAATCACAGCAGGGTTTCTTAATTTGGGATGTATGAACTTGCTTTTGCAACATTTTGGAAACTTTAAATATAATTTATCCTTGATAGCCATCCGAATTTTATGTTTTTTTAAAAATATTTTTAGAAGGGAACAAAAGGGTCTGAGACAAACAGCTTAGAACTATAGCCTTGTTAAATCGTGTTCCATTTTCCTTTCCATATTTGTGTTTTCGTCAACCTTCTCTAGTTTCTTAGTCTTATTTCATTTTCTTCCACACTCGACCCTCTGAAGGAATTGAGGTTTCTTCATTTAGTTTGTGAAGTTGCTAGCTTTTAATATTTCTAGCTCTAGATGGCAGCAACTTGCTTACAATAATAACCGAATACAGTATTTATAACTTTATTGCTACATATTCTGTCATCCTTGTAGCTAGAGACCTTTATCCCTATGCAGTAATAATGGTTAGCATTTATACAGTACTTTAAGGTTTGCAAAACACTACGTGTATCTCATTTTAGCTAACATGAAAAGACTGATGCTCAGCAAAACTGACAACCCTATAGTCACAGTTATTCTTTATATAATAACCACATAGCATGATGAAATTAGAATTTTCCTTTACCAAAGCCAGCAGTTTATATTCCCTTAGACAAGATTTGACAGAGAAAAAGTAGTAATGATAGCTAACATTTATATAATGCTTTAAGGTTTGCAAAGTGCTTTACAAAGATTTTTCATTTGATCCTCACAACTCCGGGATTATTATCTCCATTTTACAAATGAAGAAACTGAGACAAGACAGATTAAACGACTTGTTTATCCATGGTCTTACAGCTAATAAGTGTCTGAAGTAGGATTTGAACCCTGGTCTTCCTAACTTAAGGTCCAACACTATCAATTAACTGCCTCTAATTTACCTCCGTAACCCTTTATGCCATGAATTCTTTGGTAGAAACAAGGTAGTTCAGAGAATGTGGGACTTGAGCTGATAGGAAACCAAGAGAAGGGAATGAGGGGACACAACACTGCCTGGACAAAAAAAACTATGGAAATTGTGAAGATCTTTAAATTGCCAAAAAAAAAAATTAATTTATGCTAGTGTCTGTAGGAAACCCCTAGAGCTTTTGGGTTAAATCTGTGGTTTAGAAAGATCACTGAGTGATGGAGGGGTTGGTTTTGGGAGACTAGAGGCGAAGAGATCAATTAGGCTATAGCAATAGTACCGGAAGGGGAGGCTTTGGGGGGCGGAAGTAATGAGTTCTGTTTGGGACCTGTTGAGACTTTGATTAAATTCATTTATCAGAGGTTAGTGGTTTATAGATTATCTTATTCTGCAGAGTGCATGTGTAACTGACTCTTGTTCAGGAGTCTAGAGCTGAAGCTATAGATCTGGAAATAATTTGCATAGAGATGATCACTGAATAGGCAACTAGGTGGCACAGTGGATAGAGCCAGGAAGCCTGGAATCCAGAGTTCAGTCCAGCCTCAGACACTTAACTGTGTGGCCCTGGGCAAGTCATTTAATCTCTGCCTTAATCCAGTGGAGAAGAAAAATAGTATACCATTCCAGTGCCTTTGCCAAGAAAACTCCATGGACAGTATGATTCACAAGTAGTCTTGAAGAGTAGGACACAGCTGAATCAATTGATGAATCCAGAAGACCTAATGAGATCTTCCAAGTGTAGTAAGGAGTAAAAAGAACGGAGTCCCTAAGAATCTAAGCTCTTTTCAGTTAGATATTAGTTCATTTATTAATTTGTATCTACAGTGTCTAGAAGATAGTTAATAATTGTTGATTAATTCTAATGTGGAATGAAGAGTTGCTTTTATTATCAAAAATTTTCTTAAATTTCTGTACTAATGTGAAATAGTAGCTTCAGTCTAAGGATTTTCAAATTTCAACTCTGCAGCTTTTTGACAATATGACATTGGGGAAATCACCTTTTTTTTTTTTCTAATCTAGGTTTCAGTTTGCTCATTTGTGAAATGATGGGGTTGGAAAATGTAATTTCTAAGGTCCATTCCAGTTCTAAATCCAAGTCTACAAAATCTGTACCCCTACTAAAATATGTTAACTGATTCTGGTGCAGGTTTAGCTGAAATGGGCATAAGATGTAAATACATTTATGAGGCTTTTAGTATATATTAGTGAGTGAGAACTTGGAGACAGTGTGAAATTCTTTTTTATATCATATTGATTCACAACTCTTTGTCGTTTCTCTTAGTGAGACCAGTTTAAGGATTTACTTGATTTTCCTTCTTTCTCTAGCAAAATGGGAAAGCCTTGCATCCAGGAAATGTGCCCTCAGGGAAGTGAGGCAAGTAAGTTTGGGAATTCAATCAATCATCTCGGTCATTAATGGGTTCCAAGAATTTTATTTCTATATATTGTACCAGTTATTGGACCCTTGTAATGTATCTTTGATATTTTATTCATTAGATCGATATTAGAGTTTATAACAGATTGATTAATAATCTGAGTTATCCTCTTCCCCTTTCTACTCCCCCTCAACCTTCTGAAACTGCAAGAATTTTTTTGGTCTGTATGTACTTGGTATCCCTTAGAGAGATTCCCTTAGACTTGGTAAAGAAATAATCCTTTGGTTTGATATCTGTGTTCTGTTTTTAAAACTAAAATGAGATTTCAAGTGTAGTTTTACCTGTATACTTCAGGCATGCAAAATTGATGGGGGTGTTTTGGAGACCAGATTGGTGGATTAAGTGAGTTTACAAATCAATGCTGGGATTTTTGCTGAGACCAGCAATTGAATATTTATTATGGTCATTCATTCTGGTAACTACTAGGAAAAGAATATATACAACTTGTTTGTATCCACTAGCCCCTCACAAGACTCATTCCAAATGCTTCTGAAGCTTTAAGACTTTTACCTCAGAATTTACTATTTTTCCCAAGCTGGCCTAGGTCCCATTTATGAGCTGAATAAGACATGTTGTAGGACAGTTATCAGAACTGCACCCATATAGAGAGAAGAGAAAATTCCTGGTTTAGTCATAACCATAAACTGCCCCTAGAGGCGTTACAATTGAGGCTGCTGTGCCTCATTTGTGTCATTAGGTGGCAAAAAGAAAGAGACTATGTCTACGCTCAGTGCTCTGACCCAGTGAGCACTCAGAATGATTAATAGCCTGACACTTAATAAATATTTAGGCATTTTCTTATGTTTTATTGATAACTTGAACCCTCATGCAACTTGGCTTTTTGATTCTTTCAGGTTTTCATTGTGCTAACATTTTAACAAACTGTTTTCATGGCTTTTTTGGCAAGAGGAAACGAAACAAGCCAAACTGAGCAGATGTGCCTAAATGGTGAGTGGAAATGCATGGGGATTCCATCTGGATAAAGATTTGTGTTGTAAGGAGGTTTGTGTTGATATATCTCTCAAATTCAAGATTCAAAGGAGGATATACAGATTATAGCAATGCTATTATAATTGATAATATCAGTGTTGGAAAAGTACTGAGAATGGTGCAAGTTTTGGATTTTCCCAAATAACTAAATCTTGAGTAATTGCTTATAATAAAAAATGCTGCCATTACCATTACAGATACAGCTGCTGCTGCTGCAGCAGTGCTGGGCTGTACCTGTGTCCTTAGGTAGCAAAGAGGAAGTGGCTTTTTCTACGCTCAGTGTTCAGAAATCTGTGAGCACTAAGAATGGTTGATTGCCTGACATTTTTCTGTGTTTCCCAGTTATGGGTGCTTTTTAGAAGTATACTTACTGATCCCTGATCTTGTGGGCCTTGGCTACATTACTTTCTCTGCCGCCCCCCCCCCCCCCCCAAAAAATTGGGCAAATCCAATTCATCTGGTGAGAATGAAGTGTTAATTTTGGATTAGTAGGCAAGCCAGCATCAGGGAAAGTATGATCTATATGAAGTTTGACATTGCTACTCAAAGTGGTGCCTCTCTTTCCTAAACCCTTGTTAAATAAGTATCAGCTGCGCAAGGCACTGGTTATATGCTGAGGTACAAAGACAGGTACAGTAGCTTCCTACCCTCATTCTTCAGCACTTATCTATTTAAATCATTTGGGCATTGCCTTGGGACATAGCTTCTGTTTTAAACTCTTGTGTAACTTTTTGTATCCCCCACTAGACTAACTCAACAACTAGAGAGATGGGAAGAGAGAACTCAGGTCGTCTGATCACAGATAGGTCAGACTGAATTGTCACCTCCTGGGGTAGGGATCTGGTTTGACAAAAAGGAAGGACTTCCAGGTGCATTTTTTTATTGATGAGGAGGAACATCTCTTTAATACAGCTATAGAAAGATGGAATGGGGATCAAAACATTCTTTTATGAAGTTACTGTGATGATGTGAAAGGGTCTTCTGAAAATTTTCATTTTTTTTCCTTTTGTGGACTGTAGATGGTTAATGTACGTATCTGACTTGTTTTGTTGACAGTGCAGAAGTGAAGCCCATATGACTTTTGTTTAGGTTGGATTCCTTGCTGTTTGTCAGCATACCATCCATGGGAGCAGTGCTTCAGATCTTGATGTACTAATGGCTTCAGACATAGGTGAGTACAATGTGAAGGCCAAGTGTGTGGGTTGTTCTGCCCCCTAGAGGCATTACAGATATGACTGCTGTGTCACGTTTGTAATTAGGTGGCAAAGAGAGAAAGGCTATGTCTACGCCCAGTGTTCTTAAATTTGTGAGCACTTAGAATGATTAATAGCCTTACAGTTTTTCTTTGTGTTGTATATTGGTTTTACCAGTTAAACGAAGGGATGTTAGTGGCAATAGAGAACCACTCTCTTTTTACACTTGCTTGTCACTATAATTAGATCCCATCGGATAAAAATTAATTTGGTTACCTAAATTCAAAGATTAGTTCATTTATGTGGTGAAATTGCCTACAAAAGTTTTGTTTCATAAACTAAATAAATCAATCAGTAAAATTTATCTAGGAATGTAATTCGGGAGTACAATTTGCCATTGTGGAGATTTGGATAATAAAGGCAGCTTATAATGCAGGGCTTAGCTCTTTTGGGCTTGAGTAGCCTGTGGTTAACCCAAACTTTAGGCTCAAATGTCAGATTCCAACACCCTAAACCACTAGGGTGATGACCCTGAACTTTTGCATCTTGGAAATTATTGTTAATCAGGTGTGGTGCTTTTTCTATCAAACAAGGTTTCTGTAGCCAGGAATATAAGAAGCCAGTAGAGTATTAAATCTAATCTGATCATTTAGGGTGGCTCACAAAACTTGGAATTTTTCTAAGTGCTATAAACTGAGAACAAAATATTCCTAAACTGAAATAATTTAGAAAGAAGTTTTAAGATCAGCAGAGATTAGAGCCAAAAAGAAAAAAAAAAGGTAGTCCACTACCGCCATGTATATGTAAATAGGATTCAAAGAAACCAGAGCCAATTGGCCAGCAAAGAGACAGTTTCCAGATAAAACATGTATGTGGGTTGCTTGAGATGTATAATGGGGGAAAACTCCTCACTTTCCTTGCATCAGTCTTCAGATCTGACTAGGCTCCTTGTCAGCATAACTTAGGTCCTGAGTTAAGCATTAAACAAATCTGGTCTCTAAGCAACAGGTCTGGCTTTTGGTTTTTTTGTTTTGTTTTGTTTTGTTTTTCAGCCATGCAGGACTAGGTTCAAATAATACAATTAAGTTTTTCCCACCGTGCATAGCTAAATGGTTTTTGGTTTGAGTTAGTCTTCCCTTTATGCATCAGGATATTATATTTGCAAATACACTTAGGAAACATAAACTTGTCAAAGCACACCTAACAGCTCCCCTGCCTGAATGTTTTTGTTCTGAGAGACCAGAAGTTGTTCCCTAATGTTAGACAGTAGGAGATAGCCCAGAAATTATTTCTGGCTATCTAGCCTTCACAATTTGTCTTTTCCAAGCACTGCCTGCTTTGTAAAATTCTGAGTAGTTATCAAGTTGGGAGGAAATCAGCTATTTTTGGCTTCCTCTAAAATATATCATCCCGTAGGATAGGTAGAAAACGCCAGATTTGACTACATTTAATATAAAATGCCTCAGTACTACCCTAGCTCCTGCATCTGAGCTTTTTGTTTTGGGGGTGGAATAGTAGTTAAACTGGAATGTTAATTGTCATGAATGTGATTTTCTGAACTTGGGACAAATTCTGAAATAAAAGACCTATGTTTCTCTATTCACATTTGACTAAATACTCACTAAAGATTAGCTATAGCAGTACATGTTAGCAAAAGGATAAATTTTATCTTTCCATAAACTAAAAGGTACAAGATTAACATAGGGTGGCTTTTTAACAGGTTGATTGTATAGAAGGGATTTATCAGGTACTGTTTGTTTTTGCTGGCACCAGCTCTCACTTATCTGGGACCAAAGACCAAGCCCTTTGTTCTGTGTAAGGGAGGAATACACCAGTATTGTGGCACTACAGGGTGTCTCCAAAGTTTTAAGCTTTAATATCTTTAAACTATACTTAAGGTTTTGGAACATCCTGTAATTGCTGTGGGATACCTCAGCTTTAAGGTTACCAAAAGAGGCTTCTGTGAATTTTGTTGCGTGATAGGGAAAATTTTCTCGTTAAGTGGGCATTATTGTGACCAGAGGTATCATTAACCAAGTAGGTAGCTGGCTGGTTGGCTGGAAAATGAGCAGTTTAATTGACTAGAGGCATTGCCTGGTAGTAGCTTCCTAAGAGAATACTAATAAAATTGTGGTCCTTTCTAAGAAGCCAGCACACCAACATTGGGGGTTGGAAGGAGCGTTTTATGACCTTATGCAGATATTTATATAATTATAATCAAAAGGGCCCTTGTGGTCTACTGTCTTACATTTGAATACTAGTTTGCAGAGCTTTTCCATATATGTCATTTTCATTTGCTCTTCAAAATAGCTCCGTGAGGTAAACTGGGAAGATTATCTTATTTTCCCCATAAGAAAAGTTAAGATTTTCCCTGTAGTGTATGTTTCATATTTTACAGCATACTAGTTTTCAGTTAAAATTGTTGGGAGATGTTAGATTTATCTTTTTTTTCTTCTAAACTTACATATACTGTTTGATAAGAGGTTGACTGCCAGGCATGACAACTTTTCCATGAATAATTCACAAAGTGTAGGTATTCTACAAGATGCATAATTGAGTTTGTTGTTAAGATTTGAATGTGTCTCCTGGAGAAGTTATATATAATTTTTCAAGAACTACACCCAGTAAAATAGGAGACTTTAGGTGTTTGTTGCCTGAGCGTTTTCTCACCTGCACCTAAACTCAGTTCCCTAGAAATTGCATTATTCTGTTAATTCTGTTAAGAAAACTTCAGTCTCTTGGCTTTGTTCCCAATAATAGCTTACTTTTATACCACTTTACAAATATAAGCATCGTACATATATTAACTCACAACAGTCCTATGTGATGATTGCTAACAAATACAGACCAAAGTAGACTGAGTCCAGCTAGTACACAGTTAGGTGTTCCCTGTAGTATTGCTACTATCAGCTAGTAAATCCTTTTTAAATTGTCAATAAGCAAACATTCAAATGTACAGAGAAAGGTCAAAATAAAACTAAATTGGACCGTATGGCTTCAATTTGTCTATGATAACTAATAAAATAACCCAAATGCTTTATCTCTTTTTACTCATGTAGACTACAGAATTCCAGACTTTTGAGGTAGCAGGAGCTGTGAAAACTTAGAACTTGAACAGTACACGCCACTGGGTAACACAAAAGGTAAAATTCCCAGTCTTTTTATTTATTTATTTATTTTTGCCACCTTCTTTACCCAGAAGTATTTCATAGATGACTTTAGCTGTAACTCTTTATTGTGTTAGGGGGTGGACCAGGAAAAAGCCAAGGGAAGGGGGAGATAAACAAAAAGAGTTGTGTTTATGTTAAAGGAGAAAATAGGTATTTGCATGCTTATAGAAATGGATGAGAATAGGAATGTTTTGATAGAAGAGTACAATGTTGGCTTATCCAAAATATGATATCAAGGCTCAGAAAGTACAGCTGTTCAAATAGTTCGTTAGTTCTGAGTGAAATAAAGTTATTGAATGCTGCCCAGTGCTTAGCATGGTGCCTGGCACAGAGTAGGCACTATACACACACCTCAATTAGAACAACTCGAACAGTGTTTTATATGGATGCTGTTTGTTCAAGCTCTCCGGGCAGGCCCTTATCACTGTCTTAGTGTGAGGGCCAAAGAACATCAAGCGAATACAGCTGATGAGCTTTGTGTACTTTCTCATGAATCACTTGCATGTTTTAAAACTTAACTGAATTTTTAAACATTTAATTGCTAAACAATCTCTGTCTCCTGAGTACAGTTTTATTACTGATGAGCCAGGCTGGTGTTTGCAGAATTACATCCCCTCAGGTACAAGTGAATATAGTGGTGCTATTTTTAAGCAAACTGCAGATTGACTGTTTATGTGCTGAAATGCTTCAGGATCACATAAGATCAGATTCCCCATGATTGGAAAATCCAGGACAATTCTTGGATGAAGAGACTTTTTTATGATTACCTTAATTATGATTTTGTTCTTGTAGTGAAAGAACCTTTTGGAAGGCTGGTCTTATGAGAAAAGCAGAAGAACTGGAAGAGGAAGGCTTTGCTCTACAAGTACTCTTAAGGGATTTCCCAATAATTCTTGAAATGTCAACAGAATTATATTTGCCTTATGTTTAGCACACCGTATTTAGATGGGCCTGTGTGCCAACTCAGTTTTCTGATTTTCTTTTTCCTACTTAAAATGTCTATAATGTAAAGCTTTAACTGATTTGGGGGAGCTGGCCAACCACTTTGACTCTCTCCTCTGCTGGGGGCCTAATAAACTTTCTGAAACTTTCTTGTTTTGAGGCCATTCTCTGCTGATAACTTGATGTTAGAAATGGATCCCTAATGGTCAAACTAAAACAGCCCAAGGAGCCACTGAGACCCCAAATGGTGAATGAGTCTCCAAGACCAGGGCAGGTTGAAGCAACCCGCACCAATTGGTGAATATCTTCCTTCCTAGGGTTCAGGAAGATATTCAAGTCACCTGAGGACTAAGGACTCTGAGTAACCAGAAAGCTAAGAGACCTTGACTGGAGAGCTACTTTGGGCAGGTTAAAAATAGCCTGATTGCCACTGTTTGCAAATAAGTAGTCCTCTCAAACTAATCACCACCTAAGGGTCCTGGTAGCAAGCTGCAATCTGTTCAGTTCAACTAGCCCTCCAACAAATACTCCTCCATTTCGACCCTTGTGTGAATTAAATATAAATTGGGTACCCACCCAGTCTGAGAATACATACTGGTGGTAGCCAATCCAATCCCTCTGGTGTTTGTATCTTGTACTGTTGCATCCTGCATTTTTGCTGGCCTGGATGATTGCATAAAACCCCAGTCTGTCCAACACCAATCCTTCACTCCCATATATAGGCTGCCCCAGATTAATGAGGGAAGCTTAATTAGATCTTCCTGAGCACATGATAGGATGTTTAAGCTTTATGGCCCAGGATTATGAAATAGCTTTCACAGGGACAATCCCACTTTGCAGTTCCTGAGGAAGGCCCCTTTGAAATAAATGAAGGAGGTCCTAAGGAGTTGACCACTAGTCTGAAGAGCCAGTTGAAAGATAAAGGCACTATTAACAATTGCAACAAAAGATAAACCCCACACTCTTTGAAGCACACCATCTGACTTTGGCAAACACCTGGCTCAGTGGCTAGAGTGCCAATGCTAAGTGTCAGGAAGACTCATCTTGAATTCAAATCTGGCCTCACGTTTATAAGCTGTGACCCTGAGCAAGTCTTAACCCTGTTTGCTTCAGTTTCTTCATCTATAAAAATGAGCTGGGGGAGGAAATGTTAAACTACTCTAGTATCTGCCAAGAAAACCCCAAGGGGGGTCTTGAAGAGTTGACATGACTGAACAATAATCAGCTTCTACTTATATCAGTGGAAAGGAATTTATAGGACAGGTCAGGGTGGGCCAAAGAAATTCCTGGTTACATGAGACATTAATCAGGTCAGGGAAACTCGGGCTAAGTTCATTGAAGCTCTCAGAAATGTTCTCCTAGGAGGCAGATTGGGGTGAGATCCTCCTTGGAACTTTACTTCCAGCTTCAGAGGTATTACAGAAAACATGGGTCCAAGGGAACTCGAGGAAGAAAAGGAAACAAGGCTCATTTCATCCACAGCCTTAGAGACACACTTAGAAGACCACAGGAAATACTGCAAGTTGCCTCTGGTCTTAACTAGATAAGTCTAAAAAAGGGAATATGCTACAGCTACAGCAGGAAGAGATGGATGTCACTCTTCTACAAGGGCCCTTTGACAGAAAAGCTGGGTATACTCCAGTCTCCCTAGAGACACACTTAGTATAAGCAAAGCCATTGGAAAAAGAATTGCCCCCTACAGAGGAGGTAACCTCAAATCCTAAGAAAACACATTGAGAGCCAGACAGAAGACCTCAGAAAACTTTTCCCCTTGACCACTCTTTCCCCATCCACATCTATTAAGATCAAGGGAAAGTTTACCCTACATCTGGTGCATAGCAGTGCTGCCAGGTTTCTGCTGTGCACGGATGACTTCCACTTCCTCAACCCTTTTAAACGATTCTGTCTTGGTCATTGGAGTTGGAGGCCAACTTAATCTGTGCCGCTATCAATCTCTTACAGGAAGAACAATCAAGATTCTGTATGAACCCAGGTACCCCCATTGACTTACTGGGACAAGATCTCTTGGGGTTTTCAATAGTGTATGGAGGAGGCCTTAAAACTGAAAATCCCAGATCTTCCTGTCCCCTTGCTCTTCTTGCACTCCAACCCTTCCAAAGGAGAGCCACTGGCTTTCCCTTGACCCACTTTGGGCTTCAGGGGAGACAGACTGTCAGGATATCCCATCAGTAAGGACCACCTGTCCACCTTGCACCAACAATATCCTTTGCCCCATTAGGGGACTCAATCACCTCGTAAGGATCAGATCTCCTTGCAATACCCTTATCCTACCAGTCCCCAAAACCTGGAAAGCTTACATATGAAGAGAAACAAGTTTATCACTTTGTTCAAGATCTCAGATTCATTAATCCTTCATGGTCACCGTATCCCCTGTGGCCCCCAAACCCACTTGATAGGTCTGTCCTAATTCTCAATTACTGATTTGTGCTGTGGCTTTTTCACCATCCCATCCACCCAGATAGCCAGTTTTTGTTTGCCTTTACCTTCAAAAGGGGAACAATACATCTGGACCTGTCTCCCTCTGGAGTTTTCCAGATGCCCCTATCATCTTTTCTACCCAGTTACAATGAGATCTCCAATTCTTCCACCTTTCCCAGGGATCCACTTTGTTCCTCTGACCTGGCCTTGTGTCAGTCAGGAGGATTCCATTGCCCTTTTGATTTCATTGTACAGCCTAGGATAGGTTAGCCATTAGAAGCTCCAGGTGGCCCTCTCCCCTCAATTCATTACCTCTGGTCATTGGTGCCTCTCACCAGACCAGGTACACAGCATTGCTTGTTTAGAGCAGCCTCAGACCAAGAAAGAGCTATGGGCCTTTTGGGGATGGCAGGCTTCTGCTGCCTGTGTATCCCAGACTACTCCACCATAATGCAGCCATCTTTTTATCTGCCATGTATAAAGTCTATGGACCAGGGCATTATTCAGAATGTATAATGTTATTACCTACAAGATTCCCTGAGGTTCACTGATAAATTATGAAGGCAGTCAGCCAGACTTTCAATCTTGTTACAGCATAAAAGATGCCATTTTTAATGTTGCTTATGCTAGGAATTCTGTTACAAGTGGAACCTTGAGAGTGGAGGAAATTGTGGCCTCTGGAAATGTTTTCAGAAATGTCTTCAAAGGAGCTTGAGAGTTTGGGGTGGGGAGTCCTTGGCACAGTGCCATGAAATTATGAAAGAATCCTTTCCCAGTTGACAAACCTAAGGAAATAGACCAGTGGGCTGAAGGTGACATTGAGGATACAGTTACATTTCATATCCCAAAGATGACAGTAAATACAATGATGACTTTGGGGAGATACCTTTTTTGCTTTTGATGCAATTCTTACAAGCTTGTAGAAAGGCAATCCTGTTACATTCCGCAGGAGCTCATACAGTTGCACGTCTGGTATTCTATATTTATGCAAAGGATAGAAGTTGATAACAAGGATTTATCTAAAAAAAAAACAGCTCCCAAGCTATGTCAGGGGACCAGTACAGTTTCCTCCTGATCTGCATCCTCACTTGCAAAAGTGATTGGTCACAGTTAAGTGTCTGAATCATGTAAAGTGATAATTGGTATTTGTTAGGTATTTGTGATCTAAGTACACACAAAATCCGTGGTGCTGCATAGTGTTAGGAGATAGCCAATTACAGTGAGAATTTACGCATATCCCCATCTGCTTTAAAGAAGCCATTATTCTGCTAGGAATGTACCTCTCCTGTATTGTATCTCACCCTACTTTTCTAATTCTTTGAATGTGGGTAGCCAACCAGGATGTTTGGTATGTATTCAACGTAATAGATAGCTAATGAGTTTTTATACTTGAATTATGTTGAAATTTCCAAAAAATACTTTGAAGCTTTTAAATTTTGTTTTAAAAAACTGGATAAAAATATTGAGTTGAAAATCAGCACTGAAAACCTGGAAGGTGATTAAAAAAAATTGCTGTGATGAAGGTATTTTAGGTCTAAAGTATCAAAGAAAATGGAAGAAATATGTTTAGTGTATTTTTCCTGCAAGGAAGAAGCATTTGTATTTTAAAGTTGGCAAAACTGGAGAATAAATCGGTCCTTTGCATATTTCTTTGAATTTTAGTTACAATTCTGATTGAGTCAGTACAAAAGAAACAGCTTGCTGTATGGGGTGGGGGTAGTCTTCACACCTCTCCCACTATTGTCTTTGTGTGTCTCTTACTGGGAAAGAAGTTAAATACAGTTTACCAAATGGAAACGAAAAATAAGCTTGCATCATGGGTATAGCTTACTAAAATTCTGTCCTTGAAGGATCATTACAAGGGTGGGAAGAGAAAAAAGTTTTGACACCATGTATATGTGCATATAGGTATTTAGTATTTGTGGATCATAAATTTTACATTAACTAGTAGTTAAAAATTAAAAAAAAATATTACCTAAAGAATGCTTTCCGGTTCAGAGATAGACTGCAAAATTAGGTACGAGGTAGGGGGTGTTTTGGAGGTTTGTCTGTAGAATCAGAGAATACTTAGAACCCAATTTTTCACCTGGAGATGATCTATGGATCATCTAACTATCCAAGTGTTCTAATATGTTTTTGCATACAATACATGCTTGTTGGGAGGGGAGGGTATGTGAATATGTATCACATGTAGATGACAGGTTTTCAAAGGAGATTGTCATTGTTGTGGCTCAGTTTCAGTCGTGTCCTACTGGAGTGGTTTGCCATTTCTTTTTCCAGCTAATGTAACAGATGAGAAAACACAGGAAAACAGGGTTAACTAACTTGTCACACAGCTAGTAAGTGTCTGAGGTCAAATTTGCACTCAGGTCTTCCTGACTCCTGGCCCTGCACTCTATCTACTGTGCAACCTAGCTGCTCTCAAAGGAAATGAATCAAATCAACTAAGGGTGGAACCCTGAAGGGTCCAAAATGTAGAAGCTGTTTAATAGCAGCTACTAGAATGAATATTGGTTCAGATTTCACAGCTCAGTTTACAGACGAGGACACCCAATGCCCAGCAAGATTAAATGTCTTATTCAAAGTCACGCAGTAAGCAGCAGAGTTGAGTTTTGAACTCCAGTCTTTGGAGCCCAAGTAACTAAGTGGTACAATGGATAGAGCACTAGGCTTAGAATCAGGAAGACCCATTTTCAAGGGTTCAAATCCTGTCTCAGATACTTACTGGCTGTGTGACCCTGGGCAAGTGAGTTAACCCTATTTTGCCTGTTTCCTCATCTGTTATATGAGCTGGAAAAAGAAATGGCAAACCACTCCAGTATCCCTGCCAAGAAAACCCCAAATGGGGTAAGATACAACTCAACAACAACTTTGGACCCCAAGTCCAGTGCTTTCCACTAGTGGGTTCTGTTTCAAGTCCAACAAGTTTTGACATTTTTGTTTTTTCCTGTTTGTTAGTCTATTGTATCCAAGTTTTCCTTGGACAAATGGAGTGATTCTTTGTCAATCAGTACCTTAGAGATTGCCATGGCAGTCATGGTGAGGGGAGTAATGAGATTATACTAATGGTCTCAGTCCAGCTTTTTCAGTTCAGCCTAATGTTGCCCAAGGCAGCCTTCTGCAGGCCCCTTCACTGGCCCAAGCCCTTATTTTGAGCACATGTATTAGAAATCGTTAAGGCTCTGAAGCATCACCCAGATGATGATCACCCTCAGAGCAGGACTGTAATCCTCTTTGCCAGAGGAGGTAGTTACTCTTCCAATGCCCATCCTTCCAAATCAAGCTGGTTCTACTTCCTGCCCAGTAGATTTAAGATGGGAGTTCTCATTAATACAATACCCATAAATGATGCCAAAGATATTTAATAGTGGCCTCCACAGAATTTAGAAAATGAGAGTTCAGCCTTTGAATAGCCCCTAACCTAGATTTTTTACTTTAGTCACCTGACTTTACCTTAGAGTGCATTCAAAGAGCTTTCCATGATAGTGTCTCAGCCTCATTGCAGCAAGCTGTTATAAGTAGGACTGCAGCCAGTGTAGTCCCTCATCCTGGGGAACCAATCATTTTGAATGTTAATGAGAACTTGGAGGCTTCACAGAAGGGGAGGAAGTGGGGGATGGGAGGGGGGAGGGGGCTTTAATAAAGCAAAGGAGAAAACTACCAGAAATGGGAGGAGGGAGACTGGCTCAAATCTGTAATGTTGCTTTGCATTCAACTCTGGTGCTAGATTGTTGTGCAAGGAATAATGCAGAGGTCATCAATCTCCCTGTAGGTCATTACAGTTGAGATGAATGGCTGTAATAATTTTAAAACCAAGACTCAAACTTGTATAATATCTTGAGTGATGCAAAAAGGACTTTAATCCCCCCCAGCTAACAGGAAGAAGTTTCTATTCTGTTCCTTCATGCAAAACTTGGTAAAGTCCTGTCCCTTCCCCAAACATCCTCACCTCCAAACATGCCTCTTAGCAAGTTCCTTGTCCTTTTGAGGATACACTGGGCTGCTTGGACATCAGTTGTATCTATAAGCCCCATTTTAGTAGTGGCTGAAACTACCCCAAAAAGAAACTACAGATTTACCCAACTCAGATTTGTCAGAGAAACCAGGAAGGATTTGATGGTACCTACTTAACCGTTCCCAAAGAGGGTAAGTGAGTCAAGCACAGGGAGCTGAAGAGACCTGCCCAACTGAAGGAAAGTGTTTGCCAACAGGGGAAAACAATGGGGTCCTAAAGTTATAACGTAACCCTCCAACCCACATGAGTCCCCTGAATAACCCAGAACAGGGAAGACTAGGGTGGAAGAGAATGCCATTATGGCATGTCAACTAGCTGTGAGTAAGATAGCTTACCCACAGTGATTAAAAGAACAGTGCTATCCCCAAGAAAACCCCTACGAGCAATTGTCCCAAACAATGGTGGCAGCTCAGATAAAACAGTGGCAGTCACATAAAAGCTATTTATTTACATCGGTATTCAACAAAAATTTTTTTGTAAAAACAGCATTATGATTCCCTTGGTCTATACTAATACAGATCCTTCCTTAATGGGGAAAGATTGCACAGTTAAGACTAATTCCTCTGCACAGCTGATTTTTACTTCCTACACCAGCCTTTTAGCTATGGTTGCCAAGTTCTCACACCATTGACCTGGGTGTCTGAAGGGCTTAGGACAATAATCTTCTAAGGATTACAGGTACATTTTTCCATGGATGTAAAGGTGTTATAACTTATGAAAACCTCCTATTGGTGGAGAGTTTTCTCTAATGAAGGAGAAGAGGGGAAAGCAGAGACAGGTAAACAATGAATTTTTGTGGGGGGAGGGGGCCAGGAAAGGGTCCTAATTGTTTTTGTTATATTCAATTTTTGTTAAAAACCAATGTCTTCTGGAGCTGGAGATGAAAGCTGACCTCTAGCGAGTGACAAATGTTTTGTATTCAGTACCAAAAAGGAGAGCATGGGGTGGTGGTGATTAAGTCTACATATCCCATCCCTTCCTTTCTGGTCTGTTAGATCCTCAGACTCCTGTTTTGTTTCAACTTGTGTTTGAGGAGTTTGGATGAGTTTCATTAGGTACTTGCCATGATTGTGGAAATGACAACTGCTATCTGGATGACAGGGCAAAAGAAAAGAGTTCAGTTCTCCTCTCCTAACCGTGAATAACCAAAACTTTTCCTGATAGAAAGTAACTATGGTGTGGATAGACATTAGAGAAAACACTTAATCTACCTGTGGCACAGAATTTGTTATAGCCGAGCAACAGAGCTCTGTTACTATGGGCTCTCCACCAGGATATGGAAATATTTGTCCTACAGAACCCTTTGTTGTAATGAGACTTTACCCACAAAGGACAGCAGAGGTGGGCTGTGACTAGAACAAGCCCTTGTCCCTTTAGGAATATTTGGTATTGGATATCTTTTTCCAGAGCAAGGTCTTGAGGTTACTGAGCACTAATGAATGGTGCACCTCCATCTGGCTGGCCAGGCCACTCAGAGTCATACATATTTGGAGCTCCTTTTGGAGCTCATCCTTGAGGTCTGCAGGAGTGCCTGACAGCAGGTAATCCTTCAGCAACCCACACACTTTAGCTAGGTTAGGTTGGATCAGGTCACTCTTACACTGCTTCATGAGCTTATCGCATGGCGCCATGCAGTCCTGGCCATAGGTGCAGTCAGCGTTCTGCTCACAGTGGCGGCCTTTGAGAAAGGCCCGGACTGCTGCCTCAGGGGCCACCTTCCCCAGGTCAGCCATCTTAAAGTCGTACTTGGCATTGTAGCCCACGTTGGCAGAACTGGTCTCACAGATGTAGAAGACTCCATAGGTGCCATGAAAGACTTCCTCCACAAACTCCAGGAGACCGATGGCAATCTTGGCCCTTCGAGGCCAAGCCGGTGCAAACCACTGCTGGATGATCCTGTGGATGGCAGAGGGCAGCAGCGGCCTCAGAAAGGGAGGCACCTCGGTGCCATACAAGGAGCTGTGGGGGATCTTCTCCGTGAGGTATAGATCCCCACAGTGTCCTAGGAGTTTGGATGTATGCTCCTTCTCGTGTAGGGAGAGCATGAGTAGAAACTCATTGAGCTGCAGCAGGGCCCAGATGGACTTGGCTTCTGCAAGAGACACTTTCCCATCCTGGTTGACGTCAGCCATGGTGATGATCTGACCAACCAGGCCAGTGAGAGAAGGCTGATCTCCTAGGTTAGCCTGCCAGATGGAACCAAAGAAAACAAATTATTTCTAATAGAGTTAAAGCTGTACAGTGGACAATAGCCAAGAAAATTAAGAAACCACTAGGCAGGGCAGCCTCTGCCTGGCTTCCCAGGCCCTCCTTCACTTGGTTCCACCCAACCTTTCAGCCAGTAAACAAAATTTCTTGCATGCCTACTGTGAGCAGACCCCTGTCCTCAGTACTGTGGGAGATGCAGAGATTAAAAGAATGGACTCTGATCGTATGGCATTCATAGTTCCGTAGGGGAGAAAGGACAAAAAAACCCATGGAAAAAGTAGATAATGCTACACCAGATTGCAAGTCCAGATAATTGGGTTGTAGTCCTGTCCTCCTATCCACTTAATGAATGGCTTTGGATAAGTCACTCCCTTCTCCTCTCTTGGCCTTCATTTCCTCATTTGCAAAACGAGGGTATTACACTAGATGATCTTTTTTTAAAAAAATATTTTTATTTTCAATATTCATTTCTTTAAAATTTTGAGTTCCAAATTCCCTTTGGCCCCTCCTCCACCCACTGAGAAGGTAAACAATATGATATCAATTATACATGTGAAATCATGCAAAACATTTCCATATTAACCATCTTGTAAAAAAAAAGGCAAGAAAAATCATTTAAAAATTATACTTCAGTTTGCACTCAGTTCATCAGTTCTCTCTGAAGGTGGATAGCATTTTTCATTATGAGTCTTTTGGAATTGTCTTGGATCACTGTATTGCTCAGAGCAGCTGAGTCTTTCACAGCTAATCATCATACTAGGCAATCTTAAAGGTCTCTTCCATTTCTAATATTCATAAAGTGCTGTCTCTACCACACCAGAAAATTTTTTTCCCAAGATCTCAAAAATGTGTTTAGAATGGACTGCTCTTAGAAATCCAAGCTACAAATAATTATATTTTCAAGTGCTCCAAATTTCTAATAATTATTGATATACAAATATAAATAATTCTGAGGTTCTAGCTCACGCCCATTGGATTACCAAAAAGGAAAAAGATAGAGGGCCAACAGGCACAAAAATGCACTGTTGGTGGAGCTGTGAATTGATACAACCAGTCTGGAAGGTAATTTAGAACTATGCCCCAAGTCACAAAACTGTGTGTACCCTTTGACTAGTTGCTACCACAACTAGGCCTATATTCTGAAGAGATCAAAGAAAGAGTGAAAAGACCCATATGTATAAATATATTTATAGCCGCTCTTTGTAGCGGGACAGGACTGGAAAATCAAGGCGTTGTCCATTAGTTAGGCAATGACTATACAAATTATCATCTATGAATATAATGAAATACTATTGTTCCGTGAGAAACAACAAAAGAAGCAGTTTCTGAGAAACCTGGCAAGACATGAGCTGATGCAACGTGAGGTGAAAACTGAGAGAACAATTTGTACAACAACACTACAAAGACAAACATATTGAAAGCCTTAAGAACTTATGATCAATGTAATGACCAACCATGATTCCAGGGGACCCAATAATGATGAATGCTATTGACCTCCTAATATAGAAGTCAAGGACTCAAGATGTGGAATAGACATGTTTTTTGACATGGTTAGTGTGGGAATTTTTTTTCAATAAGCATACTTGTTGCAAAGGATTTTCTTCTTCCCTCCTTCCCTCTCTCCTTTCTTCCTTCCTTTTTCTCTTTTCCATCCTTTCCTCCCTCCCTCCTTCCCTCTCTCCTTTTCTTCCTCTCTCTCCTCCCTCTCCTTCCTTCTTTCCTTCTTTTTCCAATAGGGGGAAGGAGGTGGGACAGACAGAAAATGAATACTTAATTGAAAAAATAATAATGAACTACTATTGGGAAAGTTCTTCCCCTAGATTGCCTCATTCCCATTGTGTCTCTATAAGGCAAGTAGGACCAGAAGTGATTGTGCACATTTTAGTAAGAGGAAAAGAGGCAGAAAGCCCAGGACTAGCCCTCAAGACCTACCTGGGTTCCAGTTCCAAATGTGACACTAACTCACTATATAACCTTAGGTGAGTCACATTACCTCATTGGCCTCCATTTCCTCATCTATAAAATGAAGAGGTTGCACCAGGTGATTTCTGAAGTTTTTTCTAGCTCTAACAATTTATAAGTCTGCCTCACCAGAAACCACCCAATCAATGCTGGAAATACTAGACGGACCTTTTTGCCTCTGATGATCGGCTCTGTTTAGGTTCTGCTGACACCCAGTCAGTGTTGCCAAACATGTACTGGGAGATTGACAAAGATTAGAGATAGAGACAACAGGGGGAAGAGACCAACATCAGATGGGACAGAGGAAGCACAGGTTGGAGAGGGAAAAGGTCAGGGACAGTGGAGGTTACAGTTAGGATTGAGAGTGGGAGATGGGTGCATTCTCAGAGCTTGCCCCAAGCACAAACACAACTAGCTGTGCCCCTGGACCTGGGCTCTTTGGAGAGCCCGAGAACATATTTTTGGACTGTCCTGAGGCACAGAGCCCTAAACCCAAGTGCCCAGGGTCAAGTGCTCAGGCCTTAATGGAAAAACAAAAGACAGATCTTCAGCCCCAAGAAACCAACTAACTTTGAGAAAATTCAGAAGCATCTCTCTGAACTCATCCATTGATGTGCCTCTTGTTGGCTTATCAAACAGAACCAGTTCTCTTCGGGGGGCCGTGTCAGGATTGTTCTCAGCTTTCAAGGCCTCTGTGATGCCACATTTGATGATCACCGCTTTCCCCTTCCAAACCCCACTGTACACCTGGTACAAAGGAAAAAAGAGTTGAGGAGCCATCCAAGTAGAAAAGTTTTCTCCCTTCACACCAACCAAAGTAGGCCTTAAGAAAAAGCACCTACGAGAATCATTCGATATATTCTTAATAATTTCCAGCCCCAGAGTTGAATGAGGAGTAATAAGGAGACTATTGATGGATAGCTGGGGCCATCAGGAACACAGATTCTCCTGCGTTTTCTTCCCTCTGAGTGGGCAGTAGGGATGTGGGAACTAGACAGAGTCTAAACCTCTCAGTCCCCAAGAACTTTCTGTAGCCTTCCTTTTTCCTGCTAGCATCTAGTAAGGAAAATAAAAAGACAGCAGGAGGCAATACCCAACACAAAGCATTAGGTCCCCAACCCCACAAGGATCAGGACTTGGAACATCATTCTGTGATCAGCTGGATATCCTTGCTGCAGCGTACACAGCATTGGACAGTATGGCATGGGCTCTGAGTTCCTTCTAGTAGTGAGCTATATAGTCTCTAATTAGGATTCTACTTCTGGTCAGTGGCATGAAGACAAATTGTGTACGGTAGTCTGTGCTGAGAATGAAGAATCCAGTCAGCCAAAGCTAGGGTTTGGTTTGTGGCCAAGGTCAGGACTCTCAGCCTGTGTCTGGGTTTGGGGCTTAGTCTGTTTCTGGGATTGGAGTACAAACACATGGAGATTGAATCAACGACCTTCAAAACTTACTCCTGTTAATTTTAGTCATCCCAAGAAGCTGAAGGCAAAAAGCCAAGGAAATCCTTTCAAGTTCTGACACAGTCTTCCATCACCACCCCATCTGTTAGGGACTAGGGACTTTTTGTGGCTTAGGCATCGATCTTTTCCCCATTTGAAATGCCTCTGATCCCCAGGTAACTTCTTTTTGTAGACAACTTTGGCCTAAGTTCTACTGGCCCCATTTTGCCTTACCTGCTTTGTGGGAGACGGGGAGAGGCACTGCTGGAACACCAGGGTATGCTCATCACACAGATTGGAGCAGGCAGAACCAGAGATGATTCCCTTCTTGTACTGATCACACTGGGAAGAGAGAAGATGGGGGAGGGGGGGTTTAGAGCAGTAGTAAATAGTGACTACATTTGGATTATAGCCAAGACTAATGGAGGAGAAACAAAGCTCACTATTCCAAACCTCCTACCCCAAATGAACACATTCCCTAGATCCTTAGGACATTTTCTGGAAGAATAACTCACCATCCCCAAACCACCCTGTCCTTTTCCACCTCTGAAGCTTTGGCCTTTCCATTTCCCTGCCCAAAATACCCTTCCCCAGCCCCTCTGCCTTTTCAAAAGCTAACAGTCTCTTAAGACCCAGATTAAGTCCCATTTCTTCCCAAACATCTTTTTGGAGAAAACTCAATCAGCAAGCATTTATTGAGTATTCACTACTGTGGTAGGCACTGGGGATAGAAAGGCAGATGTATAACAATAGCTCCTGCCCCAGAGAAGCTTCTATGCTATTGGGAGAGACAATATGTACAGATATTTAAAATAAAGAAAAGAGAAAGAAGTAAGGAGCATTAGCAGCTGAGAAGGAGTCAGAAAAGGACTCATGTGCAAGGTAGCATTTAAAGTGTTTATATGTGCCAGGCATGTGCTAAGTGCTGGGAAAAACAAAGAAAGGCAAAGAAAAAAAAAACAAACAAAAAACCCCACAATCTCTGCCTTCATGGAGCCTATATTCTAATGGGAGGAGTCAGCATGTAAATAAGTAGACTTATTCCAAATATATACTAGGTAGATACAATAGAGAGAGAGAGAGAGAGAGAGAGAGAGAGAGAGAGAGAGAGAGAGAAAGAGAGAGTAGCTACAAAGTAATCCAAAAAGGGAAGCATTAGCAGCTGAGGGGATCAGAAAGACCTCCTACAGGAAATGGGCTTTGAGTTCAGTGTTTAAAGAAAGCATGGAAACTAAGAGTTAGAGAGCAGTACGGAAATAGCCAATATGGAGATAAAGAGATGGAGGGTTCCATTCAAGAAAGCTAGGAGAGCTAGACTGTAGAACGGTAGAGGCGGGTAAGGTTTAAGAAAACTGGAAACAGAACAAGGGGCTTGGTTATGAGTAGCCTTAAATGGTAAACAGAAGACTCTATTCCTGATCCTAGAAGTAAGAGGGCATCATTGGAGATCACTGAACAAGGCAGGGAGGGGGGACCTGATCAGACCTACTTGTTGGAAAAATTCCCTTGACAGAGTGGAGGATAGATTTGGAGCAGGGAGAGACTTGTAGCTAAGAGACCAATTAGAAGGCAAACAGTAGGTGCTACATAAATGCTAGCCATTATCATCATTATTTATATTTGTACATTTATTATATTATTTATTTACTATTACTATTGTTTATCATGAGTTGTGTGTGTGTGTCCAATCTTTCTGACCACAAGCTGTGTTATTCTTTGTCTCCCCTGCAAAGGGGAGTGCTGAGTAAGTTCCAACTGGTCATCTGATTGGTTAACAGGATAAAATTCTGAAGTGGGCAAGACAAAGATGGGTTAAAGGAGAGAGAAATGGTAGGAGGAAGAGAGGAGGTATGGGGAGTTAATAAGTCAAAAGAGAAAGCAGTTTCAAAAAGAAACAGGGCTTGAGGCAGAGGTCCCTGGGATATGCCACCTGGCAGGGGCTGACACCCCCAGGTTCTGAACCCTGCTGCTTGCTCTGAGGTAATTCTACCTCACTCTCCAGTTCCCTGGAAGATTCATGTCAAGATCTTGATTCAGAAATAGGAAGATATTCTTGGTGCAGCTATGCCACTGGCTCTGTATATGACAATATGCAAGAGCTACAAGCTTTCTGTTCCTCTGTTTTCCCATCTCTGCTGTGGACACAATTTGCTTAACTTTCTATTAAGCACTCGGGGAGCTGAGTGAGGGTTAAAATGACTGTTTTAAGGCATCATGAGATTGTGTTTCTGTTGAATTACATGCAGGCCAAGAATGTCAGAAAGTAACTCAGGTTCTGCATCCAGCAAATTGTTCAATGGGGCTTTCATCAGAAGTACTTTTTCAGTTAAACATATTTAATTATAGGTACAGTGGATAAAACCCCATCTTTCAGAATTGTTTTGGAAAAAATAAATCATGAGGCTCTGAACTGGTCCTTCTTGCTTCTTGGGAAGCTTTCAAGGGGGAGGAAAGTGGCTAAGATTGGCCGGTGTTCATCTTTTGTTCTAGAAGAGCATCAGTGACATCAGGAGGGTGATGTCTTGACCTGCAAGTGAATTGGATTTAAGTGAGGCAGAGTTGTACAGTCATCAGCCCCAACTCTCTCCTCCAGAGTCATCGGAGTCCAGTAACAAGACATAGGTCAGGATGACTGGGGATGGCAGTGGGAGACCTTGGCCTTTTCAAGCTGAGGTCTTTCCCAGGTCTCAGTTTGTCCAAGGCAATGCCCACTCAGTAATTAAGGCTAGGTAAGAATGGAGGCAAAAGACCTAGTTTGCCTTCACAAAAGAATCAATCTGGGAGGGGAAGACCCTCAGAGTTTCTCAAAAAAAGAGATTGCCTAAGATCAGCCTAAAGGGAAAACGTTGCTTGAACCTTTGAGGTGGGATGGATAGTACTATATGTATGCCCTGACGTGCAAGTGTTTAAGAAGTTTCTGTTACTTACTATCTTTTAGTGGCTAAACTAGTATTGAATATTAATCATTCAAGAGATATTCACTTTATACCAAATCCTAAAATATAATAAACAATATTATAGGGCAGGCCTGCACAACCTGCGGCTGAGGCATGGCCTGTGAAAAATGTAGAGGATATTTTTCTCTACATCTTTCAAGGGCCACCCTAAATCCTTTGGTAGGCTCCAGACTGTGCAGGCCTGTTATAAGGAAACCCCTGGGGAGTCAAAACTTTACCATCCTCTACCATTCACCGTCAGGGGCACCTGGTGACTGGGCATCTCTAATTGCCTCCTGCACATCTTGAAGTAGATGCCCCATAAATATCTCCAACTCAACATGTACCAAACAGAATTCATTCTGTTCTCTCCAAAATCCCCTCTGAACTTCCCTATTGCTGGTACCACCATCTTCCCAATCACTCAAGGCTTGCAACTTCAGGGTTATCTATAACTCAGTGTTACTCACTCCACATATCCAATCTGTTCCCAAATCTTGTTTTTACTTTCACAACATTACTCACATATGTCCCTCTCCATTCACACAGACATAAGCCTAGTTTGGGCCCATATCACCTCTCACCTGGGCTATCACAATTGGTCTCCCTGCCTCAATTCTCCCCCTATTCCAGTCCATCTTCTGCTCAGCTATCAAAGTGATTTTTCTAAAGGAAGGGCTGACCATGTCACACCTTCTGCTCAGTGAACTCCAGTGGCTCCCTATTACCTCCAGGATCAAATGTAAACTCCTTCGTTTGGCCTTTAAAGCTCGTCATAACCTGGTCTCTTCCTACTTTCCAGTCTTCTTACAGATTTACTCCCCTTCATTCTCTATGGTCTAGTGACACTGGTCTACTTGTAGTTCCTCAAATATAACATTCCATCCCCATCTCCATCTCCATACCTTTGCAAAAGCTGTGCCCCATGCCTGGAATGCCCTCCCTCTTCACTTCTGCCTTTTAGCTTCCTTGTCTTCCTTCAAGACTCAGCCCACTCAATTGGAAAATGGCTAAACAAGTTGTGGTATATGATTGTGATGGAATACTACTATGTGTAAGAAATGATGAGCTGGTTGATTTTAGAAAACCATAGAAAGACTTGCATGAGATAATGAAAAGTGAAATGAGCAAAACCAAGAGGATGTTGTACACAGTAACAGTAATATTGTTTGAAGAATACTTGTGAACAACCAAGTTATTTTGAGTATTATAAATACTCAAATCAATTATAAAGTACCTAGGAAGGAAGATGCTATCCACCTCCAGAGAAAGAACTGATAAAGAAAATTATGAATAGTATGGTTTTACACATATTTATAAATCTGTGTCAATGGTGGTCTTCTCTTGTGCAGAGTGAGGAGGGATGGAGGAAAACAGCTCAGAACTTAAAATGTAACAAAAAAAATTAAAATTAAAAAAAAGACAGCCTATAGTTCTGCAAGGGGTTTTCCTGGTCCCCCAAGATGTGAATGCCTCCCCTTTCAATTGCTTTCTATATAGTCTGTGTGTGTATATATACACACACACATACATATATATATACACACATACACATATATGCATATATGTATATAAATACGTATGTATGTGTATATATAAACACACATACATATGTATATATAAGCACACACATATATAAAATATGTACATGTATGTATATGCATGTACATATATGGTGAATGTACCTAGCTATTGATATGTTGTCTCTCCCATTAGAACATGTCTCCTTAAGAGAGAGAACTTTGTTTTTGGTCTTTCTATCATCATCAGTGCTTAGCATGGTGCCTGGCATTAAAGAAGTGCTTGATAATTCTTATCGACTGACACAAGTGACCTCGATATCTCTGCAAGTCTCAGGCTCCCATTACCCAGACTTCCTCTGCTGACACAGCAGACACCTCTGGGCTGAGGGGTCAAGTCCCTGCCCTTTCTCCCAATCTGCTTCAAACCTCTACAGAGGGGTAACAACAAAGATACCACTGACTGTCTTTCCATATGACTCCTTTAAACCCTCCTGAAAACTGCAAATCCTGGGTTCCCCATTACCACAAACAGTAAAGATCTAACAGCAAGATAAATAAATTAGTCTCAGCAGGGAGGTAGTCAATACTTAGTTATCACTCAACAGCTTCTATCAGATGGAGCCAACACCTTAATTAAAATATGGTTGCCAGGAGCTTGTGCTAATGAGTCCTCTACCTGGTAGGGTCACAGGGAGAGACAGTTAAAGACCCCATTGCCTTGTGGGAGGAGGAGGGATAAAGACTGGGGGTGGGAGGAAGGATGGTATTTCCAGGTGCAGAATTGCTTTAGAAAGGGTAAGCAGAGAAAGGAGGAGCAAGTAGGCTCTTCTATCTCCCATCATTTGTTGTCTTAACTCATGGTCATTAGATAATCTCCTCTACCTGGACATATCTTACCTAGTAAGCCCATCTTAGGCTCTACATCTTCCAGGAAGGCTTTCCTTCCCATTCTAGCCCACAGTGACATCTCTCTACCCTGGACTCCTAGAGAACTTAATTATACCAGTAAGTATGTGCAAATTATTGGACACCACTGAAATGGTGTCCCTTGGATCTATGCAGTAGTACAAACTCATATGTGAGACTACCTCTAGTCAATATCTCATGGATTACTCCAGCTGGTAGCTAAACCCAAATCCATGCTGGCAAAGTCCAACTGCCTTATATGAAGTCTTCCATATAAGGACAAGATTGAGAGCTTTTGGCATTTAGGAAATTCTGCATATCTTTGGCTTCTCCATTTTCTTTCTATTATGGTACCAACCCACACTCTCCTCAATCAAGGGTTTTAATTGAACCCCAAGAGGTGCAGAACCACAAGCAAAGGTGGGGAGATGCTTTTGCTCAGAGGATTTTCTCTTGGGTGACACCAGTTGAGAGCTTCCATGAGAGGAGAACAGGATGAGATAGTTGAGTACTGGACTAAAAGTACTTAATCCCAAGTTTTGCCACTAACTCACTGTGGAACCTGGATCAAGTCTCTGGGCTTCAGTGTGTCTGACCATCTGGGAAATGAGGAGGTGAGGCTAGTCAATGTCTAACTTTTTTTCCCCTGCAGCTGTGAGAATCTATGAAAGTGGTACTAATAATGCTGATTATAAGTATCTTATCCTTTTTATTTGGAGTGGTGGGGCAAGGGAAAGTCTGGCATTAGTCTTAGAACCTGGTTCTTAATCTCAGGTCAATTAACTTATTATTTTATTTAATTTTTAATGTATGGAATAAAACAATATTTCTTTAAGACAGTACAATAAAAAAGATGATTGTACATGAAACTGCAAATCTACTACGCACAATGTGCTATTCCTTCCAAATATACAACAAAATTATCATGTAAATTTCTTTGTTTTCTTCCCTCCTCTCCCCCCACCCAAAAGATGGCTATATGTAAAACTATTCTATACATGCTTCTATTTATCAGTTATTTCTCTGGATGCAGATAGCATTTTTCTTCACTTATTTTTTTTTTTTGGCTAGATAATGAGGTTAAGTGATTTGCCCAGGGTCACACAGCTAGTGTTATGTGTCTGAGGCCAGGATTTGAACTCAGGTCCTCCTGAATCCAGTGCCGGTGCTCTATCTACCAAACCACCTAGCTGCCCCTTTCACTTATTTTGGATTTTTTTTGTTTTTTTTTTTTAATTTTATTTTTTTTCCCTTTCGCTTATTTTTAAAAATATTTTTACATATTTGTCAATATACTTACTCTATTTTTATATAATTAGTTTTCTTCATAATTGAATGTTTTTTATTTTATGAATTTAATAGCATCATTCTAAGAAGGGGTCCATAGACTTCACTAGACTCCCAAAGAGGTCCATGACACAAAAAGAAAAATTCTGTTCAGGGCAATTAATAACTATAGAACACCTCACTTCTTCGACACTTGGGTCCTAGAGAGAGGGACAAGCACCCTGGCTTAGAGATGTGAAGACACAAAGTAAAAAAAATCATAAACATGGGCAGAAAACTTCCCAACACCTTCCCCCTTACTCCCCCATTGGCAAGTCCTTTGGGTTAAAAAGCTATTCTTCTGTCTGAAGATGAGGTCTATTTGTTAGTCATTCATACTTTTACTTGATTTCTTTTCACCAGTTCGACACTAACACCCTCAGCTACCTAGATTTTTGATTGCATGTAAAGAAAAAGCAAAATGGAGGAGGGCATAAGGAGGAAGGAGAAATATTGGCATGCATACCTCATAATTATGGCTGCCTTATTCTCTTGGCCCCCAGGACCTCTCTAACTTTGTGCCAACAGTTCCTTCCCCCCACCAAGGCCAATACTGAGGGTTGGTTCTGTGAAGCTCTCTTGCAGACTGTCCCCAGGCTTTCCTCTCCAGCTAAAGTAGGCAGATCCTAGCTCCCAGGCAAGCTAGTGGTCTAAGCCCACAAAGAGCCTGAGAAGCACAGGGTAAAGGATGGAGATCTTAGGAAAAGATCCCTGAAAGGCAACCATTTGAACTTTATGGGGAGTCAAAGAGAATCTGAGAAGGTGAGAAGCCAATCCCAAAGGGAAACATGAAAGAAAACAGCTCCCTGCCCCACGGCGCCTGCCTCTCCCTGTAACCCACAGTCACACACAAGGCCTTTTGTCCCTCTCGTCAGAGTGTCTGATGTTGCTTCTGTGCAGTCAGGGGGCCACAATGCTTAGTGTGTCTGGCGGGAGTTGTGGTGAAATTGAGAAAGAAACCAGATGTCCACTGGGATGTTGGTTTGGGGGAGAGTGAGGAGGGCAAACTGAAAGAGCTTTGAGGATAAGCTTCGGACTCTGATCAATGGAGTGACCAACTGTGTCTCTGACCTATGATGAAGCATGCTACTCACTTCCTGACAAGTTAGGTAGAGGACTCAAGGTACAGAAAGAAACACACATCTTTGGACAAGGCTGTTGTGTAAATTCGTTTTGATGAACCATGTTTATTTATGACAAGGGTTTCCCCTCCCCCTCCCTTAATTTTTTAATTGAGGAGATGCTAAGGGGAGTGAAGGTTAGAAATAGTGGTGTCAAAAAAAAAAGAGGGTCACTGAAACTTTTTTTAACGCACAAGGAAGGCAGCAATTACGAGTAGGGCAGTTTTGAAAGGAACATAATAACATTTTATATATTTATAATTTATCATATACTTTTTTAAGCAGCAGTTAGGATGAAATGGGTCTCCCAATTTCGTAGAATCTACTTTTTAACGACTAAATGATTTTGAGTATTATAAATATTCAAATCAACTACAAAGGACCTATGAAGGAAGATACTATCCACATCCAGAGAAAGAACTGATAAATAGAAGTATGTGTAGTATGGTTTTACACACATATGGAAAATACACACATACCATATATACACACACATATATATTTGTGTCTAATGGTAACCTTCTCTACAATAGGGTGGGGAAAGAGAAAAAAAGTGCATAGCAAAGAACAATAGAAAATTTAGAAGGAAGCACAGAAAAGTACAATGTGTAGTATTCATTACATAGTTTTTTAAAAAAAAGTAAACAGTGTGAAATGGAAATTCACCCTTTTATATTGAACCATCTTTTTATGTTGTGCTGTGTACATGGAAATGTTCTTTCTTTTTTGTCTTTTTGCATTTAAGTTCAAAGTGAATAATTTTTTTTTAAAAAAGAATCTACTTTTAGTGTTATACTGTGAATGAAAAGGCTCTTTTTTGGTGTTTAAGTTCAGAATTCTAAAAAAAAAAAGAAGAAGAAAAAGAAAAAAGAATTAGCTCTGGAAATGCTAGGAAAGAGATGACCATTCTCAAATATGGTTAGGAACTAAGAGAGGTCAAGCAATCAACAAATATTGAGGACAGCTGTGCACAAGGGAAGGAAATTTGTCTTTTTTACTCTGAGCAAAGGAAAGGAAATATTCATCAAGCCTGGAAATAATGGTGGACTAGGAAGGGGTGGGAGGAGAAGGGTAATAGGGGTACAGTAGGTAAGAGAGAGGGAAGACAACCTAAGGTAATGGGCAGAGGTAGACCAGGAAGGTAGAAGTTCTTGATGCCCAGGCAAGGTCTGGAACCTCTTAGATGAAATGTCTATAAGAATTACCATAAGAGGACACCAGGGCTCTGCTGTACCAAGTCCAATATCTAGCCTTTCTTCCTGCATTGGCTTTAAAGAGAAAGCTGGACTTTTTGTGTACCAGGGAGGGCTCTGGTAGGGAAGCCACTGGAAAATGAAAGTATCAATAAAACATTTATGGGGGGAAAAAAGAAAGATCTGGACAGAGAGGAAAAGAGCCTTAGAGGAGAAGGTTGGACCTGGATATGCCAGTCCACGGGGAGAGGGTTAAGAAATTTCATAGGTACAACATCCAAAAGGGAAATTACCAAGAGACCTTACTATCTGGACACCTGGGCCCAAGACAAGGAAACAAGCATCCTGGGCTTAGAGATATGAAGACACAGAGAAAAAAAACAAAACAAAACAAAAAATCAGAAACATGGGTAGTTGGGTGAGAGAGATTAGCTTTTTATGAAGTACCTTACCCTTCCAATTTTCTTTTAGAAAAAAAAAAAAGAAAGGAATTCCAATTCCCACTGAGTGATTTTTTTTCTTTCTTTCTTTAAAAAAAGTTTCCATACAGCTAATGTTCACAGAGCACTTTAAGATTTGCAAAGTGTTTTACAAATCTTGTTTCATGTTACTCTTAACATTTTTTAACACCGGGAGGTAGATGCTATTATTATCCTCATTTTACAGATGAGGAAATTGAGGCAGAGATCAGGTGACTTGTCCAGGGTCATATAGTTAATAAGTATCTGAGGCTGAATTTGAACTTGGGTCTGCCTGACCCCAAATCCAGCATTCTATTCAATGTGTCACATTTTATTAGCAAATCAAGTTATGCAGTATATAGTTTTGTGTTTCTAAACTAACAATTACTTTAGATTATGGGTTCTTAACCTGAGGTCTATTGAGTACAGGGATAGATTTCAGGGCTTCCATTATTTTGAATAGGAAAGAAATTACATCTGCATCTCAATACAATTGGTTTCTTTTGTAATCCCATTTTATTTTATCCATTTAAAAATTTATTTTAAAAACATTATTCTGAGAAGAGGTAATAGGCTTTACCAGACTGCCAAAGGAAGCCAGGACACAAAAAGGGTTAAGAACCCCTACAATCTTTAAAGGACATTTTAAAAATACCACATATTTCATTATTTCCCTAATTTCCTACTTTTTTCTTTGAAAATCTTTCTCTTCTCCTCTTCCTCCCCTCCCCACAATGGCTTAAAATTCCTAGTAATTATGCATCTTTAAGTGAGTTTTGAGAGGCAACGTGCATGACATACTGGAGAGAAGAGATATACTGCGCTTAGAAGGGAGGCCTATTTTTCAGGTGTTGCCTCTGGCACATAATAGCTAAGTGTGGCCAGAAGCAAGTCACTTAAGCTTTCCATGCTCCAACAATTCTTTAAAACTGTAAGTGACAGATGAATTCCATTCTGCATCAGTCTAATAATAACAATAATAACATTTATATGGCACTTTAAGGTTTACAAAGTGCTTTACAAATATTATCTCATTTGATCCTCACAACAACCTTGGGAGGCAGGTGCTACTTTATGCCCATTTTACAGATAAGGAAATTGAGGCAGACAGAGGTTAAATGATTTGCCTAAGGTCACACAGTAAGTGTCTGAGGCTGGCTTTGATCCAGATCCAGTGTTCTATCCATTGAGCTGTCAATGAAATCACAAGTCTGGACCCTTACACATGTTCGAGCACACACACACACACACACACACACTCATACACACACACATACACACACACACACACACACACACACACAGTAGAGGTTCTAGTTCCTGATCTGATGTTCTATTAAAACAGCAGTTTGGGAAGCAACTCTTCTGTCTTTGATGATGAACTTAGGGCAGAGAGAGATACCCTGAAGTTACCTGCTCCAGTCCTTTGCCATCAAGCAGCAATCTATTTAGTCACCTGATTATTCTCTTTTCTTTTCTCTGGTGTCCAAGGATGGAGACTCAGCCACCTTCCTTGGTTGTCTAGCCACTGCAGTGTTTCATGGTGCTAGTGGTCAAACGTTCTTTACATCTGCTGACTCTTGTTTCCATTTTCAGTCTGTTTCTTCTTTTTCAATCCTCTACAATCAAGGACAAAATCTGCTCAGCATCCCCTTCATAAACCCCACCCCTGCCTGTGAATCTGAACATTCTCTTCTCTGCAACCAGAGGAAACAGCTGCTGCTCCCTTTCCACCCCTAGTCACAGAAACAACGGTGATATAATTCCTATCCAAAGTCACAACTGGCTGGCCTTCACTTGCCTGGGGAGGGATGGAGGCCACCACCTTTCCCCTCCATCCAATCCCATCAATGTGGCAGCATCTAGCTTTTGTTCCTCATGGAACCATAGCTTCCTAACTGGTTTCCCTGTGTCCAGTCTCTTCTCCAATCCATTTGCCATCTTGGAAGTTCAATAGCATGAGATCCTTTGTCCAGATTCTTTTCCCTACCCTCCACCCTCCTAAATTAAGGAAGCTGGCATTTATGGGACTTTTAGTTTCCAAATTGGAAAAGTCTCCCAATTCCTGAGTAATCCAGGATGGCACAATAGAAGAAAATGCTTAAGTAGGAGCCAGAAGATCTGGATTCAGTTCCTGAGTCTGACACATACTATCTGTCTCACAATGGGCAAGTCATTTCACTTCTCTATGCCTCAGTTTCTTTATCTTTAAAATGGGGGTGATGATAATATTTACACTACCTATCTTGTAACCTTAAAGTATTAAAGAAATGTAAGCTATTTGTAATCACTGATCTGTATCTTGCTCTCCTCAGCTCCTCAAGTCAAGTCAGAGAGCATTTATTTATTAAGTGCTTGCTACGAGCCAGACACTGTATTAAGCACTGACATTGCCAAAAAGAAACAAACAAAAGAAGGCAAAAAACAGAACAGAACAGAACAGAACCTCCTCAAGGAGCTGACATGCAAATAACCATGTACAAATGAGATATACACACAGACTATCTCAGAACAAAGGCACTATTAAGAAGGATCAGGAAGGGCTTCTTTTAAGGCAGCTAGATGGTGTAGTGGATAGAGGGCTGGGCCTGGAGTCGGGAAGACTTGAGTTCAAATCCAGCCTCAGATACTTATTAGCTATGTCACCCTGGGAAATCATTTAACCTTTGTTGCCTCAGTTTCCTCATCTATAAAATGGGAATAATAGCACCTACCTCAAAGGATTGTTGTGAGGACAAAACGAGATCATAATTGTAAAGCACTTAGCAATAGTTCCTGGTGTATAATAAGTACTAGACAAATGTTAGCTATTATTACTGTTGCTGTTGTTATTATTGTTGTTGTTAAAAGGTGAAACTTTAGCTGAAACTTGAAGGAAGCCAGGAGTGGGAGGTGAAGAGGAAGAAATTTCTCAGCATGAGGAACAGCCAGTAAGAATGCCCAAATGGGATGGAATGTTTTATGTGAGGAACAGAAAAGGAGGCCAGAGTCACTGGATCACAGACTATGTGGAAGGGGGTGAGATATAAGAAGATTGAAAAGGTAAGAAGAAGCCACGGTAAGAAGGGCTTTAGAAACCAAAGAGAGGATTTGTATTTGATCTTGGAAGCAAAAGGGAACCCCTGTAGTTTGTAAACGAGGGCAAGGGGAGTGATGTGGTCAGACCTACATTTTAGGAAGATCACTTTGCAGGCTGAGTGGAGGATGGATTGGAGTGAGGGGAGACTTGAGACAGAGAATAAGCTCCAGGCTATTGCAAAAGTCCAGATATGAGGTGATGAGGACCTATGCCTCAGGGTGGTGGCAGTGGCAAAGGAAATAAAGGGACCTGTACAAGAGATGTTACAAAGATAAAATCAAATCACTATTAGGTCTGCATCCTAAAGAGACCATAAAAAATGGAAAAGGACCCACATGTACAAAAATATTTATAGCGGCTCTTTTTGTGGTGGCCAAGAATTGGAAATTGAGGGGATGCCCATCAATTGGGGAATGACTCAACAAGTTGTAGTATACGATTATGAGAGAATACTGCTCTTCCATAAGAAATGGTGAGCAGGCAGACTTCAGAAAAACCTGAAAGACTTACACGACCTAATGCTGAGCGAAGTAACCAGAACCAGGAGAACATAGTACACAATAACAGCAACATTGTGTGACAGCAGACTTTGTTAGATTTAGCCCTTCTGAGTGATGCAATGATCTAAGACAATTTCAAAAGACTCAGGATGGCAAATGCTATTCACATCCAGAGGAAGAACTGATGGAGTCTGAATGCAGATAGAAGCATACTATTTTCTCTTTTTTGTTGTTATTTTTTGCTTTTTCTCTCTTGTGGTTTTCTCCTTTTGTTCTGATTCTTATTTCACAACATGACTAATGTGGAAACATGTATAGCCTATATCAGATTGCATGTCATTTTGGGAATGGGGGAAATCATATGACTCAAAATCTTATAAAAGTCAATGTTGAAAACCTAAAAAAAAATTTTTTTAAAAAGATAAAATCATGGCTTAAGGAGGTATTGGGTATAGAAATCTATCTTACCCTACAGGAAAATAGGGGGGAATGGGACAAGAGAGCAAGGGGATGATAGAGGGGAGGGCAGATTGGGGGAGGAGGTAATCAGAAGCAAATACTTCTGAGGAGGGACAGGGTCAAAAGAAAGAATAGAATAAATGGGGAGCCAGATAGGATGAAGGGAAATATACTTAGTTTTTCACAACATGACTACTATGGAAGTGTTTTACATGACTACACATGTATAACCTGTATCGAGTTGCTTGCCTTTTCAATGAGGGTGGGTGGGGAGGGAGGAAGGGAGAAAATTTGGAACCCAAAGTTTTAAAAACACATGTTAAAAAAATTGTTTTCACAGGCAACTGGGAAAAAAGAAATACAGGAAATGGGGCATAGAAATCTATCCTGCCCTACAGGAAAATAGAAGGGGAAGGGGATAAGAGAAGTGGGGGAGAAATAGAAGGGAGGGCAGATTAGGGGAAGGGGTATTCAGAATGCATGCCATCTTGTGGTGGGGGGAGGGACAAGATGGGGAGAAAATTTGGAACTCAAAATCTTGTGGAAGTGAATGTTGAAAACTAAAAATAAATAAATTTTAAAAAAAGATAAAATCAGCAGGACTTGGCAACTGATTGGATATGGCAAGAGAAGGTGGGAAGGATGGTGCCAAAAGGAAGTAAGAATTAAAGATGACACCTAGGTTTTGAGCCTGGATGATTGGGAGGATGGGAGTGCCCTCAACAATAACAGGAAGTTAGGAAGAGGGAGAGTTTTAGGGGAAAATAATTCCATTTGGGACATGTTGAATTGAAGTCATTTAGGAGACATCCAATTGGAGAGGTCCAATAGGCAGTTGGAGATGTGAGACTAGACATCAGAAGAGAGGTTAGCTAGCACTGGATAAATAGATCTGAGAATCATCTACCTAAAGATTATAACAGAATCCAAAGAAGTGATGAGATTACCAAGTAAAATACTATAGAAAGAGAAGAGAGGAGGATCCAGGACAGAACTCTGGGGGACACCCATAGTTAGCAGGCACGATCTGGATGAAGATCCAGCAAAAGAGACTGAGAAGGAGTGGTCAGACAGGAAGAAGAGCGGAGAGAGATTGCCTAACACATCTTGTCTTATCCAGCCTACTTCCACAACTCTCTTAAATCCATCCCTTTTTCTTTACTCCTATACGACCACCCCAATTCAGGCCTTCTTTGACTGTCACCAGCCAATAGCCTTCCAATTGGTCTCCCTCCTTCCAGTCTCTTCCTTCTCCAACCCATCACTACAAAGCTGCCAAAGTGAAATGCCTAAAACATAGGTCTGACTATGTCTTTCTCTGGTCAAGAAGCTCCCTATTGCCTCTAGGATAAAATGAAAAGTCCTCTGCTTGCCATTTAAAATCCTTTCTAATGTTATCCCAACTTGTCTTTCCAGATGCATTTCACATTACTCTTCCCTTGAACTCTATGCACCAACCAAAATGACCTACTTGCTGGAGCCTCTGGGCTATATGCCACCTCCTACCTCCTTGCCTTTTTATAGGCTGCCTCCATGCCTGGAATGCTTTCTCAGCTCACTTCTTCTTGACAGCATTTGTATAGAGCTTCAAGGTTTGTAAAGGGCTTTACAAATACCTAATTTTGTCCTCACAAAAACCCTTACAAGGTAGGTAGGTGCTGTTATTATCCCAGTTTTACAGATGAGGAAACTGAGCCTGAGAGAAGTCAAGTGACTGGCCCAAAGCCATACAGCTAGCAAGTATCTGAGGCAGGATTTGAACTCAGGTTGTCCTAACTTGAAGTCCAACACCTTATCCACTGATGCTATGGGAAGACAAGCACATTAATGCACTGTTTGTTGGTGGAGTACTAACTTGGTCCTGCTATTCTGGAAATCAATGTAGAACGATACTATAAAAGTTATAAATTACTCATACCCTTCGACCCAGAAATCTCACTACTTGATATATACTGCTAGGTCAATGATAGAAAAAAAAGGGCTTGTGTATGCCAAAATATTCATAACATTTATTATGGTGGGAAGTAATTGGAAACAAAGTAGTTGTCCATCATTAAGGAGTGGCTATATAAATTGTGGTATGTGAATGTAATGGAACACTACTGAATCATAAGAAATGAAAATATGTGTTCGGGGAAATATGGGTATTCCTCTACTGACTTATGGAGAACAAAGAAAGTGGAAACAGGAGAACAATCTGTATAACTACAGTAACAGGAATGAAAACAACACCATAGCTGAACATATATACTCAAGGTAATGTCCAATACTAGTTTCAGAGAACAGATGATCAAACAATTCTCTCTTCTCAGCAAAGGTAGGGGATTATGGGGTACTGAGCATCATGTATGATCCCTATAAAATTGTTTTTGCTTCAACCATCAGGGATGGGGAATGGGCAGCCTCAAGGCCACATGTGCTCCTCTAAGTCCACAAGTTCGGCCTTTTGACTGAACCCAAACTTCACAGAACAAATCCCCTTAATAAAAGGATTTGTTCTGTAAAACTTGGATTCAGTCAAAAGGCTGCACCCAAGGACCTAGAAGGCCACATGTGGCCTCAAAGTCACAGGTTCCCCACCCCTGAACCAAGGTATCAATAAAATTTAAAATTAAATAAAAAAATTAAAATAAAAAAATCTCTAAAGTATTTTCTATTTCCAAGCCCTGTGGCAACATAATTGCTTATGATAAAAAGGTAAATCAGAGAAAATAAACAGTGAGCAGCCATTAGATGCAAACCCAAGGACTCTAGGATTGGCAAAGGCAGCATTTTTAGCCGCTGATGCAGCTACAAAGATGGTGCTGATCCTCTTGGCAGAATCTTTAAACATCATATTATAAAGCTGACTTGTCCTCTCATTTTAAAGGGCAATGGGGGTGCAGGAAAGGTGTTGTTATTCTAAGCAAAAGTTCCAAATTACAAGAGTGATTCCTGCTAGTATAATCATTCATCAGCCCTCCCATATTTCTACCTACCTTATGCTACAGAATGAAAATTACTTGAAATCAAGGGCCAGGTCTCAGCTTTACCCTAGACTCCTAATGTCTAGTCCGACTTCTCTGGAGATGGAAATAGTTGAAACAAAGAAGACTGGATCACTCCTCATAATGAAAGCTTTGACAGCTGAAAAGCCCAACACTACACAGGAGAATCAGGCCATCTAAACAACACATTTGTCTCTGGGTTTATTTCTGCATCTGGACAACACAGAGGCAATATCCGAGTCAAATACAAACCAGAGCTGGCAGATAATACATGCTTCTCACTCATGAAGGCAGCACTAGTCAATTAGGAGCATTTAATTCCACAAACCAGGGGTAAAGGCCATCCCCTTCAAACACAGGCACACAACCCCCTACTTTTCCCTTAGCAGCACTTTATCTTAGATAGAACAAAGAAAACCAATAAGAATATCCAGCACATTTCATTAGGGTGTGCAAGAATTTTTTTAAGGAAAATATTTGTCTGCCTCAATCAAAATTCATCAAACTATTTAGTTTGGTTTATTTAAACCAAAATAGCTAAATTTATTTTTTTCTAAATTAACAAATGCATTTAGCTTAAAAATTAGACACAAGAGTATTTTTTTTCTAACATTATGGTGTGTAGACATGGCAGGCACATTCTATGCATCTTCTTATGACCAAATTGCCAGTCTCTAGTAGATTTATTTATCTTACCTTGACACTCTATAGAGGTTATTTTTCTCTACTAATCTCACTACTGGATTTAGTTTAAAATCTTTGATACATTCCCCCAAAACAGTACTATCCTGAATAAGATGCATACATAGCTATTTTAATTCTTGTGGGAGAAGAAACTTTGCAGATCAACCTAATCCCTCTCAATTAGAGAAAAGAAAATCTATTTGGAAAAGTCTTTTTTTATTAATTAATTTATTTTGATTTATCAACAATCACTTCCATATGCTTTTGAATTTAAAATTTTTCTCCCCCTTCCTCTCCACCACCCTCCCCAAGACAGCGCACAATCTGATATAGGCTATACATACACATTCTTATTAAACATATTTTCAGATTAGTGATGTTGTAAGTAAAAATTAGAACCAGTAGGAGGAACCATCAGAAAGAGGAAACAAAACTCAACAGAAGAGAAAAAAAATAGCAAATAGTATGCTTCAATCTGCATTCAAATTCCATAATTCTTTCTTTGGATGTGGATAGCATTTTCTATCATGAGGACTTTGAAGATGTCTTAGATCTTTGTATTGCTGGGAAGGTTTAAGTTTATCAATATTTGTCATCTCACAACATGGCTGTTACTGTGTAAAATGTTCTCTTTGTTCTGCTCACTTCACTCAGCATCAGACCATACAAGTCTTTCGAGGTTTTTCTGAAGTCAGCCTGTTCATCATTTCTTATAGCACAATAGTATTCCATCACATTCATATACCACACCTCGCTCAGCCATTCCCCAATTGATGGGCATCCTCTCAATTTCCAATTCTTTGCCACCACAAAAAGAGCTTCTATGAATATTTTTGTACATGTGGGTCCTTTTCCCATTTGTATGATCTCTTTGGGATACAGCCCTAGAAGTGCTATTGCTGGGTCAAAGGGTATGCTCATTTTTATAGCCCTTTGGGAATAGTTCCAAATTGCTCTCCAAAATGGTTGGATCATTTCACAACTCCACCAATAATGCATTAGTGTTCCAATTTTCCCACGTCTTCTCTAACATTTATCATTTTCCTGTTTTGTCATGTTGGCCAATCTGATAGGTGTGATGTGGTACCTCAGAGTTTGGAAAAGTCTTAAAAGGAAACTTTTGTAGATTAGCAAAATTTCAATTCACATTTAAAAATAATTACCTTTTAATTTTTTTCTGCCTGTAGCTACAGTTGCTTTAAGAAAGAGAAAGAAGAACAGATAGGTGGTACAATGGATAGAGCACCAGCCCTGAAAGTCAGGAGGACCTGAGTTTAAATCCAGTCTTAGACCAAATACTTGACACTTACTAGCTGTGTAACCCTGAACAAGTCATTTAACCCCAATTGCCTAAAAAAAAGAGAAAGAAAGCTTATCCTTGTACCTACTGTGGAGTTATTCAATCTGCTCATCAGTTTGTTTTTTAAGCACCATCAGCATTAAGTCAAACTACCAGATTATTTTTCCCAAGTGACCACAGAACAGCAGATTCAAGAACCAAAATTGGCAGGTGTCACAGAGAGGGAAAAAGACAAGGTGAGCAGTCAAAAATTAAGCTATGTTCTTACTGCCCAAGCCTTGGACAGTTTAGCTTTGAAGTCATTCAAGACGGTTAGCACAATGTCCTAATGTGGCACAACCACAAAACCATTCTCCAAATAGACTTTTCTCCCCCAGAATAAATCCAGAGCATCAGCAAAAGGAACCATATAAACCTAACTCCTCTCAGGGTCACAATTCAGATGCTACCAGATACAAGAGGCCTTTGCCAAATTTCCCCAGTTGTTAGTTTCCTCCTTGCTCCCCAAATTACTTTGTATTTTTCTATTTATGTACATGTATCCCCTCCAGTAGAATGTAAGTTCCTTGAAGTCATGAACTATTTTGTTTCTACCTTAGAATCCCAAGCACCTAACACTGTACCTAACATGTATATAACAGGTGCTTAATAATTGCTTGTTAAATGGAATTTCTATTTGCAAAAGTTAGCAATATACATGAGCTTTTCCAGTGACTTTACTAACATTAATAGGCACTTGCTTCTGGAAGCTTGCTATCCATCTAGGCAGTGCTGAACCAAGGAGAAATCAATCTCTCTCTTCTTTTTCCTTCTAAAAACATAAGGTCAAGAGCTGGGTAGCCCTGATAAAAACAAAGCTGAACTAGTAGAAATGTGGGAGAAAGGCCAAGAGCTTGTTTTCACGAGTTCTTAGCCCCACTAGCTGACCATTTACTTACGAGGATAAAAATGATCATGTAGTAAGGCATTTGGGATTCCTAGAATAGATCATCTTTCCCGATGCAGCAAATGAGATGGCTAGGCAAGCTCAAAAGAGTAATAAAGAATGCTATGGGGTGTTTAGATAAGAGCTACAAAAGTATGGTCCTGATGAGAATAAAGGCAGAGGTACCATTCTCATATAGGCCAATGAACTCATGCAATTTCCTGGCCACAGACTGCACCCCCTTATCCCAGAGATACAGAGTCTAATTCACAAAAATACACCATCTGTCCCCCAGCAGACTGGGCTAGAGTGTGCAGGATGGTTGGAACCAAAACTCAGAAGTATACTGACCAAATGGGAAATGCAAATGCATAATCAGGCACATTTTTTATGCTATAAGTATAGTCCTCAAACTTTTGAGTAGAAGACAGTAACAGGTGCTGAGAGAGAGATGCAACCTCCCCCCCCTCCTTAGCACACATAAGAAAACTCCATTTCCTGGGGAGGAAAAGCTCCACTGCCCACTTACCCCCATACCTAGCAATTAGGTTCAAGTGTTCTACATCTGTGTCTCTAGTGCCTACAGGACCTGGTGTTGAGATGGCAGTATGACATAGGGAATAGAGAGTTGGTCTGGGAGTCAGAAAGATCTAGGTTCAAGTCATGACATATATCAGCTGTGCAAGTACCTACCACAAGCCACTTAACCAGCTAGTGCCCAGGCAACTTTCCAAGACCATAAGTTACAGAAAAGTTGACAAGCTATATCACTGGAGTTTGTTTCCACATTGACAATTCCCTCCATTAGTGAAATCACAGATCCAGATTCCACCCAACCCTGCCCTCCAAAATAAAACCCAAACCAAAATAAAACCTAATGTTAAATAATGTTCTCTGAATATTTAGGATCGAAAATGCTGCAAGAATAAATATAATTCGAATATTATGATACACATGAATATCATTTCTGACATGCTTCTAGGATATTATTCTCCTGATATCAATAATAATTCTCAAGTTAAAAACAAAGTGCTATTTCTTAAGTGGTCAGCCCTAGGGCAAGTGGAATTTCTCTCCCCCAATCTATTAGGTGTTCTTTTGCTTCTTAAGTCCTAAGCAAAAAAGAGGTGTTGCTTCAAATGAGACAAATGAGTCAAAAAGGACTCCCCTGCTTAAATACAAAAAGGCTATGAAATCTTGGATGAGGCCTTGAGGGAAGAGGAAGACTCAGTGTCCCCAGTTGTAAATTTAGGAGGTGTTGAGGAATGAGAAAGAGATTGAGGAAATGATTTCTTCCCTTCCTCTACTTCACAGGGATAAGAAGGCTGAAGTGGAGGAACTGGGCTCTCAAGAAGAATTGGGCTATACAAATCTAGGAAACACACATGAATATAAAGACTCTACTTTCCTGAAGGTTGAAGATGAAAGCAATATTGGTTCTCCTCACACCCAACAAACTGACAAAGATGACAAAATATGGGCATAGTCAATGCTAGAAAGGTGTGCAAAGACAGGGGTGCTTATACACTGTTGGTGGAACTGCAAATTAGCACAATTATTTGGGGAAATTATTCAGAATTATGAGGAGAAAGAGACTCAGATGTCTTTGCCCAAAGAGCCTACTGCTAATCATATACCCCACATAGACCAATAATAATAAGAAAAGTCAAAACGCACTATCAGTGGTATACACATTAAAATATTTATAGCAGCACTTTTTGTAGTAACAAAGAACTAAAAACAAAGTAGATGCCCACTGACTGAGGAATGGCTAAACAAATTGTGGTACATAAACATAATGGAATTGTACAATGAAATAAAAGGAATACTGAGAAGCACAGAAAGACATAAATAAACTAATACAAAGTGAAATAAAGATAACAATATTCATAATAACTACAATGGTGTAAATGGAAACAATAAAACAATGGAAACAACATTAAAACTATTAAAGCCAAACTTTGCCCCCAAAAAAGAGGTACAAAAATACATCTCCCTTTCTTTTTTGCAGAGATAGAGCATTATGGATGTGAAATACTGCATATGATCTTGAACATGACTCAACATTATATTGCTTAGTTTTACTAAACTGTTTTTTTTATTCTCATATCAGAGAGTTTTTTGGGAGGGGGAAGGAGGAAACAGTGGGAGATATGGGTGATATAAAAATAAATTATATTTTTAAATATTCATAAAATAATTATATGACAAAATTATTTACCATTAAAAATACTTATACAACCTTACTTCTACCCAAATCCTCAATGAACTAGAAGTTAGAAAACCTGAGTTTTAGTTCCAGTTCTGCCACTAACAAGCTATATGACCTTTGACAAATCACTGCCCTGGGCTTGTTTTCTCACCAATAAATGAAGAGACTGGACTGTGATCAAATGGGAGAGAGGACCAGAGGTGACAGAAAAGTTTCTCCACTATGGTCTCTGTGATCCAGTGACACTGGCCTCCTGGCAGTTTCTTGAACAAGACACTCCATCTCTGGGCTCTGGGCTTTTGCTCTGGCTGTCCCTCATACCTGAAATGCTCTCCCTCCTCATCTCTGCCTCTTGGCTTCCCTGGCTTCCTTCAAGTCCCAGGTAAAATCCCATCCTCTACAAGAAGCCTTTTCTGATCCCTCCTAATGCTAATGCCTTCCCTCTTCTGATTGTGTCCAATTTATCATATAGGGACAATTGAGAGTCATATTATACTATATATGATATAACACAATTATATTATATCACATATAACTCAACTATCCCCTATTCAAATTACTGCAAGAGAGATATAGGTTAGACAAAAGACAAAAGTTAGACATATATTCATATAGATAGTACATAATCGTTTGCTGTTTGTCTTCGCCATTATTCAATGAGTTCCTTGAGAGAAGGAATCATTTTCTGCCTTTCTTTATATTCTCAACACTTAGCACAGTGCCTGGCACATAGTAGGTGCTTATTAAATTTTCTGTTAACTGACTGCATAAGAAGTTGAAAAGTTGGACATTGCAGGCATTGGTTTACAAACCATGCTAACTGACTAGAAGAGAGTGCTGTTTGCCCTTCTACTGACAAGGAAAGGCAAAGAGAAGTTAAGAGAGTGAGAAAAATCTCCTGACATTCCTCAACAAGGTTTTCCCATTCTGTCTACCCATTCTCCCCATGCTTACCACTGCTTGGCTGCTAAGATAGCCAGATTTTGCCAAGTTAGGTCCCATTAGAATACCCTGAAATCAGATTTTTTTTTTTTCCTGCAGGCAAGAGACTCTCCTCTCCTCATGACCCAACTTCATGCGAATATTTCTCCATTCCCGCTCTACAAGGACCAGGAATCCCATCCCTCCTTACAAACTCCTAACTAGGTGAGGTACAGTGCTGTCTGCCAGCAGAGCAGCTTACCAGATTCATCCAGGCCTTCTGTGGCCCCATCTTGTTGCCTTTAGAAGCTTCTTGTCTATGAAATGGCTTCTGATTATGTTTTGGTTTCTCTCTTCCGCTTAGTTTTCTGCTTGAGTTTTCTTCATTTCTATGATCCTCTTTCAATCTAAGCAAATGAGTCTTTCTCTCTTCATCCTGTAAAACTGTCTTCTCCCAGGCTAGCCTCTACCACCCCCTCCTTGGGTTTGTGTCTCCCTTTCAGTTAGAAGGAAAAGAGAAAAGATGGATTTTCCACTGCTAAAGGGAAGCTGCTGGAGAACATTGACATTCTCACCTTGAGCTCACTCATTTCCCACTCTCAACTGACCCATTCAAGTTGCTACAAGACAGATGTAGGTTAAACAAATGTAAAAACTTCTAAGTTTTAAAAAAGTAAAGATTGGCTCAGTTAGTTGGGGCTATATCTGACTCAGGCTGAGATGATGGGATTTATCCCAATGTGGACCACTTCATTTTGCTGCTTCAGAGCCACAGGCCTGACCCCTAACCATGACTGGCCATTCTACAAGTGCAGGCTCCCAATCAGAAGGGGAACTGAGTGACAGAAGGATGGCTCAGTGCAGCTCAACCCTATTACTAAACTGTTCACCCTAATGATGGTGGGTTAAGTACTATCATCATTGTAATACATTTTTAGAGGCATTTTAAAGACAAAATGGCACTAAATTGGGTCATTGAAGGAGGTAACGGCTAGAAATCTTTAAAGACATAAATCAGGCTTCCTGGGATGCCTAGAGACAGAAAGGTGGGTACATCTCCTGAGACCTTTTAGCCTCAACCCAGCCTCTCAATTCAAAGAGCAGGCCTGGGATTCTTCATAGAATCCTAGAATCACAGTCTCTTAGAGGTGCATTTTCCTGGTCACACTGAGAATTCAAGGTTGATGGATACCCAGGCTTGGCTCTTTTAGTTTGTACTCCCCATATCCCTAGAGGCCTATTTCTGGCCTGTAACAATTGCCCTGTTTTCGTTTCTGGGCAGGACGGACACATGGTGACAACACAGAGTGAGGAGATGGGCCTTTGGCTCCTATGAAGCACACAAATAAAGCACATTCCAATGAGTGAGCACTTCTCTGCAGATTCAGAAGAGTAAGAGGGGTACACTCAGGTTCATAATTGGTATGGATCAGGATTATAGCCAGAAGGGAACTTGGAAATCAACCAGTCCAATCACCTCATATTATAGATAAGAATATTGAGGCCCAGAGGGTATAGGTGACTTGCCCAAGGTTGCAAAGGTAGTAAATGGAAGAATCAAGACTCAAATTCAGGTCCTGTGACTCTGTATTCAGCATTCTTTACAAAGCTTATCATAGGATAAGTAGCTGTATTCAAAAAGAGTAACAAAAATAGCTAACATTTATAGAGCACTTTAAGGTTTGTAAAGCACTTTATAAATATTATCCCATTATTATCTCAATATTATTTAGATCAGAAAATATGGAATAACCCCCTAGGAACATCTACCCTGCTGTCACCATTCTCTCTTCTCCAAGCAAGGCACAAAGGAAAAAACTCTTAACAGTAATTAAATCTAGGAGTAGAAAACATTAACACCCTCTTCCCCAAGCTCTGAATGGCATGTCACAGCTATCTGGCTTTTCCTCCAATGGCAGTCAGCTGGAAAAGGAAAGCCCACTGATATTTGCCTTCCCTTATGCCCAGCTACACCCATCCCCTCCCTTTTCCCCTTCACCCAGGCCTCCAAGGCCTGTGCTGTGATTTTTGAACACACGGCAGAGAGGACTGAGTTGTGATGGGGAAAGGAGAAAAACCAACTGTGTTCTTTTCTCCCATTGGGTGAAAATCGTTCATTGTTCAAAGCATGCATTAGGTGAATTCTTGAATGGACATCAGCAGTTGCTATGACGGTAAATTTCTGGAACTGAAATGTCCTGTTCCAAGAGCAAGAATTTAAGGAAGGAGGAAGGAAAGAAATAAGTCAAGAGAGAGAGCCAAGCCTTCAGCTGCTCTGACAAAGAAGAAGGTAGCTCAGGAACTGGACCTCAGCTTCAGCGCTAGATCCTGGCTAGGCTCACGAAGCCAAACAGCAAAGCGACCCTAAGTCCTTAGAATCAGTCCATACAGTTGTTGCTAAATTAAATTATCTAGAAGTAGGCAGATTTTGTCCTTTACTCATTCTAGGGGATTCCCCCAAAGATAATCTTTCACGTAGCTTCTAATAACAACTGCCAACAAAACACTACGCATTTTATCCTTGAACACAAATCAAGTTGCATAAAAATTCATTTAGTTACATCAAAGTCTCATAAATTTAATCCATATATTCTCTCCCTGCCTGTCAATTCCACTTAGTAAAACCAGTCCAGGGCAGGTAGGTGGTGCAGTGGATAGAACAAAAGGCTTGGAATCAGGAAGACTCATCTTCATGAGTTCGAATCTGGCCTCAGATTTTACTGGCCTCAGAACTTACTAGCTGAGTGACCCTGGGCAAGTCACTTAACCCTGTTTGCATCAGTTTCCTCATCTATAAAATGAGCTAGAGAAGGAAATGGCAAACCACTTCAGCATCTTTGCCAAGAAAACCCTAAATGGGGTCATGAAGAGTCAGACACAACTGAAAAAATGAATGAACAACAACAACAAAACCAATGCTTGGCACTCATTGATACCTCAATCATTCCAGTCTTCATGGTTTCATAGGCATGAGTACTCTTCACTGTACAGATCATAGACCTTCAGTGACTAAATAGGTAGATAAGTCTGCAGAAGTTGCTAGGACATATGGATAAGGTATTGGCACTTGAAATTGGTACATGTTATCTAAAGTCTGGCCAAGACAGTCATCCAATATCCAGGGATTCTCCCACTCTGGGATTTAGGTTACAAGTCCCTCACCTGTATTTTTGTTCCTGCCTTAGTGTGACATGGGCGTAAATCTAAATACATGCATTCTGCTTCCAGTCATGCCAGTCTGTCGATGTCATGACAGCAGTGGTTTGGTGATTGTCTCGTTATTGCTAAGAGTGCCACAAAGGCCTGAAACAGTGAGCCAATGGGGTCAGTGAGGCCAAACAGACCTCGGATCCAGAACTACATCAATGTAGACTTTTCGCTGAATTGCTGCCTTGCCAAATGACACTTGGGCAAAGGGAAACTAAGCTGGCTTGATGTTTTCCCCCAGTGCCATGAATTCCCTCTGTGTTTACGGAAACCATGATTCATAATGTAGTTTTCTGGCATTGATATGGAACATACAGGAAACCTTCTCTTCAAAGGCTTCATCTATGCCAGCCAGCATGCAGCCAATATAGTCTGGCCAGGAATTAAGAAAATGAGTGTGCCTAACCCTTTAGCTGCCCTGGAAGAGGGGCCCTGTTACCTTGGTATGCATGACACAGAAACACCCATAAGAGAGAGGAAAAGGGCTCTCACCTTTAACGTCATTTCACATCTAAGAAGAACCAACTTCAAATGACAATATTTACACAAGTATTTCTTTCTCCGCCTTTAGAGCATAAGCTCCTTAACAGCAGGGACCGTTTTGATTGCTGGCTTTGTATCTCCATAGCACAATATCTGACACATAGTAGGTACTTAATAAATGTTTGCAGATTGATTAATTCAATGACCAGAAGACAATCAACCAAATGCCCTCAACTGTATGTGGGCTGTTCTCCTTGGGCTCAGGGGCACAAAACATACACATACACACACACACACACATATAAATCTCAATTAATCTTTAATATATGATTTTTTTAATCAGGGCCATCTGACTCTTCTAAAGAAGTCCTCAGGACCAGACCTAGGCAAAACTATAAGTAGCCTACCCCATGGCTTCAGGGCTCCCTGCTCTCCCCAGTTCCCACCAATCTCTATCAAAATCTGCCCTCAGGAAAGGGCCTAATAAACTCCTATTCCAGAATGCTAATGGATCCATGGTCTCATAGATGGGAGTACCCCTTCACCAATACAGATTGCAATTTAATTCAATAGGCATTTATTCAGCACCTACTACTACACACAAGACACTGTGCCAGATGTTAAGGATACAAAAATAAAAGCAAGGCACTTTTGTCTCTCGCCTTTAGGAGTTTACACTCTAATGAAAAATCAACACAGATGTGTGAACACAAAACATACCAAAGCAAATGAAAAGCAATTTCAGAGGGGAGGGAGGGGAGGGAGGGTCGGGCCCTGAACAGCTTTAGAAGAGATTAGGAAACCACCACATAGTTTATTTGTCCCACCAGTCAGCTTTGTTCTCAGGTCCTTGATTTGCTCCTTGGCCACTAGAGATAAAAAGAGATTTGATCATGGGGTACTTGGGCCCTGACCCATTCAGGAGAATCTCTACATCAAGGGTTCTTAGTCCTCGTTGTGGCTATGGAGCTCACTGGGAAGTTTGTTGAAGCCTCTGGACCACTTCTCAAAAAAAGTGTTTTAAAATGCTTAAAATAAGATATAGAGGACTACAAAGGAAATAAATTATATTAAAATATGCTGTTGTTCAGTCATGTCCAACTCTTCATGGCCCCATTTGGGATTTTCTTGACAAAGATACTGGAGTGGTTTGCCATTTTCTTCTCCAGCTCATTGTACAGATGAGGAAACTGAGGCAAACAGGGTTAAATGACTTGTCCAGGGTTATATAGCTAGTAAGTGTCTGGGGCTGGATTTGAATTCATATCTTCCTGACTCTAGGGCCAGCACTCTATCCACTGTGCCATCTAACTGCCCCATATTAAAATATAGTTATCAAAATATCAAAAATCAAATTAAAAAAAATAAGTTAATGGATCCCAAGGTAAGAACCCCTACCCTACAACCTTGCTGAGTTAATTATGCCGATAGGATTTATCCAGCCTGGGGAGGTGGGAGTTTTAGCCTTCCCTAGTCAACCAACTTTAGTGACTTCCTATTGCATCTAGGACAAAACATAAACTACCCTGTTTAGCTTTTAATGCCTTTACACATGACCCTAACCTATCCTTCCAACTTCAACGGACATTACTCTCTTTCAATCTAGCCAAACTGACCTTCCCTCCATTTCTCACCACACTCTATCTTCAATCTCCGTAGCTCGGCACTGGACATTCCTCAGGCCTAGAATGTGCCCCCTCCTCACCTCTGCCTCACAGTCCCTCTTCTCTTAATTCCCTGAGATTCAGCTCAAGCACCATCTTCTGCACAAAGCCTTTCCTGGTCCCCTCACCTGCTGGTACCCTCCCTCTCAAACCACCTTGTATTTAACAACTTTGTTTTTCTATTTATTAGCTATATTCTTCAAATGTTTTCATATAGACTTATTGTCTCCCCTATTAGAACATCAGCTTATTATGACAAGGGATTGTTTCTCTGTTTTGTTTTGTTTTTTTTTTTTACATTTGTTTTTGTTTGTTTGTTTGTTTGTTTGTTTTTTACTTTTTGGTGAGGCGATCGGGATTAAGTGACTTGCCCAGGGTCACACAGTTAGTAATTGTCAAGAGTCTGTGGCTGGATTTGAACTCAGGTTCTCTTGACTCCAAGGCTGGAGCTCTATCCACGGCACCCCCTAGTTGCCCCTCTTTCTTTCTTTTTCTTTTTTTTTGTATTTGTATGTTCTTCACTTTGCAGTATGGTTTGCTGTGACTCTCCCTGGGTCACTTCTTTTTGAATGAGAAAGCTCACTTGGCATGGCACTGTCCCAGTCAAGTCAGAGGCACTTAGAGGCCACAGTGATTAGAGTGCAAGGTTTGAGGTCTAGAAGATCTGAGTTCAGATCCAACTTCAGACACTTACTAGCTGGGTGACCCTAGGCAAATCATTTAACCTCTGTTTGACTCAGCTTCCTCAACTATAAAATGGAGATAATAACAGCACCTACTTCCCAAGGGTGTTGTAATGATTAAATGAAGTAATGTTTGCAAACTGCTTAGTACGGTGCCTGGCACATATAAAGCTATGCAAATATTAATTATTATCATCATCATCATCATTATTAAATCAGACCAAATCAGGAGAGGAATAGAGCAGGGCCAAAGCCAGGGCCAGGTCCAAGCTGGTAGCTATGATAAAGGCACATTGACTCAAATCTATTATATATGCTGAATGAAGCACAGGCAGAGACAGATACAGGTATGACAGTGGGAGAAATGCCAGTGCAGGTGGGGTGAGAAGGATGCAGAGGGAATGACATTTCCCCATCCCTCGGGGCTTTCATTCTCTTTCCAGGACATTGGGTTTCCCAATAAGTAGCCAGAAATTTTTTAACTCCTAGCTGCAGAATCTGACTAGTTCAATGCTGTCAGGTCAACAAGCATTCTATCAAGTACCTACCATGTGCTGGACACTGTGCTATACATTGAGGATGCAATGAAAGTAAAAAATAGTCTCTGCCCTCAAGGAGCTCACAATCTAATGGAGGAAGACAAAATGCAAACATCTGTATACAAAAAAGAATATATTGACGATAATCCCAGAAATAAGTCAATTGGGGGATGGGAAAGGCTTCTGATAGAAGATAAGATTTTAGATGAGACTTGAAGGAAGCCAGGGAAGCCGGAGGCAGAGACAAGGAAAGAGGGAATTCCAGACATGAGGAACAGCAGTGAAAATGCCTAGTGTTGGGAGACAAAGTGTCAGTAAGGAGACCAAAGTCACTGAACCATAAAATACATAGAGGGGGAATAAAGTATAAAATGGAGATAATAAAAGCTAGCATTTATATAGAGCTTTAAAAATACTATTTCATCTTATTCTTCCAACAGCCCTGAGAAGTAAGGTGCTATTAACATTCCCATTTTATGGTTGAGGAAATTGAGGCAGACAAAAGGTTAGGTGGTTTACTTGGGGTCACACAGCTACCAAGTATCTGAGGCTGGACTTGAACCCAGGTTTTACTGACTGTGTTGGCAACACACTCTCTTGACAGAAAATCTGTCCTACTAGACCTAAAGCAGAGTAATTAAGAATACTTAGTCCCATTCTCTTAACCATTCACTCACCTCCCACAGCCTGTTTTTGTATCCTGCCCTGTAGTAGGATAGGGGGTCTTTAGTGGTCCTGTAGAATTTGAGTCTTGGAAGACAGAAATTAGCATTCCCTGTAGAGCACACATTCTGGAAACCAGTTGGGACAGACCTGGGGCAAGCATCTACCAAGAGCATCATGGTACTTCAGGCTGTATCCTCAGCTATGGGGATGTACTGCACAGACAGCACTCATAACTTGCTTTCCTAGAAAATGCTTCAAGGTTTGCAAAACACTTTCTTCCTCACACTTTAGATGAGGAAGCCGAGGCTCAGGGAGGTTAAATTACTTTCTTATGATTACCGAGCTAGAAAATGTTCATTATTCTATGCTGCCTCTATAAATCATCTACACCTCATTAGCTGGTCCTCCTTATGGTCACTGGCATGCATGTTCAAGATGTCTGATCAAAATTAGGATTTAGCCTGTGGCTAGGGAGCAGAGCAAAACTCTGATTTTATAAATTTGTAAGTCTAATCATAAGTATAATCAATTTTCTATTATATAAGAGCTATGAGGATATGGGAATCAGACACTTGTCTTACTCACTGAACTAACTGGGCAGTAAGTCATTGACAAACATTTCTAAATTTGAAGGGAACCAAAACAATTACTGACACTAATTCGATCACCCAACAAGCCTTTATTAAGGGTTTCCTATGTGTCAGTCGCTGTGTTAGGTAATGAAGATACAAAGAAAAAGCCAAAAAAGCCTCCCCTCAAAGAGCTTCTACTCTAAGAAGGGAAATGACATGTATATAAATACACACACACAAGATTCAGGGTTTGAAGTAACCTTAGGGAAGAAGGCTCGAGCAGTTGACAGATGGGAAGGTAGGAAGTGGTGATTGATCTGGGTCTTGAAAGGAGAAGCCAGGGATTAGCATTTAGTAATAATTAAATCTGTCTCCTAGCTTCCTGGCTTCCTCCAAGTCCCTGCTAAAATCCCAGCTTCTACAAGAAGCCTTTCCCAATCCCTCTTAATTCTAGTGCCTTCTCTCTGCTGTTTTTTTTTCCTATTTATCCCATATATAGCTTGTTTGTACCTAGTTGTTAATACGTTGTCTTCCATATTATCATAAGCTTCTCAAGGGCAGGAACTGTCTTTTGGCTTTCTTTGTATCCACAGCACTGAACACACTACTTGGTACACAGTAGGCACTTAATAAATGTTTATTGACTGACAAATTAAATGGAAAAGAAAAAAGGTTCACTTTCATTTTCTTTCTCTTTCCCCTTAATCAACCCCTCTTTATATTAAATGGCTTATCTGCTTGCCCAGCTGAGACAGAGAACTCCATGTGACAGCCAGATGACAGATTCTGACATTTTCTCAAATCTGCTCAGCCTCCCTCCCTCCTCTTTCCTTGTTTCCTTCCTCCATCCTTCTCTTCTCCTGCCCTCCTCCCCTCCTCTGGTGTCCCTGATCTAACTCAGGTTCTCATAAGATTGCAGCCAAGGGACAATGAGTATCCATAGGATTCCTGTGGTCAAATTCTCACCTTCTCTAAGGGCTTTCCGACCTTCTTCAGAAAAGCTGAATTATGGTATTTTGACACCTGAATAGCCTTCCCACACACAGATCCCCATATCCCATGCTCCAACACCCCTGGGTACTCATAGTGGCTTTTCTCATCAGACTATATCCCCCACAGAGATTTCTAAGGTGCTCATGGTTGCTGGAAACAGGCAGAGAGTGAAGGGGGTTGGAGAAACAGCCAAAAACCCTCAGTTTGTGCCTGATGCATCACATTACTGCCCAGCCTTCTTTATGCTAACCATGCCATGTGAAATCTCTGATTTTCCACTAATTACAGCAATGGGGTGAATGCTAAGTAGATTTGTCCTTAGCAGGTAGGAAGTCTGCAGTGCTGAGAGGGGGGATGGGAAGAGCTGGTTAGCATCTGGGTTGGAAGATTTTTTTTAAGTGTTCTCTGTAATTATGTCTATTAATAAACACCAAGAAAACTTGCAGTAAGCATGTGCCTCAGCCTAGCACTGCTCTGTGTTCCTTTGCTGGACCCACTGACATCAGATGACCTTGTTCCAGCCCCACACCCCACCCCCTCACTGCCCCAGCCACAGAGCTGCCCATTTAAATCTCTTACACCACACATTTTCCATCCCACCTCCACCTCCCTCACTTTTCTGAGTCTGGGCAAGACTCTAGGGAGATTCGGTCTTTTACCTAGGGCTTCCTTTGGGCCAGGGCAATGGCAAGAAGTCCTGAAATTTCTCCTCTTCCTTGTGTGGGTGGCAGGGGCTTGGGAGGGCAGTGCTAGACTGGGCTTCATTAATTTGTCAAAATATTTTGGAGATACTCAGTTTTTCAGAGCTAAGGCCCAGCAAGCAGGTGGTGCCCTAAGCTTGGCATAACAATAATCCTTTGCACTCTGGAACGATCTCACCCTCTGGCAAAATGTATTGCTTGGACCAGCACCAGGTGTTCACTGAGGGATTTACCCCCCCCCCATTTCCTAGGGCCATCTATCACATATTCACAATCCCTGTTCCTTGTCTCTGACAGGTAGTGTATTCCTGTTTCCATCACAGAGCTCTGATTCTACACCCCATAAGTAAACATGACCCCCAAGACTTGAGACAACACTGTTCCCACAGGGCCCATGGGAACAGTAACTCAAGACCCAAAAAATGATTATGTCATGGCCCAGCCCACTTGTGGTTTTTATGTATATAAGACCTGCCTTTGGTCCATCACGTTATTGCGGGCTTGTGTTTGCAAATATCATTTTCCTCACTCTGAAATTAATTAAACTTCTGTTTACATCCTGACTCTCCTGTCTCTAGCCTGCTCTATTTCAGCTCCAACCACCCCCAGGTTAGAGGCTGGTTCTGGTGCGGTAGACAAATTAGGAGGTGAGAGTTGGTTTTATCAAGAGCCTGGAGCTTAGGGAACCTTTACACTGCAATTTCCTTTAACATCCAGCAAGAGGTAGCTAGTAGAGCAGAGGATAGAGCAAGGGGCCTGGAGTCCGGAAGACCTAAGTTCAAATTTGATCTCAGACACTTACTGGTTGTGTGAGCTGGTCTAATCATTATTTCACTTCTATTTGCCTCCGTTTCTTCAACTGTAAGATGGGAATAATAACAGTACCTACCTCCCTGTTGTGCCACAATGCTCTTTGCCCCCCAGAGACAGAAAAAGACCAGTCTGTGGTGAACTGGTGCTCCAGAGGTTTCAGCAGGATGCCTTCCTAAGTGAATGTTGTGGACTGCTGTAGGGAATGGCTTTTTATTTGAATTTAATTAGGAATTGTATCCTTTTTAATCTTATCACAAGTAAAGTTATTTTTATTGTATTTTATGGTTCACAATTGCCTTATTACTTTCTAATGCCAAACCTGAATCACTGGATTGGCTGGAGGTAGACCTGACCCACAGTACTAAGAATGGTTACTTAATCTCTCAACGCCCCAGGCAACTCACCAAGAGGATCACTAGTGGACAAGTGGCTGATTTGCTTTAGCAAAGAAAGTTGCCTCCCTAGGAGTTCCCCTAACCAATGAAATCATAGGTCTGGGAAAAACAAACAAACAAACAAACCCTTTACTGTCACCTTGCCCCCATCTTTCCATCCTATCCATAAGGATATCATGTAATATTTAAGCCTGTTAATAATAATAATGAGTTAAATTCCATGGTAATATCCACGTATATTCTATCAATAGCATGACCCATTCTGGGCAAATCTGTGCTGCTTTTTAACGATCACTGTTTCCCTCTTAAATGTTCAGAAACTATCCTTTTAACAATATCTGCTAGAATTTTACCAGGAATTAAAATCAAGCCCATTCATTGGTCAAGAGGTTGAAGAATCAATCCAGTTCTCTGTTTCTATGTGTCTCTATCTCTGTCTCTGCCTCTGTCTCTCTTTCTCTCCTTTCCCCACCACCCATTCCCTCCCTCAGTCCTGTCCCTCTAGACCTAAAGCATTTATCCTCTAAATCTACCTTGAGCCAGTCCTGAGAGCATCCAATTCCTTCCTGTCTCTCTCTTCACCTACATGCTATTCACTGATTCAGTTGCTTTCCCAGTCAAGAAGGATGAGGTGCTTCTATTGATTAAGGACTTGAAAAGTCACTCTCATAGAATATTAGAATCTGGAGGTACCTGAAAAGCCCCTTAGTTCAACCTTTTCATTTCTGGTGAGGAAATCAGTACCTAGAGATCAATTTAACCTCTTGTGTTAGAAAGATCACATGGCCAGATGAAGACAAAGCCATGATAAGGACCCTGCTCAGTGTTTTTAACCCAAACCCTTAAGGGCAAAAATCATCTACCCTCCTAGGAAGGGCAGCTGCCTACAGACCAGATGATATGATATTTAGATCACAAACGAAATGGGTCCAATATGGTTTTTTTTTTTAACACAGCTCCATTCTCTGGGGAAAACTCCATCCTCTTTCCTTGTCCCCTGTCACAGAGAGAGAGAGAGAGAGAGAGCTCAGGAGAATTGCAAAGGTGGGGGGAAAGCAGCACTTACAATGATCATTTGACAGACATGCCCTCGGCAGAGTTCTGAGTATGAAGAGTAATGCATGTACACCACCCAGCTGCCTACAAAGATGCCCAGCCATGCCAGGAAGAGGTATTTCACCTTGATGCCAGGTAGACGATTCTGTAAGAAGAAAAAATGGTATTTTTAGTAGACAAAACTACAGTCAATTCTTTATTATATGGTTGTGGATACCTTATTTAGAATCAGGGCCAAGTTCTCCTCCCACACAAACTCCCAGATAGCTACTACCCTTGCCCATCAGGGAAATAATCTATAATGTGCTGGACTTCTCCTATTAGAGAAATTTTTTTGTTTGGGGGGAGAGGAAGATTGGCTTTCCCTTGTTGGAAATGAAAAAGAAAGACCTTCAGAATTGGATTGTCATTTGGAATCAGCTTCAGATCCTCCCTGCTACAGTAACTAGGGCAAACTGAGCTTCCTAGCAGTATTTTCTCTGTGTAAAGGTAGTGGGTATCCACTTACTAGACTCCCTCCTCCCATCCCAATACATAAGGCCTGAGGGAATTATATCATGACCCAACTGGAAGCTAATCCCAGTCTCCAAATGCAAATCACTGCATGGCATTGTGGGTCAGCCTTATCCCAGAAATTGTGTCCTAGACTGATGCCTGCCAAAGGGGGAATCTAATTACACAGAGGGCTTGTCAAATGGAAAAGCCTCAGACTTTCTTGGACTGAAAGACTTCAAACTCCTAAGAAAAACCACCTCTGTTCTCCCAGCAGCACCTGGCCAAAGTATCGTGTTCTGATGATACCTGGGGCCTGGGCTTCCCCTCAGAGGGCTAGGAAACATCAGCTCTTCGACCTACCACTGGGCCCTACCTGTTCTTCTGACAAACATAGAGCTTGGCTTCCCTGCCAATCACTGGCCTGATCTCTAAATCCTAAGAATGCATAAATGATAGGAGCAGATGGAAGAAAAAGGCAAGATGATGTCACCCAAAACATGAGCCACCCCTAAATCACATTTTGAAGAAGGCAGTATGACTTGATAGCCAGCATGGGGTGGCCTGAAATCTGGTTTCTAGTTCCATTTCCCCTCATTAGACTCTGTAGTCAAAATGATTTTCTCTCCCTTGCCTACCTGTCAAAGGCAGAAAGAGATGAGAGATCTGACTTCAAGCCCTATGTGACCTTGTACAAGTCCTTTAACCTTCTCTTTGGGGGGGGGGGAGTTGAATCACTGCCTCCTCCTCCACTCCTTTTTGGGGGTGCTGAGTCATCCATGCCAGAGATTGAAATTCAACATCTGTGGGGATGTAGGAGAATGTAGATACAGGACGTGTGTGCCCAGAAGCCCTGAGGGAAAGGCGCTAGGTAAATCCCTAGCTGTATTATTTTCAGCTTCAGGGAGGATGTTAGCAGTCAAACCCACCCACCCCCTCAGCACTGGCAAAGACATGTGTAGGTTACAGAGGCAGTGTGTGCCTCCAACAGACAATGGTAAAAGGTGGCCTGTGCTGAGTAGCCTTGTTTGAAGATTCTCAGAATGCCACTAAGATTCAATGCACAGTGCTAATTGTTGTCCACAGCCCCACCGTCTCCATGAATACTAACTCCTGTTTCCCCATGATTCCGTCCTCTCAAAAAAACAGGAAAGCAAAAAATACAGAGGCTTAGGGTGTTAGTGGTGTGTGTGTGTGTGTGTGTGTGTGTGTGTGTGTGTGAGAGAGAGAGAGAGAGAGAGTTACAATCCAATTTCCAATTGACTAAAAAAATGAGCTGATAGGGTGGAGCAGGGAAGCTATGTACCCATAGTTGCACAATGTCTAAGAACCTTAGATGCTGCTGATATTTATACTTTCTATCCAGTGGCATGCTGGTAAATGTTTAACAACTGGCTCTGAGGGGGAGGGGATTGTACACCCAGCACACTTTAAAACCTTATCTACATTATTAACATTTTCTCCATGGCTTTCTTAAGTCTAAGCAATCAACACCAATAAATCAAGCCCTGATTTGTAGCATTGGTCTGTTTCCACAGTGAAAATGCTTGCACTGAAAATTTAATAATCAGCTTTCTTTGTTTGTTTGGTTTTTTTTTGGTTGGGCAATGGGGGTCAAGTGACTTGCCCAGGGTCACACAGCTAGTAAGTGTGTTATGTGTCTGAGGCCGAATTTGAACTCAGGTCCTACTGAATCCAGGGCCGGTGCTCTATCCACTGTGCCACCTAGCTGCCCCAGTAACTAGCTTTCAAAATTCCTCTACAAGCTGCCTACCACACATCACTGCTTCTATCCTTTCTCATTATGTAAAGGATGGGACTTTCTGTCAAGAATCAGTCTTTTGATTACATCAGAAGACAGAAATGTAGCAGTTTCCATTTCCCCAAAGTGGATATTTCCTCTTTGAGTGCATTCCCACTGAGGGATATATATAGTTTATCCAGTATGTATCTTATTTGCAGGTAGCTGTTTGCATGTTGTCTCCCCCATTAGACTATGAACTCCTTTAAAATAGGGACTGTTTTTGTCTTTCTTTGCATCCTCAGGATTTAGCAAAGTGCCTGACAGATAATAGGTACTTCATAAGTGCTCAGTGACTTGACTTAACTTTTCTGAACTTCTCTGGCATTTTAGATGAAAGGAGGAAAGAGCCCTTGACTGGGAAGAGAAGACATAGGTTTTGGTCCTGGCTCTACCACTATCCTCTCATCGGACCTCGGAGAAGTCATTTTTCTTCTTTAAGCCTCAGTTTCCCTGACTATAAAATGAAGGGGTTGGATTCAGTTAACTAACTCTATAACTCCTAGTAGGTTAGTGTCCCCTTGAACCAAATGCTCTGCCCGTGAAGTCAAATGAATCCTGTGGAAAATCTATGGGAAGCTGAGGGGGAAGAGAGTCTTAATAAGATATTATGTGGAGGAAAAAGGGTTCCTTTTACTTCAGTTGTTTTCAGTGGCTCTTCCTGATGTCAGAATCTGGGAGAAATGGCCCACAATGCAAGGTGCATCTTAACAAACTGGCTAATATCCTGGGTCAGAGAGAACCTAAATCTTTACAGATAAGCACAATGGCAAGCAGAGTTTGATTGCCATCAAAGTGGCTGAGCTGTTAGGGGACTAGGACAGTTCTCAACTTTATGCTCCACTCCCTGGAAAATCAGCCTCATATTGTGCATTCACAGACACTAGGTGAATTCCTATTAAACAAATGAAAGCCATTCAGAAGGCTTAAGGAAACTGACCAAGGAGAGAGGAACTAAGCTACCCTCCTTCTCCCATGGTTATTGAGAACAGTGCCAGAGAGGAACAGATATGAGGCAAGGAATGGAAAGGGGTGGCTAATGATCCAGAGGAGAGAAAAGCCAGCCGTTTCATTAGAAAGCAGGCTTTCTTCCAAGGAAAGTGGCAAGAACCCCAGTGCTGCTGAGATTCAAATTCATCCTAGGTCAGACTCACACAGGTTAGATCTGCACCCCTCCTCCTGGGTGGGCCAGAGAGAGGTCTGGCATTCAGGCCCTGGTGGTGGTCAGAGCCCCAAAGGAAATGAGGGGAATTCAGTATGCATGGCTTGTCGCTTCTTCAAAGGCACATATGGGTGTTCCTGAGGGTTCCTGCTTGTACCTCTTGCCTCTGTTGTGGAGTGGCTTAGCACTAGGTGAGTGCTCAGTTTGCAGCCAGCCATAAAGCAGCATTTGTAACTGGGTAAAGGGATGGGGGTGGGGGAGTGTGGCTGTTTTCTCATACCATTGAACTGTTATTTCCTGGCAGCTGGTCTCTTCTTTATCTTTTGCCACAGCTCTACTCCACCTGTCAGGCTAAGTGCAGACCTGTCTGCCTTCTCAGTTTTAAATGCTAAGGCAGGACTTGAGCATGGGAAGGGGTGAGAGGGTATGGGGCTGCCCAGTCTGATGTTTGTGTATTTTCCTTATCTACTTGTTTTTCCTGGTAGACAAGTAGCTCTAGCTGACTCTCGGATCTCCAAGGCCTCTTCCTGACAGCTTGCCCTCAGTCTTTCATTATGGAGGGAAAGACTGAGTTAATTAGGCTTAGCCTAGGATAATCAGCCTGCCAAGTCTTTCCTCCTCCCCCAGCCCTACTGTCATTGAGGTGACACTAGCCTGGGAACACATTCCTGTTGCCTCAAACAGGAGGCCCAGGAAGCCAATGTCCAAAGTGGTAGAAAATTACAAGGATTTGACTCCTCCAAGGTCCTTGCTTCATTGGTAACCTGAGACCATGCAGATTCATGTCCAATCTATTCAACTTCCCTCCCAGTGAACAAGATGAGCGGGCAGGTCCTTAGAGCAATGCAAACAGAACTCTGTTCTTCCTGCAGCCTCACCTCCTGGGGTGGGAGACTAGAGGTGGAAATACCAAAGAGATAAAGAAGCACACCAACCCACATGCCAAGAGAGCTTCTCTCCATGTCACTCAGGCTGCACAGTTGGCAACTCAGAGGCTGATAGAAATCAAAGAAATCAGAAATGGGCGTCTGAAATTGCCTCACTGGCTCTCAGAGCTTGGAGGCTCTTAGACTCCTCATCTGCCTAAGTGAAGTGTACTGGTGCTTACTCAGCCTCGGGCAGAGCATGAGGCCTTTAAATGCCCATCATCATCAGTGCCCTCTTCACCCTCTTTGACCTAGAGAAGTTTCATCTGCTCTTGAAACCCGGAGCTGGAGTGGGTTTTGGTTGCTGTGCTATGTGTGAAGTGTTCCTATATTTCTAGTCCTTTGGCATGTTATTCCCTTCCATTTGCTCTATAGGCCAGCAGCTATAATGGTCTTCTCCTTGTTTTTTATATATCCCAATTCATCTCTCCACTCAATGCCTTTTTGTTCATTGTCTGTGCCTTGGCCTGCCTCTCCCTCCTCACAACCAATTCTTAAGAATTCCTGGCTTTCTTCAGGACTCTTACACCACCCTATGCAGTAGGCTTTTCCAGGTCCCCCCAGCTGCCTGCCTCTCTAACAAACTCTGTATGTACCTTGGGTTGCTGTTGCTGTTTAGTCATTTCAGATGTGTCTGACTCTTGGTGACACCATTTGGGGGTTTTCTTGGCAAAGATACTGGAGTGATTTGTCATTTCCTTCTCTAGCTTGTTTTACAGATGAGGAAACTGAGGCAAACTAGGTTAAGTGAATTGCCCAGGGTCACACTGTTATTAGGTGACCGAGGCTGAATTTGAACTCAGGTCTCTTTGACTCCAGGCTGGTCTGCACATACCTTTGTAGACCCAGTTATGTGCATGCTGCCTTCCCCATTAGAATATGAGCTCCTTGAGAGAAAGAGCTTTTTCTACCTTTTCTTCATATCCCCAGTGCTTAGCACAGTGCCTGACACATAGTAGGTACTTAATAAATGCTTGTTGATTTATGAACCCAACTTAGATGTATATACGACATTTTTTCAATGAAAAATCTTCAAAGATACAGGGGTGCAGAACGAGGCATTCATTTTGTGCACAATCAATATGAAATCTTGTTTTGCTTGTCTGAATATTTGTTACAAATAGAGCTGTGGCAAAAGATAGAGCAAAAAGATAGGGAAGAGACCAGAAGCCAGGAAATACAGTTCAATGGTATGATTTTTCTTTTCTTTCAGTTAGGAGGTGGTAGGAGAGATAGAGTATGGATAGGGTACCCCTTCCAAAAATAAAGTAGAAAGAAAACAGAAGGAAAGTCATAAGAAAGCACTGACAAAGCAGGACAGCTTTGGAAGTTACATATTGAATTTATTATATACCTGAAAGAAAAGTAATCTCTATCTAATAGAGATTTACAGTTTCATATATAAGCCCCTCCTTCTGCTTCTATACTATGGTGTATATAAGAATGCACACTTTATTTGATGTTAGCTGTTCAGAATAAAAAAAAATAATTTTTTTTTAAAAAAGCCTTCAACCATATCAACCTTCTCCCCAGTACATGGGGATCTGGAGCCCAAAAGAGGTTCCCCTGATCCCACTATACCTCTGCCCTCTTCTCTTCCCTAAAAGGAGAAGCAGAGGAAATGTGTATGCCGGGAAGGTTTGCTGGTCAGAATCATTCCTGCACTGGGTACTTCCCTATGGCCTTGCCCCTAAAGGGTTAATAGTGTTCAAATTCTCTCTCCCTTCAACCCTTCCCTCACCTAGTGAGCTAGGAAGCAATATGATATCAGTCAGACATGTGAAGTCATACAAAACATAGTAGATTGATCCTTATCATTGCAACTGACCTATGGCCAATGTCTCTCCCACAACCCTGCCTAGTTGGGTTGATTTCTGGCTATTTGGTTATCACAAGGATTCAAACAATAAAAAAATCAGAAAGCCTTAACTTCTTTTTGTGGGAAAGCACTAAATTTCAGAGGATGTTTGTCCTGTTTCTTGTGTATTCTGCCTATTTAAAGCACCAGGTCCCTGCAACACACAATTCACCTCTCTGTCAAACTTCAGGTAAATGGGACACATCTCCTCGATTTCGGTGCTTTACATGCCTCATAATTAATCAATCACTTCCTTTCTCTTCTTCCTCACCCATCAAGGTAGACTTGAACTCAGCCTTTAGGATCGAAAGTGCCCAAATGACAGCAGTTATTTTTCTGTTCCCTCCTGCTTCGCTCCAGAGAGTCTGTTCTTTCAATGCCACTCACAAGGTAAGCCAGAGGGAAAGGAAGAATCAAAGCTTCCAACTGTACTTGCTTGTGCTAAGGGTCTATGCTCCTGCCCGGATGAAATGTAACACAGATTCCCTTTCTAAAACAAGGAAGAAGGGAAGGCAGGAGAGCAAGCATGGGAGAGGCAGGGGGCATCCCTTGCAAACCTAGAGGACTCTAGGCTGCCAATGAATAGTTGTGCCTTTCACGCAGCCTGGGAAAGGAATCTGACCTGGCAGAGGGCAGCATTTCCATCGTGGCCTGAAGTATCCTTTCCACCATTCGTATCCAGAATCTAGTTCCTAGGTGAGGGACAGCAGAAGAACTAGTCTGTGTGATGGCTTGCCCTCCTCACTCCTTGGCCTGAAGAAGAATCATGGCTGGGGTGGGGCTGGGCAGACGGCAAGGCTACACAGCTTGGAAGAAGGCAGGGGGTATGAAGATTTTGCCATGGATGGAGAGTGGAGCAGAAGGGAGTGTGGAATGTACCTTCCTTATTTCCCCTTCCTGGAAGGAATAAGAATAAACAACTTTGGCCGTACCCAATCTCCCGGGTGATACCAACTTGGGGGAGGGGGTGGGCGGGTTGGGAAGGTGGAGAACTAAGGATATCCTATGGTTGATTGATGACTTTCTCCTTTGCACAGCATACACGCCATAGAATGGCCGCAAGAAATAAAAGGAAAGTAGCCCATCTGACGGTCCCTTCCTAGCTGTGGCGACCCTTCCCCCTATGCCCAGATCCGACCCCCCGACTTGGGAACCGGCCAACTACCCTTCCCCCCTCCCAAACTTCTGGCCACCAGCGTGACCCCTCTTGGCCTTACCTGCAAGCCCTTGGTCAGTGGGCAGAAGAGAACCAGGTGCACCAGACGCCGCAACCTCCTCATCCTGGCAGGGACTGGGGCGCAATGCCCGACGGCGGGGGCAGGGAAAAGGCAACAAGAGGGCACAGAGAACCCCGGGAGCTGCCCACAGCTGGCCTGGGAGGCTCCGCTCGGCCCTAGGACCTGGATACGGGAGAGGGGCTCGGTACACTTCGCCTCCCTTCCTTTGGCCGGACTGCTATCTTTCTGGGTCCCCCTAGCTCTAAAGAGCCCCCTTAGGGGCGGGTGCCTTCAGCCTCGGCTGGAGCTGACAGCCCCCAACCGCCGGCGCCCCCGCTCGCTCTCCATCCCGGCCGCCGGCCGAGGCCGCAGCGGGCGCAGAGCACGAGCTGGCCGACGCAAGAGCCAGAGCCGCCCCGCAGCCCGGCGCGGCGTCCCCAGCTCCCCCACGGCTGCTGCAGTGCTGCTCGCCTGTCACCGGCTCAGCCACGCCGGCCCCCTCCCCGCCTCCGCATCCGAGCCGTTCAGCCTGCCCGCTGGCCTCTGGAGCGGGCGCACGCCGCCGGCTCGGGCTGCGAGAAGCGGGGAGGGGGAGGCTGCAGCAGCAGCTGATGCTGATGCTGCTACTGCTGCTGCCGCTGCTGCTGCTGCTGCTGCTACTGCTACTGCTGCTACTGCAGGGGGATGGATGCTCCGACTCCCCGGAGCTTTCCAGCCGCCTGAGCCAGGCGCGGCGCTCCTGTTAAAGGGGAAGGTGTTTGGCCGTCGGGACTTTTTGACTGCCGACCGAAAGGGGATAGTGGGGTTGGGATGAGGGGAATTGTCTGGAGGGAGGGGAATGGGGCAAGGATTTAGCTATCTGCTTCTAAACCAGGCTTCACACTCCCTTGGGTGCCTAGGCTGCAGAGGCCTCCTCCTATCCCTACAAGTTTTGATTTTGCTAGGTGACACCATGAAATATCAAATAGCCCTGACCTTTTCATAGGACGCTTACATAGGACACTTTGACATAGGACATGTCAAAGGCATATGGTGTAAGCCATAGCCTCCTTCCTTCCCAGTTTGAGGGTAGGTTTAAGGAAGTAAGGAAATGTCAAGTATTAGCATTGAATCCTCGCCCCGCCTCCTGCCCCCCCATCATATCTAGTGACTTTCCCCCAATCCCCTCTTCTGAGCAGCTTCTACCACCAGTGTGTTGTGATGGCTACTATCAAGGAAGAGAATTACATAAATATGAGCAATTAATAATGACATTAATAGCTCACTGCATGGTACAATGGAAAGAGCCCTGCATTTAGAGTTCAAGGACCGAGGTTCCATTTAAGCTCTTAGGCTACCTACCGCATGACCCTTCCTGACAAGTGTGTCTCTTCTACCCTGAGTAAAAGGAAAACAAATAATGATTTACCTTCGTATAGGCCTTTATTTTTACAAAGTGGTCCTTCCCTGGCAGATTAGCTCGTTTGATCTTCACTACAATCCCCACAGTTAGATAATGCAAGTACTATTAGCCCCATTTTGCAGATAGGAAAACAAAAGACTTTAAAAGTTTAACTGATTTGCCCTTTTACTCAGTAAGAAAGCAGAGCCTGAAATCTTTGCACCAAATCACAAGGTTTCTTCAGGGATGAAGGAGCAAGTGGGAGATACAGGGGAATCCCAGAGGCAGATTAACAGTTTGAGGCCAAGTACAGGAGATCAAAACAGCTCCTCTGGAAAACCCCATTCTACCCCTCCTCTCTAGGGGCCTCCCTAAAGATGAGGATTTTTTTTAGCTCAGTAATTGACCAAGCAGGCTGCCCAGAAATGGCAAATCACTCCACTATCTTTGCCAAGAAAACCCCAATGGGGTCATGAAGAGTCAGACCCGACTGAAAGGACTAAACAACAACAAAGGTTCCAGGGGCACCACTGGTACATTTCTGTTCCTCCCTCCATGCCTTACGCCTGCTGTTCAAAACTTAATGGATGTGACTCTGTCCTTGGGCTAAGCTGTAAAAGACAGGCTGTATTATAGGCCACAGGCCACAGGCTGGATTCTGTCTCACTTCTCCTCCCTTCCCTGACCCTGCCATCCTCAGTGCTTTCCAGTTTCTCTGCCTTTCTGGAGGGCATCTCAATTTCTTCCTGGTCTATTGACAGGCCAGTAAGGGCCTGTGTCCTCTAGAGGCCTGCATTCCATAATAATGCTGGCGGCGAAAGGCAGGCTTGCTCCAACCTTATCCATCTCTTTAGTTTTAGCTTGTCTCCAAGAAAGAGATTGCTATTCCTAACTCATGAACATTAGTTATTAATGATATCCTCTCCCAATTCCCTTTGGCCAATTTTTTAAAAAATCAAATGGTCAAAAAAATCTTAAAGATACACACCCACAGTCCATATTTATTGGGGGGGGGGGGTGAGCGGAGAGTTGTTGAGAGTGTTAATAGGATTGTATCTATCGATTATTATAAAAATCTTAATTCCATAAGAAGATGAAAAAGGAGAGCAGGGTAGAGGTAGAAGAAAAAGTTTAAATAAAGACATGCTGCTTCCAATCTTTCGGAAAGAGGTTCTATGGGTTCTCTTTTGGAAACAAAAGACCTCTTAGAAATATGTGCTCTGATTAATATGACATTGTCTGCTTCAAAAGTCCAGTTTTCCCAAAGGTTAAGACCCATTCCCATTGTAATGAGGTGCTGCAAAGCCTTTACATTAAGAGTCCCATTTGGTTCTGGAGCAGCTTTTGATTTCTTAGGTCAAGGAATTTCTGAGGTGAAGAATTGGGGCATTTGCTTTCTTCACCCACCCAAACTTCTACGTAGTCTATTTTCTGCTGGCAACGAGCTGTTTTATTCAGTAAAGGTGATACCACATAGCTGGGGTGCACGATTGGGCCCTTCCAGGTTGAGAACCAGTGGACTAGCCTGATGTGCGAAATGGTATCTGTAACATGAAAAAGGCTGGTGGTTATTTTTCCATTCTCCATGGGAAGGCTATACATAGTATTCCCTAGCATGGAAATAGCATGGTATAATGGGAGGTGCCTGGTACATAGTAGGCACTTAATAATAAATGATTATTGATTCACTGAATAACAGAGGTTCAGATTCTGGCTGTGCTACTTACTTAGGATAGCTGGGTGGGATAGAGGGCTGACCTGGAGTCAGGAAGACTCATCTTTCTGAGTTCAAATCTGGCCTCAGACACTTACTAACTGTATGGCCCTGGGCAAGTCACTTAATCCTGTTTGTCTCAGTTTCCTCATCTGTAAAGTGAGCTGGAGAAATAAATGACAAACTACTTCAGTAACTTTGCAAAACAAAACAAAACAAAAAACTCAGAACCAGATGGGGTCATGACAAGTAGGACATGACTGAATGGCAAATCTGCTTCTTAGCTGTGTGGTCTTGAGCCAATTACTTAAGATCTGACTTCCTCTTTTGTAGAAGTAAAGAGGTATGGAGGAAGGAAGGAAGAGAAGATCTTTAAGGCCTCTTCCATCTCTGAATCTTACAACCACTGTGGAAACATATTTAAAACCTCCTTTTTAGCTTCTTTAGAAATATTAAGAAATAATATTTTCCTCAAAAGCCTTTTCCATTCTTAAAAAGGTGATTGATAGATCCAAGATGTAAAAGGCTTTTCTTAGGGACATAGATTAAAAGTAATAACCAAATTTAATTCATGTGGTGTTCACCTGAGAGCCTCCCTACCCATCTGAAGTGATTAGTGCTAGAACCTATCCTTCTCCATTGAGAAAGAATTAATAGAGAAGAAAGGGAGAAGGTCCCTCTAGGAATGTGTTGTTTTTCAGTTTCAGTTGTGTCTGACTCTTTGTGACCCCATTTGGGGTTTCTTGGCAAAGATATTGGAGTGGTTTACCATTTCCTTCTCTAGCTCATTTCACAGATGAGGAAACTGAGGCAAACAGGGTTAAGTGACTTGCCCAGGGTCATATAACAACTAGTAAGTGTCTGAGACTGGATTTGAACCCAAAAAGATGAGACTTCCTGACTCCATGCCTGGCACTCTATCCACTGTGCCACCTAGCAGCAGCAGAAATATAGGGAAGTAGGAACAGGATTATGACTTGGTTTCTCAATTCTGGAATGTTAACTCAGACTGTATTTTAAAATATCTGATCCTTGGTCAAGATTCCTATTATTACCTGAAATCTTCTTGGGGCAGAAAGTCATGTAAGTGGTATGGAAGGACTATGCAAGTTTGGACATCCCTTTCTCCAAACTAAAAATGGCTTGGATATAGATTCACATAAAATAAAATTGACAAACTTGAGCCTGAGTCACAGAGTACATTGTTAATATTAATATTAATATTATTTTCTTTGACACAATCAGTAGCAAACTACTGATGTGGAGCACCTAGGTAGAGACTGACAAATTTTTTTTTTCCAATCAGCACAATGACAAGAAAAAAGAAGCAGGATCTGAAAGGGTTTCTGGACTTTTTGATGTTGGCAATATGTTTCCTTACTCTTTATAGAAGCATTCTGTTTGGTTCAGGAAATTGCTTATCTCGAGCCTGTGTTCCTGACTTAGTGGCAGTGCCCAATGAGTTGGCTGTACTCTGGGGATCATGCTGATAAATTTCCCTCAAGTCCAGAGCCAAAACTTTTAAAGTTCATGAGACGTGAGACCCTTTGTCTTTTCTCCCACTTGAAATCACCCACCAATTTAACTGGTAGGAATGGTGAGAAAAGATGAAGAAGGGGTAGAAGGGAAGATAAGCACCTTTTCTGTGGGAAGTGCCTGACTTTTCTGTTACTTGAATACTTGTCCTCCCCACCTCCACCTCCCCCCCCCCCTCCCCCCCCCTTAGATCATAAGCTCTTTGAGAGTAGGGTCTGCATGGACTCCATCTTTGTGTCTCCCCTGTGCCTTCCTCTCTAGTACAGGCTTGCTAATTGTTCATTAAACTGAATTTTAAAGACTACATTTTTTTTCTTTTGTGGTGGAAATTGAATTAACGTCTAATTAAAGCCAAAAGTTAAAACTAAAAACTAACCTCAAGTTTCCATTCTCCTTTTCTCTCTACATCACATCTAGACTTTCCCTTCTTTCTCCAAAGACAATCTTCCTTCAGCTGTCTGTCTGCTCTCTGGTTTGTTACATAGGAGGAGGGAGGGAGGGAAAGGGGGTCACCAAAGCGAGACACTCAGCCTGTTACTAAGTAATGTTATTGAAAACCTGTGAATTGCTAAGACCATTATTTTCACACTCCTCTGAATTCTTGCTGGCTGGAGACCCTTCTGTACCACAGTACGTGTTGCATGGCTGTATTTAGCTTGTAATTAGCAAGGACCCCTCCATGACTAGCCTGAAGCAAAAGGTCTTTTAATATGACAGGGGCTAGCCTATTTCACCAAAGGAGAAGCTGAGAATCTTCATGTCACCAAAGGAGAAGCTAAGAATCCCCCAAAGAATTTTCTACAGCAGTTATAAAGAACTCATACATCCCAGGGAAATAAGTCGATACATACATTTGCATAGCTAACCCGGGACTGATGCCTCTCCTCTGGAGAGCTCAAGGCCCTTTGCATTTAGTTCACTTAGCTATGAGCTCCAAGTGGAGGTGGTAGTATGGTCCCATTTTCAGCTGGGGCCAGTAAGGTAGAGTAACTTCTTCCAGGAGACAAAAGAACCCAAATTTCTCTTCCTTCTATGTTACATTAGATTATAAAAAAGGAACAGGACCTTTGATTTCATTGGTATAGATATATGTTCCACCTCAATGGGGTAATGGCACCTTCTCTGCAATTTATATTCTGGGCCTAGTTTCCTAGAACACTTAGAAGTTAAATGATTTGCCCACACAACCAGCATGTGTCAGAGGCAGAATTTAAACCATGGTTTTCCTGGCTCAGAAGCTGGTTCTCTTTCCTCTAATTCAACACTGTCTCTCTATCAGATGGTTCTCCGACCTTTCCTTCTTAGCCTTTGGTTTTTGATAGGAACTCATCCTATCACATGACCCACTCCCCAGTTAAATCACATAGCATGATTACTGAGACAATAACCACCTAAGACAAGCGAGACCATTGGTTGTTCCAGAGCAGCAGGGATGATGAAAGGTGACAACAAACAGAAGGCAGTCAGAAGGCATCACTGTCTCCAGCATCTGACATGCTGCAGACTACCACGGGGACAGTCAGGGACTGCTGGACCCATGGTTTAAGAATCTAATTAGGAGGAGCAGACCTCCTCCAGAAGCAAAAAGCCAAGTAATTAAGTGATTAGCATTGAATGCTAAAATGTTTAATGAACAGTTATCACTGAATGATTAATTAATCCAATCACAAGTGCTATAAAAATTTGGCAACCACAATTAGGACCACACATCTGGGAGGTGCCTCCCTGGAAGTCTAGTTCTTTCCCTAAGCTTCTTTGATATTCATTCCCAGTTTTCCTCTGGGTCTCTTACTCTCTGGGTATCCTTTTTGTCTCTAGCTGATTTTTGTCTTTTCATACTACTTTTTTTTTTTTTGTCTTCTGGCTGTCCTCTTAACAGGCTTCTTCTTTCCCCACCACATGTGGTATCTGGGATAACACTAAACAATAACACTAAAGGTAATGTTTCTAGGAGGTCTTCCTGTGTCATTCTTTCCTAACATTTAATTCATAATAGTAATCATTGATAGCAGTTGAGTATGTCCATCTTAAAAATCAGACAGGACAGAGAGACAAGAACTCCCCAGGTCAAATTCAATCCAATGGGAATGTATTAGATGAGCAAGAAATGTCCTTTTCCTAGTTGATTGGGACATAAAGACAAAAGGAAAAACTGTCCTGTCTTCAGGGAGTTTGCATTCCACTGGAGTCATCAGTCCAATGATAGGAAATCAAGTCCAATCAGTCTTCTGGATGTTTTCTGTGATAGCTCACTTCCTTCCCTGAAATATTCCAGTGAAGGAATAGATTGTATTTTCCAAGCACTTTGATAATGATCAGCTATTGTTAGTGAGCCAGTAAACATTTATTAAGTGTTTACTAAGTGCCAGGCACTGTAGTAAACTCGGGGGATAAAAGACAGTCCCTACTCTCAAAGAGCTCACAATCTAGTGGGGGAGACAACAAGCAAATAAGCCTGCACTAACAAGTTTATGTATAGAATAAATAGGGAATAATTTTCAGAGGAAAGGGCTCAAATTAAGAGGGGTTAGGAAAGGCTTCCTGCAGAAGATGGGATCTTATTGGGACTTGAAAGAAGACAGGGAAATCAGGAGGCAGAGATGAGGAAGGAGAGAATTCCAGGCATGGGGGACAACCAGAGAAAATGCTGAGAGCTTAGAAATGGAGTGTCTTGTTCGTGGAACAGCTAGGAGGCCGGTGTCACTAGAGTAAGTGGTAGAGTACTAGTAGGTGTAAGAAGACTGGAAACAGCGGGGTGGGGAGAGGGAGAGCAAGGACTAGATTATGAAGGGCTTGGAACACCAAACAGAAGATTTTATATTTGATCCCTCAGGTGATAGGGAGACACTGGAGCTTTTTTGAGTACAGGAGTGACATGGTTGGACCTGAGCTTTAGAAAAATCACTGGCAGTTAAGTGGAGGATGAAATGGAGTGGGGAGAGATTTGAGGCAGGCAGACCTACCAGCATGCTACTGCAATAATTCAAGCATAAGGTGATGATGGCCTGCTCCAAGGAGATGGCAGTATTGGAAGAGAGAACAGGGCATATTCAAAAGATGTTGCACAGATAAAATCAATGGGCACTGGCAATAAATAGGAAATAGGTGTGAGACAATGATGAGTCTTAAAAGACACCTGGGTTGTGAGACTGAGAGACTGGGGTGATGGTGTTATCCTCTATAGTAAGAGGGAAGGTGATGGGGGCGGGGTGAGTAGATTTAGAGACAAAGATAATGAGTCCAGTTTTGAATATCTTAAGTTGAAGATGTCTGTTGGACATCCAATTCAAGATATCTAAAAGGTCATTGGAAATGCAAGATTGGAGGTCAGCAGAGGTTGGAGAAGTACAGGTAGATTTGATAAGCATCAACATAGAGATGGTCATTAAATCCACGGGAGCTGATGAGATCACTAAGTGAAATAGTATAGAGAGAGAAGAAAAGAGAGCCCAGGACAGAACCCTGTGAGACATCTAGGGTCAGAGGTCATGACCTAGATGAGGTTCCAGACAAAGAAGCCGAGAAGGAATGGTTTGATAGGTAGGAGGAGAACAAAGAGAGAATGGTGTTCAAAAAATCTAGAGAGAAGAGAATGTGAATAAGTGATCAATAGTGTCAAAGGCATCAGAGAGGTCAAGAAGAATGAAGACTGAGAAAAGGCCATTGGAGTTGGCAATTAAGAGATTGCCAGTAACTTTGGAGAGAGCAGTTTCAGTGGCATGAGGAAGTCAGAAACCAGATTGTAAGGAATTAAGAAGTGAGGAGAAGGAGAGAAAGTGGAGGTATTTATTGTAGATAAGCTTTTTCAAGGAGTTTGGCCACAAAAAGCAGAAGAGATATAGGAAGATAGTTAGCAGGGATTTTCAAGAATGGGGAGACATGAACATGTTTGTAGACAGTAGGGAAAGCCAGTAGACAAGAAGAGATTCAAGATAAATGACAGAGTGGGAATGAAAGGGGGCCAATATGTTGGAGGAGACCAAATAGGATGGGATCATTTGTGCAAGTAGAGGGGTTGGCCTTGGAAAGGAGTAAGCCCCCTCTTTGAGTGAGACAGGGGTGAAAAAGGACAGTGACAGAATGCATCTGAGTGATACAGAGAAGAGGGAGCTCATGGTGAATGGCCTCAATTTTTTTTGTAAAATATAAGGCAAGGTTCTCAGCTGAGGGTGGGTTGGGGGGGAGCCCTGGGAGATTTGATAAGGGAAGAAAAGGTTTGGAAGAGCCACTGTAGAGAATGGGATAGTGAGTTGATAAGAGAGGTGTAATAGAATTACCTAGCAGTGGTAAGAGCCACAACAAAAGTTGCGTAACAGAAATTTGTAGTGGACTCAGAATCATTGGATGATTTTCTCTACCTCTATTCAGAAGCACATGTGTAGAAATGAAGGCGGAAGATAGTGGAGTCATCCAAGGCTGAACTTTTCAGGGCACAATCAGTGTTATGATAAGGGGCACAGGGACTCAAGAAGAGAGCAATAGAGAGTTGAACTGGTTCACCAAGGGGTCAAGATGGGGGCTGGGAGGAGAGAGTGGTTAGTGCAGAGGAGATGGCCTGTGAGAGAAATAAGGAGTCAATGGATTGGAGGTCACAGGGTGGACAAAATAGAGTTTGGTAAGGAAAGAAAGAGGAAGAGGTGGAAATCAATAGAGTATGGTCAGACAAGGGGATTTCAGAATTCTTGTACATGGAGATAGTACATTTATAGGTGATGGATGATCAAAGGTATGGCTGTCTTTGTGTGTGGCTGAGGTGGAGCAATAGGTTTATAGAAATGAGTAGGTTAAAGAACTGAGTGGTTAGGGTGCTTGCGGAAGAGTCAGTGTGTACATTGAAGTCCTCTAGCATGAGGGAAAGAGAGAAAAAATGTGAATCAGGCACTGACCTTATTGAGGAAAGAAAAGGAGTGACTTAGTGGTCATTGGATTTTGATTGGGCAGTCTGTATAATTTGAATATACCTCAAAGGAGGAGAAGTTATTGGGTGATGGAGGTAGGCAGAGAACCTGGAAGTGGCAATATGGAGCAAGGAATATTTCCTGCCCAACCAGTACACCAAAGGGGATAAGAGAAGTTACAGCCAGTAGTGGAAAGAGTGACCAGGAAGTCTGTGTCATCAAAGGGAGCCAACCTCCATTGAGTACTAGAATATGGAGAGAATGAGAGAGGAAAAGGTTTAGGATGAAGGGAAGTTTGTTGCCTATGGAACAGTCATTCCATAGAGCATAGTGGAAGGAGTAGGAAGCATGTTTGATTGGGACTTTGAAGTAGAAGGGTTGAGGAAAGTAGGAAAAGGAATTGGGTGGTAGGTGATGGGGAACGGGGTTTGGATGGTGACTTACCAGGGTTCAGAATTACTGGCATGTGGAGGATATGACCAGATATGAGAATTTTCATCATGGTGTAGAAGGCACCACTCCTCTTCCCAAAGAAGCCTGGAGATCAGTCGGAATACAGTACATCATAAATAGAAGGCACATGATCGAATGGTCAGATGGAAGGCTCTATTTCACTACTCCTCTTCCCTCTGAAGGCTGAAGATTAGGCAGGTTACAGCGTAGCAGTAGATGGCAGTCCAGCCTGCAAAACAGGCGATGGAAATCCCAGGTCCTCACTGTCTTTACTCCTCCTCTTTCCTCAAGGGCCAGGTGCAGCAGGAGGTTAAAAGGAAGGTTGCTCCTTTTCTCATTAGAGGCTTCCCACATCAGAGCTACAGCAGGCTCTGTCAGTACTTAATCCCACTTAAAAACAGTAACCTTCAGCCCCTCATGAGACTTAGTCTATGGTAGAAATTCATACTTGCCCCACCAGGTCCCAGAAAGAGTAGTTGGGTACCCATAATGCCAGCATGTTCAGACAGTCTCCAGGCCCTTAGGCCACTGCTGTACTTAATCATTATGGGTAAAAAGAGAAAAAGTACAAAGCCTTGAAGTTCAATTCTACTGAACTGACTGAGAAGGGAGGGTATGGTATTGTGCCAAGCTGGGGAGGATACAAAAGAAGAATTTGATAGTTCCTTGCCCTCAGGCCCTAACTGAGGGTACACAGAACTAGCAGAATACAGTCATGAATAATGAAGTGCCCAAATGGCTATTAAAGATTCTAAGGCCCCTCTCATAATAGTAGCTAACTTTTATATAAGATTTAAGGGTTTCAAAGTGTCTTATGTATATTATGCCATTTGATTCATCACAACTAAGTGAAATAGTGAGATTAATTATCCCAGTTTTACAAATGGGAAAACCTAGGCTGAGAGAAATTAAGTGAAGTACTTGGGTTTACAGAGCTAGTAAGTACGACAGAATTTGAACTCAGCTCTTCCTGGATCCAATGCCAGGGCTCTATCTACTGTACCACCTAGCAACAAAGTAGTGAAAGTCAGTATGGCACAGTGGAAATAGTCAAGAAAGGAAGGGAGGGAGGAAAGGAGGGAAGAAGAGAAAAAGAGAAAAAATGAGGAAGAAAGAGAGGGAGGAAACAAGCATTTATTAAATGCCTATTACGTGCTTAGCACTTAGCATATTATTGCATTTGATCCTCACAACTCTGGGAGGTAAGTGCTGTTATTATCTTCATTTTACAGTTGAGGAAACTGAGGCAAATACAAGTAAGGTGACTTGTCCAAGGTCACATAGCTAGTAAATATCTGAAGCTGGATTTGAACTAATGTCTTCCTGACTTCAGGCCCTGCTATCTATTCACTGATTCCTATTTTAAAATAAAGTGGTTGCATGAGGTACATTGCAACTCAAAATTTGAGATCTCATAACAGGAAAGACCCTACTACCTCCATTCCTATCCATTTTCCTTCTCTATTCCTATACCTCCCACTCTAGTTTTAACTCTTATCTACTTTAGAATAGTTAGTTGTAATAAAGTCCAGTCTCTCTCCATCCTTCCAATCCATGCTAGATTCCCTCAGGGATTCATTTATCTATAATGCTGCTCCTATGATTGGATAGTTTCACTGGTTCTCTGGCAGCTGGGTGGTGTAGTTGATAGAGCACTGGGCTTGGAGTCTGGAAGACTTGAGTTCATATCCAGCCTCAAACACTTACTAGCTATGTGACCTTGGGCAAGTCCCTTAATCCTGCTAGCCTAAGTTTCCTCAACTGTAAAATGGAGATCATAGCAGCACCTACCTCCCAGGGTTGTTGTGAGGATCAAATGATAGAATAATTGTAAATCACAGTACCTGGCACATAGAAGGTGCTACATAAATAGTAGTAGTAGTAGTAGCAGCAGCAGCAGTAGTAGTAGTAGTAGTAGTTGTTGTTGTTGTTGTTGTTGTTGTCTTCCACAGGAGAAGGATTGGACCTGAGATTTCACTGATGGAGGGAACTCCTGGTGAGGAACTTTCCTTACTGACGCAAGTTGGCACCTTCTCTGCAATTCCTAGTCTTGGAGAGTTGCTGAATCTAGCCTCAGATACTCACTAAATATTTGGGCAAGTCAATTCACCTCTGTGTGCCTCAGTTTCCTCATCTGTAAAATGGGAGTAGTAATAGTACCCATTTCCCAAAGTCGTTGTAAGAACCAAATTAGATAATTTTTGTAATGTGCTTATCAGATTAACTGAAACATTTTGTTGTTGTTGTTCAGTTGTTTTCAGTCGTGCCCAACTCTCCATGACCCCATTTAGGGTTTTCTTGGCAAAGATATTGAAATGGTTTGCCATTTCCTTCTCCAGTTCCTTTAACAGATGGAGAAACTGAGACAAACAAGGTTAAATGATGTGCCCAGGGTCACAGAACTAGTAAGTGTCTGAGGCCAGATTTTAAGTCAGGAAGATGAGTCTTCCTGGTTCCCAGTCTAGTGCTCTATCCACTATGCCACCTAACTGCCTCCTGGCACATAGGAAGCACTATTTAAATATTAGTTGTTATCATTATTGAGCACTGAACGATAAGTGACTTATGCAGTCAATAGGTGTCAGAGACAAGGATTGGCAGCAGGTCTTCCAGGCTCAGAGGCCAGCTCTCAATACTCTATGAAATGATGCCTCTCTACAGGATATTCTCCAATTTATCAGTTAGTCAACAATTATTATGCACCTGCTATGTGTCAAGCACTATGTTAGACACTGGGGTTACAAAACAAAAAATAAAAGTCACTGCTTCCAAGGATCTTAACTAGGGAAAATGTATGCAAAAGATGAACAAAATAAATACTCTTTGAAGGTAGTTTCAGCACGGAGGCACCAGCAATTCAAAGAGTGAGGAAAAACTTCATGGAGGAGCTGAGTTTCGAAGAAAGCTAGAGATTCTAAAAGGTATATATGAGGCATTGAGGACAGCTTCTGCAAAAGCACAGAGAAGGTAGGACTATTGCAAATGAAAAACAACAAGAAAGTCAGTATGACTGGACCAAAGATTTCATGAAGTAGAGTAATGTAATAAAAGTCTAGCAACGTGGGCAAGAGCCAGTTTGGGAAGAGCTGTAAGGACCAATAGAGAGTTAGTGGAGTTTGTGGGGCAGAGTGACATGATCAGACCAAAGTGTTGAAAATTTCATGTTGACAGCTGGGTGAAGGGCAGATTGGGGAAGGGAGAGACTTGAAAAACAGTGACCATAGTCTAGCCCCACTCTTACTTTCTAGGTTTATTTCCCCCAACATTAACTCCTGTATGAACCCTTGTACCCAGCCAGCCTGGTGTACTTCTATACTATCCTCACGCAGGACATCTATGTAAATTATACTCATCTTTCAAAGACCCAGCTCAAATCTCACCTCTGTACCTCTTCTTGAAACATAATATATATTCTTTCCTATTATTGTCTTTTCCATTCTTATCTCCTCAAATCAGGGATGAGGAACCTTCAGCCTCAAAGCCACATGCGACCCTCTAGGTCCTCAAGTGCAGCCCTTTGATTGAATCCAAAGTTCCCCACCCCTGCCTCAAATAGATTCTAAACTCTTCTCAAAAGTGTGCCTTAGATCCTTTCCAGTGCCTTGCATAGAGTGGACACTAGAAAAATACTTGTTGATCTGTGAAAAGAAAACACTCATCCGTTCAGCATGTGGTCTTCTCTAATGGAATAACTCAATATTTTACAAACATTCATTAAGCACCTACTTTGTACAAAGCAATGTACTAGACACACAGATTTTTTTTTAATTTCAGATCTATGATTTCATTGTTGTAGGCAAGTACCTATGAAGAAATTCTCGCCCTCCACTCCCCATTGCAAATTGTCAACTTCTCTGAAATGCGTAGTCTTAGAGAATTGCAAGGAACATTGAGAAGTTAAATCACAGTCAGGAACTAAACTCAGGTCTTGCCAACTCCAAGGCTGACTGTCTATCCACAATGTCACATTGCCTCCTACCCACATATAAAATAAAAATGCCACATTCCCAGGATTCAAACCAAATTTTTCCCCATTAGATCCAGAAGACAAACTGGTGGTTGACCAGTTAATCAGCGCCCAAAATCAACTCCTCAGAACAAAAAGACTTCTGTCTTCTCTAGTACCTAAGATAGGTGAACTATAATCACACCATCTCTACTTCAAGCTCATTAAGCAAGGCACTTCCTTTTCTTGACCTTAATGTCCTTTTAAGGGAGTCTAAACTTTAACAAATGTTTGCATGGGTTAGGCAAAAAGATTGTGTAACTAACACAAAGATTTCTGCTCTGGGTGAGGGTTGAACCTAAGTTCAGAGGACCTCCTGAAACTGGAGACAAATATTATTTCTGTTGACTCACACTCTCCTCTGTCTTTCAGTACAAGAGAATTGAGCTCATTGTCTCCAACACTTTCATGGTCAGCACAGTGTGCTCAGTGGACTGTGATGAACTGAGCTTTCTCCTCTGCCCACTCACTCTCCATACAACCTTGGGCACACTTAATTTCCCACCACCTCAGTTTCCTTATCTGCATATCCTCAGCTTGGGCAAAGAGGGGATTGCCCTGAAGCACCAAATTCCTTCCAGCTCTAACTCTTAGGATTTTACATCAGCTATTGTTTGCTTTCCTTCCCTGTTTTCAAAGCACAAAGATATTTAAACTCTTTCAGGACTGATAGGTTTATCTATATACATATATAGATATAGATATCTTTCCTTTAAAAATTTGATATCTTTTGTTTTCACATCATGTTAATTTCCAAATCTATCCCTTCCATATCTTTCTTGTAATGAAAAATTAAAAAGAAAGAGAAAAAAAATCAATTCATCATAAGTAAGCAGATGGAATGAGTCTTACAATCCATGTAGTAATTCACATCTATAGTCTCCCTCTACAAAGGGGAGGAAATGCATTTTCTTTACTAGGGTGGTGAGAGGCAAGCTTGATCATCACAATTACACAATATTCAACATTGTTTCCCTCTTTTCCAATTGTCAGCAATAAGTATTTATTAAGAACTCACTCTGTGTCAAGCAAGGGCAGTCAGGTGGTGTAGTTGACAGAGTGCTGGGCCTGGAGTCAGGAAGACTCCTCTTCCTGAGTTCAAATCTGTCCTCAGACACTTGCTAGCTGTGTGACCCTGGGCAAGTCACTCAACCATGTTTACCTCGGTTTCTTCATTTGTAAAATGAGCTGGAGAAGGAAATGGCAAACCACTCCAGGTTTTGCCACGAAAACCCCAAATGGGGGTCACGAAGAGTCAGACAAGACTGAAAAACAACAGGACAACATTAAAAATGTGTCAAACACTGTGCTGAGTGCTGAAGATTAAAAAAAAAAAAAAGGCAAAAGTGTGAGCCAGGGCTCATGCCCTTAAGCAGAACCTTAAGGAGTTCACATTCTAATGGGGGATAGAACATGCAAATATCTATGTGCAGTGTGAATGGGAGACAATTTCAGAGGGGCAGACACTAGCTGCAGGGGGATGAGATAGAAGGTGGAATTAGATCTGAGTCAAAGAAAGATAGCTAAGGAAGCCAGGGGCAGAGGTAAGAAAGGAGAGCATTCTAGGAATGGGGTGTTTGGTTCCTCACCCACAAGCTAGATGTGCTTATTGGGGATCACATAACTACTGAAAAGAAAAGATCCAACCCCATATTAAAGAAGACTGCTCAGCTTTGAGGATTCTGATTTGGTTTTTACAACTTTTCAGGCCCACTTAGAGTATACAGCCAATAAATAGAATTCTGTGGCAATTTAGGATAGATAAAAAACACTTTAGCTATTCTGATCAATACAATGAACCAAGGTATTTCCAAGGATTCGTGACGAGAAACACCATGCGTCTTGAGAAAGAGAACTGATGAACTCTGAGTGCAGATTGAAGTATAATTTTTTTTACCTTTTTCTTCTTTATTTGTAATTTTTTTTCATTTTAAACTCAAATATAAAATGAGAAAAGAAAAAAAAAAACATTGCCAAGGACACAGCAGACCATAAGAGAAGATCCAATATAAAACAATAAATATCCATTTCAAGAAAACCATATAAAAATACCACACATTGTTTTCAAAGCTGCCCAGATTTTCTTTGCTTCCTTGTTGATTTTCTTTTGTTCTCTTCTGTGTACTTTTTATTTTATTTTTCACCTCCCCCCTCCACCACCCTAAAGAAGGCCACAATTAAATGTGGATATATATACATATACATAGATATCTATAAACACACACATATACACACATATACACTCATACAGATATATGTAAGACCATACTATGCTTATTTCCTCCTATCATCTGTTTCTCTGAAGGTGGATAGCATCTCCCTTCATAAATCCAAGTCTTTCCATATTTTTCTCAATTAACTTGTTCATCATTTCTTACACCACAACAATATTCCAACCCAATCACATCCTATCTGAAAGATTGTCTATGAAAGTTTTTCCCCCCAATTTTTTGCATTCCGTCTATTCTTAGCTACACAGGTTTCATTCATACAAGAAAATTTTCATTTAAATAATCAAAATTTTTCTTTTTACATTTCAACAATGCTGTCACCTCATAATATAGTTTAAGGTCTGATACTGATGAATCTACTTCCTTTATACCTTTTTTTCCCTGATCTCTTTGAAGTTCCTGTCCCTTTTTCTTCCAAATAAAATTTGTTATTATTTTTTCTAACTCAGTAAAATAATTTTTTAGTAATTTAATTGGGATAGGGGCAGAGCCAAGATGGCAAAGTAAAAGCAGTGACTTGCTTGAGCTCTCCCCCAAACCCCTCCAAATACCTATAAAAAATGGCTCTAAACAAATTCTAAAGCAGCAGAATCCACCAAAAGACAGAGTGAAACAAATTTCCAGCCAAAGACAGCCTGGATGGTTGATCAGAAAGGTATATCGTGCCGGGTGGGGAGAGGAACGCAGTTCGGCGTGGGCATGCAGGTCACAGCGACCCTGGAGCAGGCCTTAGAGGACTGAATCGCAGGCAGCTATGGCAGTATCCAGACTTCTCAACCCCTGAAGGCCAAAGACAACTTAGAAGGTCAGTGGGAAAAGTCTAACTCTGTGGTGGTGAGAGAGGAGCAAGGGGTCCCAGCCCCATTCCCCAGGGTGGCGGCTGCTTCCTGAGCTTCTGGCCCACAGACTGAGGGGGACTCGAGTGGCTTATCAGAGGGAGATTGCAGGGATCTCTTTGCTGGTGCAGGATTCTCTTGCTTTGCCCATGCTTAGATCTGGGTCACAGTTCTGAGTGGCGGTCCTGGGGTGAGGAGAAGCGTGGGTGTGGTGGAGCTTGTAAGTGGCTGTGGAGAAGAAACCCTCCTAACAGTTACAAGGCAGAAAAGAGTGCTCATGGACCAGAGCACAGGTCAGGAAAGGAGTAAACACCTCACCCTTGATTATAACACCTTGGAAGAACTGAAAATTTACAGGTCCCTAGAAGTATCTCTGAAAACAGCTGTACAAAACCCCTGAAGCTTGGGACAGTACATTCTCCACACTGGAAACAGACTCCTACCTTAACAAAGAGTTTATAATTCAAGTAATTGGCTGGGATCATGAGCAAGCTGCGCAAAAAGAGTCAGACTATATTATCTTACGTTGGTGACAAAGAAGATCAAAACATACAACCAGAAGAAGACAATGAAGTCAAAGCTCCTATATCCAAAGCCTCCAAGAAAAATATAAATTGGTCCCAGGCCATGGAAGAGTATTTTAAAGAATTTAAAATTATTTTTATTTTAAAAAGTATTTTAAGAAGCAAGTAAGAGAAGTAGAGGAAAAATTGAGAGTGATGCTAAAGGAGACCCAAAAAAATACTAAAGAAAATAACACCTTAAAAAATAGCCTAACCCAAATGACAAAAGAGGTCCAAAAAGTCAATGAGGAGAAGAATGCCCTAAAAAGCAAAATTGGCCAAATGGAAAAGGAAGTCCAAAAGCTTACTGAAGAAAATACTTCCTTAAAAATTAGAATGGAGAAATTGGAAGCTAGAGACAATTTGAGAAATCAAGGCACTGTAACACTAATCCAAAGGAATGAAAAAATAGAAGAGAATGTGAAATATCTCATTGGAAAAACAACTGACCTGGAAAATAGATCCAGGAGAGAGAACTTAAAAATTATTGGACTATATGAAAACCACGATCAAAAAAAGAGCCTAGACATCATCTTTCAAGAAATTATCAAGGAAAACTGCCCTGATATTCTCGAACCAGAGGGCAAAATAGAAATTGAAAGAATCCACTGATCACCTCCTGAAAGAGATCCCCAAAGGAAAACTCCTAGGAATGTTGTAGCCAAATTCCAGAATTCCCAGGTCAAGGAGAAGATATTGCAAGCAGACAGAAGGAAATAATTCAAGTATTGTGGAAACACAATCAGGATAACCCAAGATTTAGCAGCTTCTACATTAAGGGTCCAGAGGGCATGGAGTATGATATTCCAGAGGGTAAAGGAAATAGGACTACAGTCAAGAATCACCTACCCAGCAAAACTGAGTATAATCCTTCAGGGTAAAAAATGGTCATTCAATGAAATAGGGAACTTTCGAGCATTCCTGAGGAAAAGACCAGAGCTGAATAGAAAATTTGACTTTCAAATATAAGACTCAAGTGAAACATGGAAGAGGTAAACAGGAAAGAGAAATCATAAGAGACTTGTTAAGGTTGAACTGTTTACATTCCTGCAGGGAAAGATGATATTTTTAGCTCATGAGTCCCTTGTCAGTATTAGGGTAGTGGGAGGGAAAAAATTATATATATGTATAGATAGACAGATAGAGGGCACAGGGTGAGTTGAAGATGAAGGGGTGATATCTGGAAAATAAAATTAAGGGGTGAGAGAGGATTATACTGGGAGAAGGAGAAAGGGAGAAGTAGAATGGGGTAAATTATCTCATGCAAAACAGACAAGAAAAAACTTTTACAGTGGAGGGGAAATGGGAGAAGGTGAGAGGGAATGAGTGAATCCTATTCTCATAGGATTTGATTTAAGGAGTAAATAACATGCACAATGGGGTATGGAAATCTATCTTACCCTACAGGAAAATAAGGGGGGAAGGGGACAAGAGAGCAGGGGGTTGATAGAGGGGAGGGGAGATTGGGGGAGGGGATAATCAAAAGCAAACACTTCTGAGGAGGGACAGGGTCAAAAGAGAGAATAGAATAAATGGGGGGTAGGATAGGATGAAGGGAAATATACTTAGTTTTTCACAACAGGACTACTGTGGAAGTGTTTTGCATGACTGCAATCTATAACCTGTACCGAGATGTTTGCCTTTTCAATGGGGGGGGTGGGGAGGGAGGGAGAAAATTTGTAACCCAAAGTTTTAAAAATTAAAATGAAAATTAAAAAAAGTAATTTAATTGGGATGACATTGAATAAATAGATTAGTTAGGTAAAATTATAATTTTTAAAATTATATTGGCTTTACCTACCCATGAACAATAAATAATATTTCACTTATTTAGATCTGAGTTTATTTGTATAAAAAGTGTTTTATGTTTATGTTCATATAGCTCCTGGGTCTGTTTTGGCAGGTATATACTCAAGTATTTTATACTGCCTGTGTATTTTAAATGGTCTAAAACAATATTGAATAATATTGCTTTTTACCTTCATTGTCTTGATTTTTTGTGAGACATGGCTAATGTGGAAATATGTTTTGCTTGATTTCACACACAAAAATTTTAAAAGAATGTTAAAATTAATAAATTTTTAAAAGTTATAGCACTATAAGAAAAATAAAATTTGCAAAGTGCTTTACAAAAAAGAAAGGAAGGAAGAAAGAGAGAGAAGAAGAAAGGAAGGAAAGAAATATCTTTCACATAAGAAAGATGAATAGAAAAAGGAGGAAATCAGTCAAGGGAAGGGGGAAATTTTCTGGGGGAATATTTGCCATGAATCCGGCAGTATTTCTTATCAGAATGGGGGGAAAATATCTTGTTCAGGAGCAGGAAGGAATAGATAAATAAAAACTTTCATAATTGTTAAGGAAGTCTATCTGATCTAAGACAGTAAACCATTGAGGGAACCATTTTTACAAAGCTGCAGGTATCATTTATCCAAGGACAACAAATAGCTTTTACAACAGTGGATGAATTCATTAACTTTATTGTGTTGTTACCTAGTTTATTTTATTTTATTTCTCCTTCAGGAGACAGCCAATGATAAAGCAAGAGTTATCTCCAGGAAGAAACAGCAAAAAGGCCAGTATCATTAGACTGCAGAGTATGTAAAGGGGATAACAGGAAGGGCAGGAAGGGACAGATTATAAAGGACTTTAAAAGTCAAACAGATGATTTTATATTTGATCCTAATAGGGAACCATTCTAGTTTATTGAGTAAGAGAATAACATGGTCAGAGCTGTGCTTTAAGATCACCTTGGCAGTTGAATAGAGTTCAGAAAAACTATTAGACCATTGCAATAAGTAAGTAGGTGATGAGAGCCTGCACCAGGGTGCCAGCTGTGTGGGTAGAAAGAATAGGTCATATGTGGGAGATTTGTAAAGGTGAGGTGAGAAGACTTGGCAAAAAAAATTGGATGTGTGGAATGAATGCAAGTGAAAATTTGAGGATAAGGTCAAGGTTGAGAGCTCAGACTGGGAGGACAGCAGTGCCCTCCACAGTAATAGGGAAGTTGAAAAGAGAGGAGGGTTTGAGGAAAAAGATAATGAGTTCTGTTTTTGACATATTGAATTTGAGATGCTTAGGGAACATACAGTTTGAGATGGAATTCAAATGACAGAGATATGAGGCTGGAGGTCAGGAGAGAGGGTAGGGTTGTATAAATGGATCTAAGAATCATCAGCAACAGCTTGATAGTTGAATCCGTGAGAACTGATATGATCGCCAAGTAAGATATTATATAGAGATAAGAAGGCCCAGAATAGATCTTTGAGGGTTAGTGGGTTATGGATAGTGGGCATGATCTAGATGAAGATCCAGCCAAGGAGAAGGAGGGGTAGCTGGAGGGAAGGAAGAGTACCAGGAGAGAGACGTGTCATCCAGCAAAACTATACTAGTGGGGGACCTCAGCCTCCCCATCTCTGAACTAGATAACTCTAACCACAAAATAAATAAGAAAGAAGTTAAGGAGGTGAATAGAATTTTAAAGAAGTTAGATATGGTAGACCTCTGGAGAAAATTGAATGGGGACAGAAAGGAATATACTTTTTTCTTAGCGGTAGATGGCACATACACAAAAATTGGCCATGTACTAGGGCATAAAAACCTCACAATCCAATGGAGAAAGGCAGAAATATTAAATCCTTTTCAGATCATGATGGAATAAAAATTATATGTAATAAAAGGCCATGGAAAGATGGACTAAAAATTAATTGGAAACTAAATAATCTAATCCTAAAGAATGAATGGGTCAAACAACAAATCATAGAAACAATCAATAACTTCATTCAAGAGAATGACAGTAATGGGACAACACACCAAAACTTATGGGATTCAGTGAAAGCAGTTCTTAAGGGAAGTTTTGTATCTCTAAATACTTCCATGAATGAAATAGAGAAAGAGGAGATCAATGAATTAGGCATGCAACTAAAAACTAGAAAAAGAGAGATGTGTCATCAAAAACCCAGAGAGGAGAGATTATCCAGGAGGAGAGGTTGGCTCGCAGTATCAAAGTCAGTAGGGAGATCAAGAAGAATGAAGATTGAAAAAAGATCATCTGATTTGACAGTTAAGACATCATTGGTAACTTTGGAGGGAGCAGTTTCATTAAAAGATGAGATTGGAAGCCACATTGCAGAGGCGTAGAAGGGAGTGAGAGGAGAAGAAATGGAGGCACCTAGTATAGACTGCTTTTTCAAGGAGTTTAGGGAAGGAGAGAAGAGATATAAGATGATAGCTAGCAAAGATGGACTGATCATGTGAGGATTTTTTAAACATGAAGACATGGGCATTTTTGTAGGCAGTAGGGAAGCAACCAGTAGTAGACAAGGAAAGTGAAAGAGTGAGGATGGTAGATGGGGGCAATGTACTGGAGAAGACAGGATGGGATCAAGGATGCATGTAGAAGGGTTTGTCTTGGCACCTTTCCATGTAAGAGAGGATGACAGAGGAGATAGTAGAGGAAGACATCTGAGTGATTTGAAATGAGGAGCAGGAGAGAAGAGGGAACTCCTAATGAATAGCCTTCATTTTTTCAGCAAAGTATAAAATGAGGTTCTCGGATAAGAGGATTGGAGTGGGAAGAGGATGCCATGGGAGGGTAAGGAGGGATGAAAAGGTTTGGAACTTTAACTGTGGTAAGAAGGATAGCTAATTGATAGGGACGTGGAAAAGGATTGCCTGGGTGTAGTGAGGACCAAGTTGAGATTATGTAATATTAATTTGAATATTCACTATCATTCCTTCTTAAAGATGCCCTGTACAAAAGCCCTCCTCCAAAATCTCACTGTGGCATTACAGTAACTCCTGGGTTCTCTTTTTTTAAAATGTATCTTATTTTTAATTTATGGAATAAAACAAGCATTTCCATAACATAGTAGAATCAAAAAAGATGATTGCACATGAAACTGCAAATCTACTATGCACAACTTGCTATTCCTTTCAAACATAGAACAAAATTATCAAGTAAATTTCTTTTTTTTCTCCCCTCCCCTCCTTTCTGCCCTAGAGATGGCTACCATTAGACACAAATATATAATATATATGTAAAATTATTCTATACATATGTCTATTCATCAGTTCTTTCCCTGGATGCAGATAGCATCCTTCTCTATATGTCCTTTATAGTTAATTTGGGTATTTTTAGTAGTCAATAACTTATTCACTCAAAGTCATTCTTTTTTTAATTAATTAATTTATTTTTAGTTTTCAACATTCACTTCCATAGGCTTTTAAGTTTTAAATTTTGTCCCCCTCCCTGCCCGTCTCCTTCCCCAAGATGGCATGCAATCTGATATAGGCTCTACATATACACTCCTATTAAACATATTTTCACATTAGTCTTTTTTAAAGAAGAATTAGAAGCAATGAGAGGAACCATAAGAAAGAAGAAACAAAACAGAAGAAAAAAAAAAAGAAGAGCAAATAGTATGCTTCGATCTTTATTCAGACTCCATAGTTCTTTCTCTGGATGTGGATAGCATTTTCCATCATGAGACGTCTGGAGATGTTTGAAGTCCTTCTTAAAATAATATTACTGTTACTGTATACAATGTTCTCTTGCTTCTGCTCATTTCACTCTTCACTATTTCATGCAAGTCTTTCCATGACTGCTGGGTTCTTGAAGGCTATGCCAGAAGAGAATAAGTTCTACTGAAATCTATGAAGCTAGCAGAGCCCCAGTAATACAATGTCTAGCACAGAAGCAGCTCACCTGGGCTCAAGGGGCTTATCACAAAGTTGGTCACAAGATGATTAATATTTCAGCCTGAAAGACTCTTGAAGTCCATCTACTAAGTCAAAGAGGGCAACCATATGTGCCAGGAGAGAAAGTACTTGAACTAAAAAAAAATTACGTATCTTTGAAGAATAGAGATTATAAAAGCATAGATTTCAAAGACATAAGAAAAGTCCAAAGCCATCCCCAGATTGGCCACATGACTTGCCCAAGGTCACTGTCCAAGTAGATTCCACAGCCCCCTTTGGTCCTTGTGGGGTTCCGATTAAGAAAAAGCCCTAAAATATACTAATAAGTGAAAAGCCATAAAAACTTAACCTATGTAAAAGGTGGAAGCCCAAACATGGTGACCTGTTCACAAATCCTAACTAAAATACTAGATCATAACTTAGACATTGAGTCAAAACTTAAGATACCTATGAAAGATAAAACAAAAATATTGTGACTGGGACAGGATCAATACACAAACTTATGTTTGGGCATAACATTGGGTTAACTCCCAAGCTCGTTACTAAGCAGAAAACCAAAAATATCCACCAATTGGTGGTGATGCACTCTCTAGCTCCTCCTGCCTTTATTTTCTATAATTACCTATTATTTAGGTAATTCAGGGATTTCAGGGTTCTGGAGCAGGTATCCATAGAACTGTCTGGCTGCTGCTCCAGAATGAAAATTGCCCCTATTTGTAAGTATTCAAAATGATTGATTAAACTACTACCTATAATCAATCTAGAGCTCCGTGACCTATTCCTTTGGTATCAAAAGAACACCCCATGGTTATGGAGGAGGTACAGGGTTCCCCAGCCAGGGGAATTCTAGACCTTACAATCCCTCTTCAGTCTTCATCATCAGCAGGCCCTTCGTGTCTTAATTCAGTTCTTCTTGTTGGCAGAACTACCTGAATGACCACGAGCAAGTCACTTTACTTCTTACTTAACCTCAGTTCCCTGGTCTTCAAAATAGGAAGTTGAGTTGGGTGATCTCTAAGGACACTTCCAGCTCCAAATATTAGGATCCTATGAACAACCATTTCGTTTCCTCTTGTTTCATCCACAGTGATGTTGGAGGAGAGCTGATCCAGTACCTCCTCTCTATAATACCCATAGATGAGAGGGTGGATTCAAGATCATGGAGTGGTAAGAAACAGTGTGGTGAGCTCCCTACCAAAAAAACTCCTCTAAGCAGATCTTGAAAATGTACCAGATGAAATTCTGATGGAGAAATCCAGAAAAAGTCACAGTGAGTCATCTATCTAGCTAAGCTCGACATAGACAGACAGGAAAGTCTGTAGACCCAGGATGGGCCAAGCAGGGAGCTTGCTGCTTATGGAGCACTCCAGCACCCAGGGAGAGACTGCATCAGTGTAAGAGAAGGTCTCAGACCCCCTACAAGGCAGCACCAGACCCATACCAAGGCACAGTGATGGAGACAGGCTCCAACTGACAACTATGTTTCCCACTACCCAATACTGGGTCACAGAGGTTGGGGACATGCACATGGGGTGGCATTCCAGGGTAGGTTCACTCTGGGAAGTAAAGCAAAAAAGAAAGAAATTCAGAGGCCAGCAGCAGCAAAAGCACCAGTGATGTGACTCAGATCCCACATGCAGAGCAGGGACTCATTTCTTTCATCTAACCCAGCCAGCCAAGGAATAACCAGGACAGAAACTAAAAACTAGAAGTGAACTTTCAGTTCTGCTACTCTTTAAGCTTTCCAGGTGGTTGATAGGGTCAGAGGCCCATGGCAGTCTACTGTTGCTCAAACTCAAACCCAGGTGAAAAACTTGCAGAAGAGAGGATGTGGGAAAATTGAAACACTAATGCATTGTCTGTGGCGTGGTGAGCTGATTCAAGCATTCTGGAGAACAATTTGCAGCTAGGCCCAAAGGGCTATTAAAAACATGCATGGGGCAGCTAGGTGGCACAGTGTACAGAGCTCCGGTCTTGGAGTCAGGAGGACCTCAGCTCAAATCCGGCCTCAGACACTTGACACTTGCTAGCTGTGTGACCCTGGGCAGGTCAATTAACCCCAATTGCCTAGCCAAAAAGCAAAAAAAAACAAAAAACAAAACCATGCATCTACTTTGACCCAGCAACACCACTATCAAGTCTTTATTCCCAAGAGACAAAAAGTGAAAAGAACCAATATGTACACAAATATTTATAACAGCTCTTTTAGTAGTGGCAAAGAATTGAAAATTTAGGGGATGCCCATCAATTGGGGAATGGCTAAACAAGTTGTGGTATGTGATTGTAATGGAATACTATTGTGCTACAAGAAATGATGTGCAGGATGCTCTCAGAAAAACCTGGAGGGGCAGCTAGGTGGCACAGTGGATAGAGCACTAGCCCTGGATTCCGGAGGACCTGAGTTCAAATCCAGCCTCAGACACATAACACTTACTAGTTGTGTGACCCTGGGCAAGTCACTTAACCCCATTGCCTTGCCAAAAAACAAAAAAACAAAAACAAAAACAAAACAAAACCTGGAAAGACTTATATGAACTGATGCAAAGTGAAATGAGCAGAACCAAGAGAACATTTTACACAGTAACAGTAATACTGTACAATGATCAACTGTCAATGACTTGGCTATTCTGAGAAATATAATGATCCAAAACAATTCTAAAAGATTCGTGATGAAAAATGCTGTTTATCTTCAGAGAAAGAACTGATAGTGTCTGAATGCAGATCAAAGCATACTTTTTTTAACTTTCTTTACTTTGCTTGTGTGTTTTTTTGGGGGGGAGGGAGAGTGTTTTCTTTCACAACATGACTAATATGAAAATATGTTTTGCATGATTACACATGTATAATCCATATCAAATTGCTTACTGTCGTAGGGAGTGGAGAGAGGAGGGAGGGAGAGAATTTGGAACTTAAAATTTTTAAAAACAAATGTTTAAAATTGTATTTATGTGTAATTGGGGGGAAATTAAATATTAAATAATTTTTAAAAACACTTGAAGAGCTTAGACCAGGGGGCCAGCAATCAGACTTTGCCCTGGATCAGACCACTTTAGGAGCGCTGAAAGCTTGCTCAGCCTGTCACTAAGATTTTGGAATAACACTTCATTCGATACTGCAAGAAAGCAGCAACAGAACCTTCCCAGATCTTCCTTCCAGAAGTGTGAGAGAGCACAGTCCTAATCTCAGGTCTAACATCAAGAAGAATGAGCAAACAAAAAAGAACTCCATCAAAAAGAGCTATTGCAGTTCTTTAAATTCAAGACAAACTCAAAAGAAGAGAATGACTCCAAAATATCTACAAACAAAACCTCAGAGAAAAACACAGCTTGGGCACAACCTTAACTTGAATTCCTGGAAGAAATGAGGCAAGAGTTTTTTAAAAAGAGTTTTAAAATGTTTTTGTAAATGGAATGAGAGCACTTGAGGGAAAAAATGGAAAAAACAAGAGCTATGAAGGAAAGAATTAAAAAGGGAATTAACAGCTTGGCACTAGAGGTACAAAACCTTGCTCGAGCAACAAACTCCATGAAAATTAGAATATACCAAGCAGAATCTAAGGACTCCATGTAGCAACAAAAAATATTAAAATGAAGTCAAAAGACTAAAAAAAAAAAGGAAAAAATCTAAAGTATTTCAAAGCAAAAATGACTGACCTGGAAAAGAGATCAAGGAGAAAAAACAAAAAATCCTTGGCTTATATGAAAGTCATGACCACAAAAAGAGCCTAGATATCCTATTTCAAGAAATTTTAAAAGAAAACTGCCTTAGAATCAGAAGACAAAGTAGAAATAGAAAAAAAAAAATTCACTGGTTATCTCCTGAAAGAAACATCCAAATGAAACTCTTAGTAATTTCGTGACCAAATTCAGAGTTTTGGGGTCAAAGAAAAAGTCTGCAAGCAGCCAAAAAAGAAAGAATTCAAATCCTAAGAAGCCATAGTCATAATCACACATAATCTGGTAGGTAACCTTATAAAGGAGAGGAGTACTTGGAATACAATATACCAGAAGGCAAATGATACTGAGTTACAGCCAAGAATGACTTACTCAGCAAAATTGAGTATAATGCTGCAGGGGGGGAAATGGATCTTTAATGAAATAGAGGACTTTCGAGGATTCCTGATGAGAAGACCACAGCTGCGCAGAAACTTTGAAGTTCAAATACAGGAGTAAAGAGAAATATAAAAAGATAAACATAAATGAACAAAGGGACTAAAATGGTACAAACTGCTTACATTCAGATATGAGAATGATGATACATATGTCCCCTCTGAATCCTAACATCCTCAAGGGTCATAGAGGGAGGTCCAATTAGGTCTGGAAGTGGTTCTGTTATGTCCTGATGATTTTAAGAATGGACAGAAATAGGAAGAGGAATACACAGGACCGGAAAGGAAAGGAAGATTAGGGAAAATGATCTCACATAATCAATGTGCACAAGTAGACATCTATACAAACAAGGAGGAAGGAATGGGGAGGAGTGGCTGACACTTCAACCTCTTTTCATCTGAACTGATCAAAAGAAAAAAAAATGCATTCACATGAATGGTTGGGTACAGGAATACTTTTCATTCAACAAAGAAATAGGGAAAGGGAAGAAGCTGGTGGGGAGGAATTGTAGATTAAGGGAGAGTAATCTGAAGCAAACAAATTCTAGGAGTATATGAAAGTATTTATAGTTCTTTTTGAGATGTCAAAGATGGGAATCTAATGGAGTATTGTAAATTAGGGAAGCGAAGAACAAATTATAGTGTGTAAATGTTATGGAATAAAATTGTGCTGAACTCTTATCAGCAGAATGACCAACCACTATTCCAGAGGACTAATAACATCACATGCTACACACCTCCTGATAGAGAGGAGACTGATTAAGAAGAAAAAGATTTATTTGGACATGGCCAATGTGGAACATTGTTTTGGTTGATTACATGATTTTGATTGATGCATGTTTGTAATGGGTTATGTGTGTGTGTGTGTGTGTGTGTGTGTGTGTGTGTGTGTGTGCATGTGTTTTCAATGGGGGAGGGGGGTAAGAAGACAGAGCTTGTGGAATTAAAACAAAATATGGTTTTAAAAAAATATAATCCTGTAGATTAGAGTTGTCAAACTAATTGCCCTAGGCCATAGTGGGTCCCAACCAGATTAATATGTGATTAAATACAACAACATAAATAATGTTAATTTGTGGTTTTATAAATCAGTATGGGGCCTTCAGGGATCCTTTGTTTCTATGTGAGTTTGACTCCACTGTTGAAGATCCTAGGATAAGACTTTCCAAGAAATTGAGGGCTGATGCTCTTTTCCTCTAACTTTCTTCCAGAAAGACAATTTCCTAGTACTGGGAAAAGGTGAAGGGTGAAGGTAAAATGTTGTGCTTCCTCAGCAAACTATGAAATGCAAACAAAGAAGAAAAGCAGCAGATTGAGGGGATGGGGGGGAGAGAAGAAAAGAAGGAGGGAGAAAGGAAGGAGAGAAGGAGAAAGGAGGAAGGAAGGAGAAAGGGTGGGAAAGAGAAAGGAGAGGAGGAAGGAAAGGAGGAAGGACAAAAGAGACAGAGAGAGGAAGGAGGGAAGTATTTATTAAGTGCTTATGATGTGTAAAGTACTGTGCTAAACCCTGGAGAAACAAATAGAAAAGTAAGGCAGCCCCATCTCTCAAGAAGGTCACATTCTACTGGGGAAGACATTTATGGAAATTTTCAGCAGTAAGTCAGATGTTAAGGTCACATGGTCCTTAAGGTGCAGTGGCAAAGCAGATGGTCACACCTCTTTTTAAATGTCATTTCCACTAATAAAATGATATCAGTGTCTGATGTAGAACCATTTTACAAAGCCAAAGGACTTGGATGTAAGAACATTCTTTTCTGGGTCTTCTATAGCGGCAGCTGTAACACCTGCAGGAGCAGCTGCCAGATTGCATCTCCCCAGGGATTGTTTCCCAGGATGACAGCTGTAGCCAGTGGGCTGGAAGCATTGCTATTCCCAAGGCTCTTAGGCTCATCGTCTGAGCATTGAAGGTACTGGTGGTGGTAATTTGACTTGCCTGGTATATGCTGCCTCCTGCCTCTCCCTCAGGAGAACTGCTAGGGGTTTGACCACCCTGGGCATAGCAATTGGTTGACAGTTGTTGGGGATGCCTGGCCCTTTCTCCACAGAAGTTGCTTCCCTAGATGATGAATGTGAGGGCTGGGCTGGAAACAAGACCAGAGGTCTCAGAGGAAGGAAGAGAGGGAAGAAAGGAGGGATGGGGAAAAGGAAAAGAGAGAAGGAAAGGCAGGAGAGAGAAAAGAAAAAAAAATAAAGGGAAAGAAGGAAGGAAGGAGGGAGGAAAGGAAGGAGAGAGTGAGGGAGGAAAAAAAGAAAGGAGGAAAGAGGGGATTAAGGAGGGAAGCAAAGAGATAAGGAGAGGCCAGTACCTGAATATTCTGAAAGAAAAAAATGTAGATTACACAAAGGCCAACAGGAATGTTTCTGATCACCTCCTCGTGGTGGGAGTGGGAAGTTCCACCTTGGTTTCTTTCCTGGACTCAATGTTCTGGAGACTTGAGGTCAAGCAACTCACCAAGAGCTAACTCTTGGGCAGCCAGGTGGCCAATGGATAGAGTGCCAGGCCTGGAGTCAGGAAGACTCATCTTCCCAAATTCGAATCTGATCTCAGACACTTACTAGCTGTGTGACCCTGGGCAAGCCATTAACCCTATTTGCCTCCGTTTCCTCATCTGTAAAATGAGCTGGAGAAGGAAATGGCAAACCATTCCCGTATCTTTGCCAAGAAAACCCCAAAGGGGTTGTGAAAAGTTGGACTCAACTCTGCAACATCTCCATATTTAAAAGCCTGTAGCAGTTTCTACTTATTCCTGGCAACACAGGCAACATTGCTCAAGGTTTAGGGCTTATGGGCAGCTTTGCTACTGCACTCTGAGTCCATTTTTTTTCCTTCAGGGTGTCCTCAGATGCCATCATAGGCTGGAAGAACCTTTTGCTCTCAGTATAGAGGGCTTTGTCATGTGGGAAGGCTGCTGGGCTCTAGATCAACTATTATTTCTTCAATGCCAAATTAAATTTGCTTCCACAGATATTTACCAAGCACTATTGTGTGGTAGATGATCAAATGGAGGAGGGAAAAATTGAGAATCAGGCAGCAGTGTTAGACTTGGAGTCCTAGGCTCCTACAGTCCCTAGGGCTCAAAGGGACCTCAGAGGTCATCTGGTTCACCTCTCTCACTTCACAGATGGAAAACTGGGTCTCCACTAAGTTTAGTGGCTTGCTGAAGACCACATAGGTCTAAGGAGCATCAGAGTCCAGTTGTCTAATTTCAGAATCATTGCTCCTTCCTTGATACCGCAGTGAGTCATAGAATCATTGATCTAGAATATAATAGAGTTGAGAGATCACCTAATCCAAACTCCTCATTTTTAGAAATGAGGAAACTGATGTCCAACAAGGCTAAGTGATTTATCTAAAGTCACATTGATAGTAAGTGATGGAGATAGGATTCGAACCCAAGTTTTCTGACTCCAAACCCAGACCTGGGTTTGAATTCTTCCTCATACTTACTAGTTGTATGACTTTGAGCAAATCTCTTACCCTCTCCAAGCATAAGTGTTCTTATCTGCAAAAGAAAGATAACAATGCTTGAATGACTCTCAGGGTAGTGGGGAGGCAAATGCTTTGACAGCCTTAAGGTGCTATTAGTAGTAAGTTATTAATAAGTGAGTTAGTTATTAGATAAGACATAATCCCTAACATTATGGAAATTAGAGTATAAGGGGGATAAATCTAAAGATGAATAGCCTGAAAAGCAGATTTAGGGGGATACAACATCAGTCTTCATTTTGGCATAGTGGAAAAAGTACTGAATTTTGTGGGCAGAGGGCCTGAGCTCTAATCTTAACTTTGTTCCCTATTACCTGTGACATTAGGTACTTTATTTAAACCTCTCTGGACTTCATTCTTCTCATCTATATGTATCAGTGACTAGTCTGGCCCTGATGTGTTACATTTCAACCCTCTTCCAATATTTGTAGGCACCCTCAAGGGGATTGGAGGGGACAGCTAGTCTCTGTCATTGACTCAAGACCCCCTGATTATGTGCCCTCAATTCAGGGGTCCCTAGCACCCAGGTTATGCAGCTAAGCGGTTATGTGCTAAGTGGCACAGTGAATAGAGCGTTGGGCCTGGAGTCAGGAAGACCAAAGTTCAAATCTAGCCCCAGACACTTACTAGCTATGTGAACCTGAGCAAGTCACTTAATGCTGTTTGTCTCAGTTTCCTCATCTGTAAAATGATCTGGAGAAAGAAATGACAAACTACTCCAGTATCCTTGCCAAGAAACCCCTAAATGTGGTCACAAAGAGTTGGACACAACTGAATGACAACAAAATTTGGGCAGCTAGGTGTCACAGTGGATAGAGTGCTGGGCCTGGAGTCAAGAAGACTCATTTTCCTGAGTTCAAATCTGGCCTCAGACACTTACTAGCTGTATGACCCTGGGCAAGTCACTTAACCAGGTTTGCGAGTTGGAGAACGAAATGGTAAGCCACTCTAGTACCTTTGCCAAGAAAACCCCAAATGGAGTCAGAAAGACTAGGAAATGACTGAAAAATTACTGGAAAACACTCTAGTTCCTTTTAACCACTTAACAATCAGATAAGCTTTTACAAAGGAATGTTTACTTCAAAGACAAAACAAGAAGAAACATACATTTCTCCCCACTACCACCCCTGGGAGGGGCCATATTTCCTCCTGCATCACCTCACTCTCTGAGGAGGGGAGGGAGATTAGGATCAAAGCTTAACTCAGTTCCTGTTTAGGATAATCTCACCAAATTCTGAACAGAAAGTTCCTTTTCCCTGCCCCTATTCTCTCCCTTTTAAAGCTTCCCTGCTGGTCTGGCAGAAACATCTGGCCTGAAATCCCAGTTCCAAGGTCTCCATGGCTGGAGCTTCCAGGTCCCAAACTCTACCACATACACTTAGAACTGAAAAGGACAACTGAAACAGACCAAAAACTCTGAGCCCATTTCTGGGACCACAGGGATTAAGGGGAAAGAAAAGTGAAAGTGGCCCTTCCCTCCCACTCAGTTCAGAATATGGTGCCCATGGTATAAGAAAATAAGGCCTTCAAACCTAGACAACACCAGAAAGACAGATTGAGATTGTACCAGCCTGGTGGTTTAAAGACATAGCCTATTCAGGCTACATAGCCAGCCGAAAGAGGATGTTCCTACCCACAGAATAGGCAAATACAAAAAGTCTTCTTCCAGAGACATATCCCTGGTGTCTCTTACATGGGTGCCTCCATCTTGGGTGATCTGACCATACCCTATAGCTGGACTACAGAGACCTTTGACTTGGATAACATCTCTGGTCCTTTCCAGCTCTAAATCCATGGTTCTATTAACTATTTTTATTCTGCCTGGCCTTAGAAGGCTGACCTATGAACAAGGAATAGAAGCTACAAGAAGGTAGATTTTGCTACAAATCAGAGCTATCACAAAGCAAACTGGGCTGTTGGTAGTGTGTTCACCCACCACTGAAGGAACTTAAGCAAAGCCTAAAGGGCCACTTGGCATATATGTTGTAAAGGGGATCCTTTTTCAGATTTGGGTTGGTCTAGATGGTAAAATTCTGGGATTTTGTGAAATAAAATACAAAATATTGTGTGATTTCTGTCCTGTTGTTGTTGCTGCTCAGTCATTTTTCAGTTGTTAGATTCTTCATAACCCCATATGGGGTTTTCTTGGCAAAGGTACTGGAGTGGCTTGCCATTTCCTTCTCCAGCTCATTTTGTAGATTAGGAAACTGAGACAAACAAGGTTAAATGACTTGCCCAAGGTCACACAGCCTCTAAGTGTCTAATGCCAGGCATGATCTCAGAAAGATGAGTCTTCCTGGCTCCAAGATCCGCTGAGTCACCTAGCTGCCTGATTTGTGTCCTAGACAGGTGTAAAAGAAAGCGTTATGCGAGATCTGGGAAGGCTTTGTGGATAGGGTAAATTGGGGGTTGTGCTTTAAAGCACAGGCAGAAATCATGACTTCAGAAGACTCAAGGCTTACCTTCTGAATCTTGCCAAGAAGCAGTAGACCAGAGGTCCAGAATGAGGTATACGTTTTCAGACATGGTCAATGTGCTGATTTTTTTTCCCTTGACTATATTTTGTTACTAGGTAGAAGGGGTCAGAAGGAAGCTAGTAGAAAGGAACAGTGATTTTTTTTTAAAAGAACATCAATAAAAAATTTTTTAAAGTAAAATGACACACAGGTAGGAATTCAGCAGACAAAAAAAAAAATGGGAGGTTGTTCCAGGCAAAGTCTTGATTGATACCACCTCAATCAGCCTCCTCTTCCCTTTGCCTGGAGGGATGGAGGATAGAATACCAAACTCCTCCCAATGCCTTCCTTTCTAAGAAACAGAAACTGGACTCCACTCACTCCACTTAGCTTTTGCTGCTCTGCCTGGTTTGCTCTTTCCAGGACACCCTTCCTTTCCTGCTTCCTTTTGTGTATTGTTTCTCCCTTACTCCCCATTAGATTGTAAGCTTTCTGAGGGTGAGGACTATCTTTCTTTTTATTAATTGCATCCCCAGAGCTTCCGGTGCTTAGAACATAGTGAGTACTTAATAAATGTTTATTAGATTAAATATTTACAGGAAAGAGAGAAGTTTGAGAGAGAGTAGAACACACAGTTGTGTCTGGGGGGGCAGAGAGTAACCAGCTATCAACCCATCATTATTTGGTGAACCCCAAATAACTGATATTTTAAAAATTGTATGTGTATCACATTCATTATTAGATTGTGAGTTCCATGAAGTTAGAGACCCTGTCTTACTGAAACTTTGTATCTCAGAGAGAACATAGCTAGGTGCTGGGCTCCTAGAAGGTACTTTCCTAGAAAACACTTTGTGGATATTGTTTATGCTAAATCGACAGTGTTTTAAGCTCCATGTGAATTAACTAGAGTATTTTGGTTTATCCTGTCCCCATAGTGTCAGCAGGGCCTCCTCAACCTGGCCTTTGCCCCTCTTCCCATGGGGCCCTGAATGGCAGTTTTGAGATCTAAAGGCAGTTTACTCTTCATAGAGCCCTGCCCACTTACTGCAAATCTTTTCAACTAACATCCCCCCCACCCCGCCCAATTAATACATTTTCATTTTTCTGTAGGCATTTAGACAATGGCATCTGGTTAATCTTTCTTAAATCTACATCCTCCAGACATTTTCACCTCCTCCTCTCCCCTATCATATGGCCTGTTAAAATGACCAGTTGGGGTTAGGGGGAAATGGTGGTGAGAGAACAGTTTGCTTCAGTTGGCCTTTCTCCATAGAAATTTCCCTGGGGGAGGGAGAAAAGGGAACAAGCATTTATTAAGTCTTTGCTGTGTGCCAGGCACTGTGCTAAGCACTTTATAGATAATATCTCATTTGATAATGAGATTTCCAGAAATACCCTTTTTTTGTTTATTTTGTTTTTCTTGATTTTTTTTTTCTGTTTTAACATACATTACAATCCACTGAGGGAAAAATAACAGACAGAGTAAGGATATGTAGATGTTTGAAAAGGTTGGCTGCCACTGAAGCCATCTGCCTTCTAATTCTCCCAGTGATTTTTAGGGACTTCATGAGGTATCTCCCTTGGAAGGAGCCAATGCTGGGGCAAATGGGGCTGCGGAAGGCTTCCTACTTGGAGGGAAGACTTCTTTAGCCAAAACTCCATATACTGAGTATTTATTTTGCTAGGCACTGGTTTGGACATATGTGACATTGCCTGCTCCCTGTTCTCTAGTCAGGGATATGCTGAGATCAAAGATGTAGTACCACCCAGTGGCAACCCTTCTAGTGATACAGATGCCAACTAATTAGACAAAGATTGTTTTTGATAAGGGGTGGGTTTTGTTTTGGAGATTTTTATTTATCTATTTATTTTTGGCAACATGTCTCTTAGATGTCAGTCTTCTTGAGATGAATGTCCAGGAGAATGAGAAGGAAACATGTAGGAGTATTCCTAGAAGGGGCATATTATTCTATTCCTTTTTGGCCCTACTCACTATCACACTGGAATATGTGACTTTCCCTTCTATTGCCAGAAGGGCACGTTCAATCTACTTCCCTATGGCCCAATTTCCCACGCTTCTAACATTCTGAACTAAAGTCCCCCTTCCTGGCCATCATTTTCCTATAAGAGTCGTCTCCCTCTATTCGAATGTCAACTTCTCAAGAGAAAGGGCTGTCTTTGCTTTTGTATTTGTACCCTCAGCACTTAGCACACGGCTTGATAAATGATCAGCACTTAAATGCTTGTTCTTTCCTTTATTTAATACCAAAAATGGACTTGTTCTTCAAGACTGATTGTCTATAGGGCCACCTGAGAAATCTCTTGTTCTCCTCGAGTTGTGGAAGCCTTAAAAGATCAAGCTTTGGGACTATTTGGGAGTAAAACTCGAAAGAATCCATTACAAATGAGTTTTTAATTACTTTGCAGCAGGAATTCTTACAACTTTTAAAACAGGGTAAGATGGAGCTCCTTCCTAGAGGGATTGTCAATCATCAGTCATTTGAAACTCTTGATGGAATTATGCTGTGGGTAGAACAATGGAACATAAGGGAAACTGGTATTTTCCTTTTTGAGGAATTTTAAAGAAGGAAGAATTGAAAGGGAAAAGACAATATAATGATTTGAATGTCTTTTAAAAATCCCTTCCTGAGACTGAGATTCTTTGTGTGGATGCTTTTTTCCACTTGCTATAGAACACTAAAGACTTTGACATTGTGCCACTGGGACATCCCCCTTCATTTTTAGATGGTAAATTATTGACCCCAGTAGTAGCTTCATGCCAGGTTAGCATTAAGTGAAACATATCCTGGCATAATGAATAAGCATAAGGCCAAAGCTTATGTATTATGTTCCAGAATCCCTTGCTTCTTTCTTCTGACCTCTCTTTCCCTCAGCACTCCACTTAAGTATTTCAGTAAAGACCACTGCATCTTTAAGTTTGTTAAAACAGCAACAACACACTTTCAGTCTGTTCAACACCAATTTCTTCCAGTGACTGGTCATCAATGCTGGCTATTCTCTCACTCTCTGGAATTCCCCACTTTATCTCTGTTCTCCTTCCCTGTGCCTTTCCCAAGAAAGATAAATGCCTCTAGTCCAAGATGCAATTCAATTCAAGAAACATTTATTAAGAGCCTACTAAGTTTTAAGTGCTATAGACAAGACAAAATCCAACAGTCCCTGGCCTCAAGGAGCTTACATTCCACTAGTATTGATACAACATGCACATAAATAAGTAAATATAAAATGTATACATAATATACATATTATATTTAGAAGATGAGAAGAGTATTAAATACTAAGAGTACTAAGAACTGAAAAGACCACGTGTAGGAGGTAGGACCTGAGCTGATCCTTGAACAGATTTAGGCACTTGGAGAGGTGGAAGTGAGGCAAGAGGACATTCCAGGTATGAACAAGAACAGCTTGTGGAAAGGCGCAGCGTTAGTGGTGAAATGTGCTGTTCCAGAAATAGTAAATATGCCAATTTGACTGGAACACAGAGTTCACATGACGGATTAATGTGAAATCGGTCTAGAAAAATAGATTGGCACCTAATTGTGAAAGAGTACCAGCATCAGCAGAGGAGTTATATTTTTACCTAGAAAGCTGGAAATCACTGGAGTTTTTTGAATAGAGGAGTGACATGGTCAAACTTATGTGGTTATAATATATATTCGTCAACTGTGCAGAGCCTGGTTTCAAGAAGGCAAAGACTAGAATTAAGAAAGTAAATTAAGAAGTATTGCAGTTGTCCAGACAAGAGCTGATGAAGGCCCACGTTAAGGTAGTGGTAGTGTGAGTGGAGAGAATATGGACTGGAGAGATAACGTACACATAGAACTGATAAAATTTCACAGCTGATAAGATCTGGTAAGCGAGTACTGGGTAGAATCAAAGATGGTAGGAACGTTTTTTGGTTTTGTTTTGTTTTTAACCGAGGTATAGTATGTAACTATAGGACCATATAGCTAAAGCTGGATGCGACCTCAGAGGTCATGTAGTCATATAACCTCATTTCCAGATGAGGAGCCTGAGTCCCAGGGAGATTAAGTGATCTGTACAAGGTCATACAGATAGAGGGCATCAGAGGCATGATGGTACGCTATTGTCAAAGCTGGAAGAGACCTTAACATATAGGCCGTAGAAGGCCAGCCCTGGGCTGCATCTTTTGAAAATCCTTTCTTCAATCCTCCTTTCAAAGAAACTAGACAAATGAAATGGATGGACTTTGATCACACAAAATGAGACTGGAAGAGGACTTTGTCTCCTTGGAATATCATCCAATACTTTGTCTTCTCAGAGAGGGAGCAGCTAGGTGGCCCAGTAGATAAAGCACCAGGCCTGGAATCAGGAATACTCTTACTAATGTGACCTTGGGCAAGTCACTTAGCCCTGTTTACCTCGGTTTCCTCATCTGTAAAATGAGTCGGAGAAGGAAATGGCAAACCACTCCAGTAGTTTTGCTAAGAAAACCCCAAATGGGGTCACAAAGAGTAGACATGACTGAAAACCTTTTTACCATTCTTATCAAAGATCTAACTAGTTTCTTAAAAAACAAAAACAAAAAAACCCAGCTGTTAAGCCTAAGAAGATCTTTTCCCTGAAGCGATTAGGATAATTAGACTTAGAGAAAGAAAATACTTTTGTTTAATCAGTTTAAAACTATCTCTTGAGTTATCTTTGACCAGAAGCAAAAGTAAATCCTTCGAGGGAGTAGTTGAAGAGGAATTGAATGCTCTGGGTTAAATGATTCTCTAGGGAGTGTCTACATTTGAAGTTACTATTGTTCTGAGACTTTTGTATAAATTCTAAACATTTGATTAATCTTAACTATGAAATTTTATCTATGTTTTTGAAAATACTATAAATCCCACTTGTGTTAGAAAAACTTTCAAAGGCATTCATGAGGAAACTATCTGTTTTTGGACCTCTAAGCAAAAATGCTTAGATTAGACTAATTTAGCTAATAAAATTATCTGTCAGGTTTGTGCCTAAAATGTAGAGTATAGAATTTTCTTCCACAATCATGATTTTGAAGTTGTGAATCTAGGGACCTGGAAGGACGGTGGTGGGTTCCAGAGAAACAGGAGAATTAAGTAAAGGTGTGGATTTAGGGGGAAAGATAAAATGAGTTCTGTTTTGGACATATTGAGTTTGAGATCCCTGTGGGACATCCAGGGTAAGATGTCCAATAGGTAGCCAGTATTGTAGTACTTCAACTCAAGGGAGAAATCACAGTTCAGTTTTGAAGTGTCAAATGTGGCAGAGAAGTCAAGTAGGATAAGAAATGACAATAGACCATTAGATTTAGCAATTAAGTTGGAACACTAATGCACTTTTGGTGGAGTTGTGAACTGATCCAATCACTCCAGAGAACAATTTGGAACTAGGCCCAAAGAACTATAAAACTGTACATACCCTTTGACCCAGCAATACCACTACTATGTTTGTATCCCAAAAAGATAAAAAGCAAAAAGGAAAATGATCTATGTGTAAAAATAATTATAGCACCTCTTTTTGTGGTGGCAAAGAAATGGAAATTGAGGGGATGCCCATCAATTGGGGAATGGCTGAACAAGTTGTGGTATATGATTTGGATGGAATACTATTATGCTATAAAAAATGATAAGCAGGATGCTTTCAAAAAACCTGGAAAGACTTAAATGAACTGATGCAGAGTGAAGTGAACAGAATCAGGAGAACATTGTATATAGTAACAGCAATACTGTATGATGATCAACTGTGAATGACTTAGCTGTTCTCAGCAATGCAATGATCTAAGACAATTCTGAAGGATTTATGATGAAAAATACTATTCACCTCCAGAGAAAGAACTGATGGAGTCAGCACACTTTTTTGAAACTTTCTTTGTTTTTCTTGGGAGTTTTTTTTGTTGGTTTTCTTTCACAACTTGGCTAATATGGAAATATGTTTTGCATGACTGTACATGTATAATCTATATCAAATTGCTTGCTTTCTCAAGGAAGGAGGTGGAAGGGAGAAAGGGAAAGAATTTGGAACTCAGATTTTTTTTTAAATGAATTAAAAATTGTCTTTACAGGTAATTGGAAAAAATAAAATATAAAAAAAGTTTAAAAGAAAAGGAATAGTAAGGTACACAAGGCTTGTAGGAGGTTCTCTGAAATACTGATATTATGAGTCTGATTAAGTCTAAACTGGCATTCCTTCTAGGCTATCCAAATAAAATATAATCAAAATGAACAACAACAACAAAAAAAAAAGATTTAGCAATTAAGAGACAACTGGTAACTCAGAAAGTGTTATTTCATTTGGATCTAAAGCTGGAATGCAAGGGTAAGTTAAGAAATCAGTGGAAGGTAGAGAATCAGAGGCAGCAAGTGTAGATAGCTTTTTTATGAGTGTCTGCAAAAGGGAAGAGAAAAATAGGATAATAGCTTAAGGGCTTGGCATTGTCAAGTGAAGGATATTTAAAGATGGGGAAAATTTGGCCATGTTTGGAAAGGACCCAACAAATAAAGGGCTATTGATAATTAGAGAGACAGAAGTTGATCAAAGAGCAAACTCTTGGAGGTGAAAGGGATACAGTTGAGGGCACAAATGGAGGCACAGAAAAGACCCTTCCCTCTTCTTTAGAGACCACACCAAATGAGGAGAGAACAGCGATAATGTTGAGAAGAATTAAGCCTTAGAACTAAGGTAATCAGAAACCTTATAACAGATGTCTCTATTTTCTTTTCTTTTTTATTTATTTATTTTTAGCTTTCAACATTCACCTTTACAAAATTTTGAGTTTTAAATTTTCTCCCCCTCCTTCCTCTCCCCACCTCCCCAAGATGGCATGCAATCTGATATAAGCTATACATGTACAATCATATTAAACATATTTCCCCATTAGTCATGTTATAAAGAAGAATTAGAACCAAAGGGAAAAACCACATGAAAGAAAAAACAAAAAAAGGAAGAATAGTATGTTTTGATCTGCATTCAGACTCCGTAGTTCTTTCTCTGGATGTGGATAGCATTTTCCATCATGAGGACTTTGGAGATGTCTTAGATCCTTGCATTGCTGAGAAGAGTTAAGTCTATCAAAGTTGGTCGTTGCACAGTGTTGCTGTTACTGTGCACAATGTTTTCCTGCTTCTGCTCACTTCACTCAGCATCAGTTCACACAAGTCTTTCCAGGTTTTTCTGAAGTCTACCTACTCATTATTTCTTATGGAACAATAATATTCCATTACATTCATATACCACAACTCCCCAATTGATGGGCATCCCCTCAATTTCCAAGTCTTGGCCACCACAGAAAGATCTGCTATGAATAGTTTTATACATGTGAGTTCTTTTCCCATTTTTATGATCTCTTTGGGAGACAGACCTACTAGTGGTATTTCTGGGTCAAAGCATCTTTGGAATACAACCCTAGAAGTGGTATTGCTGGATCAAAGGGTATGCACAGTTTGGTTGCCTTTTGGGCATGGTTCCAAATTGCTCTCCAGAATGGTTGGATCAATTCACAACTCTACCAACAGTGCATTGGTGTTCCAATTTTCCCCTGTCTTCTCCAACATTTATCACTTTCCTGTTTTGTCATGTTGGCCAATCTGATAGGTGTGATGTGGTACCTCAGAGTTGTTTTAATTTGCATTTCTTTAATCAATAGTGATTTAGAGCATTTTTGTACGACCACAGATAGCTTTAATTTCTTCATCTGAAAACTGCCTGTTCATATCCTTTGGCCAGATGTTTCTATTTTCTCACTAAAGAATGAGGAGAAGGTAAGGAATGGTGTGGATGGCTTAAAGAGAGAAGAAAAGATTTGGAATAAGCTGTGGGGAATGCAATGGAGAATCAATTAATCAAAGAAAGGCACATGACAGTTAAGAGTCCAACTGAGATTAGGTAACAAATTTGTATTTGAGTCTTTCAGCATAGTTGTGTGGATTTCAGCAACATGGGAGCAGAAGCAGAGAACACAGATGATGGGGGAGCCCAGGGTTGGAATTTCAAAAAGCACGAGCAGTGATTAGGACAAAGGATTCAAGTGTAGAAGACAGTGTCAAGTTGAACTTGTTAAATATAGAGTCAAGATTATAAAGAAAGTGAGCCCAGATCAGGGGTGATGGACTAAGAAAGCAGGGAGCAAGAATGGAGTTACTAGATGAAGATGAAGAACAGGTTTAGGAGAAAGTGAGTCAGAGGAATAAAAATTTGAGGTCAAATAGAGGTCAAACAAATATGAATGATGGTGAGATTAAAGCTCCTGCTATTCCTGGGTATGACTGAGGTGAAATGAAGTTGTAGATCATGGGAGTTGAGAAGGCTGATGAACTGGGAGGCCAGGTATTTAGAGGAACATCATCATATATAAAAAATTAAAACCAGTATTTACATAGCACCTTAAGGTTTGCAAAGAATTTAACAAATATTACCTCATTTTATCTTCATGACAACTCTGGGAAGTAGGCACTGTTATTATCTCTATTTTATAAATGAGGAGATTAAGGTACAGAGAGAGATTAGGTGACTGGCCCACTGTCACACAACTAGTAAGTGTCTGAGGCAAAATTTAAACTCAAGGCTTCCTGACTCTAAATTCAAAACTCTATCCAGCGGATGGAGTGGAGAGGAAGACTGTGAGCCAGGTGCTGAACTCCTTGAGAAGAGAGTGAGATTGACTTGGGAAGTAGATAACAATGACTATGTAGAAGGATAGAATGAACCTCAAAGCCAGAGAGTTTACTATGTGGTGGATTGCACCATAGAGGAAGTATCTGGAAGAAGAAATGCAGAGCAAAACATTCTAAATCTTTTCCCTTCTCACTCCCAATCAATCCTAGAATTGATCCTTCCTTATCCCATCAAACATAGGGCTATCACCCTCCCCACTTACACAACCTCTAGCAAGTTAAAATTAGCCTTTTACCCACATCTCCATATCCACAGAACTGGGCTGACTGCCACCTCCCCATGCCAACCCCAACCCCATCCCCTCAGTTAGTATAACATGTTATTGCACCGGTAGTCAAAGCTTGAGTGTCAGCCCGTAAGAAAATGTGTTGGGTAAATAAAACTACAGGTCAACAGTATATTAAACACTTACCACAAACATTCTTTTGCTGTGGTCCTTATATCATTCAAATATTAAATTTGGATGATGTGGAAATTTCACCCTCAAACCCCCCCCCACCCACACACACACATACACACAAACACTTGATTGACTAAAGTCATCTAGGCAGATCTGGTGGGAAGACCCAGTATCACCAGAGTATCCATTCCCACTCCCTTCTTTTCTCCCTTTCCCTGGATGGCCACCCAGCTGCTTGACTGCTCATACCACTTGGATGATACAGAAATCACCAATGCTATTCCTCCAGTAATGGAAGGCATGACCAAGCCTTACCATTTCCCCTCGCACTGCATCCTAAGGTCCTTCAGACTTTACCATTTGCCCTGCCTCTAGGCCCTCCAGACCCTAGGCATTGTCATCTGACCTACTAATTCAACCTAAGGATCTTGGACCTTGCTGTCTGCCCCAAGGCAGCAGTCTTAGTATTTCTGGGCCTTGTCAGTTGCCCTATAGATGGGATTCTTTTCTTTACTATCTACATCAATTAGAGAAAGAGTTTTTTGAGAATGGAGACTATCTTCATTTTTCTATTTATGTCCCCAGCTCTAAGCATAGTACTTAGGTCATAGTAATTATATAATAAATATTTCTTCCTTCTTTCCTTTCCTTTCCTTTCCTTTTCTCTTTTTTCTTAAAATGTCAGACATTTTCATTGTATTTGTTGTTTTTCCTTATCTTTCTTTTTTAATAGCTTTCTGAGTGGGGCAGGGAGAGAGATATGTTGGGAAATATAGGTGGTATAAAAACAAAAATGATTAATGCATTTTTTTAAAAAGGGGGTTGGACTAGATGAACTCTCAGGTCCCTTCCAATGCCAGATCTATGATCATATAACTGACCAGTTGTCCTCATAAGGATATTCTACCAGGGCAAGATAAACTACATCCACGAATGGGTAAATGGCAATGTTTGAAAAGACCAATTGTAATGTTGCCAGAGCCTCTAGGATAAATATGAACAAACTCAGATTAGCAACCCTGGGAAAGCTATTCATGAGATCACTGACCTGTGAGATGCTTCACTTTGGAATGCCAACCAATCTAAAGATGAGTGCCTCTCCAGAGAAAGGCAAACTAGATACTAGTCTGGCTCTGCAAGATTTCTCAGATGACAAAAGACATCATCAGCTTGAATGTGAGAGCATCCTACTTACAATGTAGCACTAGTGGTTTCCTTCCATACTCCTTATGGTCAACATATGTGTGTGTATTTTTTACTGGGAGTCTATTTTTTTTTTTTAGTACTAGTAATTTCCCTAGGGCACCTAGGTGGTATTGTGGAGAGAGGGCTGGGACTGAAGTCAGGAAGAATCATCTTCATGAGTTCAAATCCAGCCTCAGATATTTATTAGCTGTGACACTGGGCAAGTCACTTAGCCTTAATTTCCTCATCTGTACAATGAGCTGGAGAAAGAAATGGCAAACCACTACAGTATTTTTGCCAAGAAAACCCCAAATGGGGTCACAAAGAGTCCAACATGACTGACAAATGACTGAACACATGAAATTTCCCTATTCAATATAGATGGGAAACTTGTTTTACTGGGAGTTTGTCTACAGTATATCTTTGTGCTTTAGGGGTTTGAAGGTGAGTCTGTTCATTACTTTTGACATCAGAAACAAAAATAAGATCTATTGAACTGAGACAAGCAGTAAGTACAAATAGACAAAGGAAAGCTTTTTACCCTGTCTTGTGAGCACAGACATCTGAAAAGGCCATAGATATTATTTCTGTCATTAAGGTGATATGATCAGGCAAACCTTTCTTCTCTACCAGTTTCACGCTTTCAATAATGTGAATTGGCGTAAATATTCCTGAGTGAGAGAATTTCAAGTAAACTCAAGTTAAATTTTTGTGAAAAAGTTGGGTGTGCCTTAGTTTAATTTTATTTTTTACAATAAGCCTTCTTTAAGCATATACTGTGTGGAGAAGCTATTTGGAATAGTGGTAGAAAGCTGGCCTCAGATTCAGGAAGACCCGAGTTCTAGTCCTCCCACTGACACATAAGGACTAGGTATACCAGGCAGCTCTCTAAGATTCCATGTGGTAGAGATCCTGAGCTAAATTAATAGGTACCAGTGAAATCATAGCTCAAGTCCTGTTTTTTTTTTTCCTAAGGAGTATAAGTCCTGTTCATAAGCACTGCAAAGCACAGCTCTAGATTGTGCAGCTACTGTACATGTCGTTGCCCTCAGGGAGACTAGGATCTCAATTAGCCTTGTGGTTAGACCCAGAAAGAAGGCCTAAATTGTTGCTTATCTCAAGGGAAGCCTCAGGGTATAGTACTAAGAGTAGATAAGGAAGAGTCAGGATACCAGGGATCCAGTCCTGCCTTTGCCACTGTGTGACCTCAGGCAAATCCCTTTCTCTCTTAGTTCCCTCAGCATTCAAATGAAGAGGTTGCAGTGAATTATTCTATGATCCTCCCAGTTCTGAAAAGTCTATGATTCTATGCTTTCTCAGGTTATTTTTCTTTTCAGTCTTTTACTGTAGTAATAGGAAGGAGATAGGGAACTCTAACTCTAGGGCTCCTTATGATGAGGATGCCTTAGGTTTACCTAGGTTTTGCCCGGTCCTACATTTAAAATATCCATTTATCCCAGAAACCTTAGCTCATCTGTACAGATCAATGTTGGGCCCTCCTTCCCTGACTTTAACACTTATCTGGAATTTCATTTTCATTGGGCAGGTAGATAGCACAGTGGATAGAGGGAGTTCAAATCTGGATCCAGACACTTACTAGCTATATGACCCTGGGCAAGTCACTTAACCCTATTTGCCTTGGTTTCCTCCTCTGTACAAAGAGCTGGAGAAGGAAATGGCAAACTGCTCCAGTATCTTTGCCAAGAAAACCTCAAATGGGGTCACAAGGAGTCAGACACAACTGAAACGACTGAACAACAACAACAAAGAATTTCATTACAAGAAACTTCTATCTCCTTGAAGGTACGTTTCTTGATGGTTGTGAGCCCCCAAACTACCTTCTATTGTAACTCTGTCAATGTACTAGGATCATCATCTTCCTTAGGAATTGTACAATAACTTGCTCTGGAGATCTTGGCAACATTTCCCTAACTGGAACACAGCTAAATTCTCTTTCTAGGCCTTTTCGAGACAAGGCGATTAGGATATTGGCTGTGTCTCATTCCCATTATCTTTCTTCCTTCCAAAAATGACATAGATTACCTGTCCATAAAACTGGACAACCCCCTCTAAGCAGGGAATGAGCGGTCTTCTTTAATCTATCTTTAGTTCTGCACCCCTTCACCATCAGGATTATTACTCATTGGATCATTGGCCTGGTGAGACTCTTCTAAACAAGTAACCTTGAAGAGATTGTGCCTTGTTTGGCCAGGGAGCCCTAATCTGTGGGGTCTTAACTTTATGTTTATGTGTCATGAACCCCTTTGGCAGTCTAGTGAAGCCTATGGAACCCTTCTCAGAATAACAATTTAAATGCATAAAATAAAATACATAGGATTATAAAGGAAATCAATTATATTGAAATAGTTATTAAACTATTTTAAAAAAAATTCACAGCTTCCAGTTTAAGAACCCCTGCTCTAGACACTAGGTTCATGGGAGCAGGGGGACTGGCCCACACCATCATTCCTACTCCACTCCCACCCCCCACCCCACCCCACTTCTGTTTCCCTAATTCTTTAACTACCCACCCTCCCTTATAACTACCTTTCTCATTTAATATCATAAAAAGCATCTATCTAAAACCAAAAACAAGCATTATATGTAAAAGGGATATATTAGAACCTTTTCCAATAAATACAAGAGTGAAGCAAGTTTACCCATTCTCCTCACTATTATAGTACCGGAAATGTCAGCAATATCAATAAGATAGGAGAAAGAAATTAAAGTAATAAATATAGGTAAAGAGGAGATAAAACTATCTCTGTTTGCTGATGATATGATGTCTATTTGGAAAACTCCAGGGAATCACTAAAGATAATAATTGAGACAGTGAATAACTTCAGTAAATTTGCAGGCTACAAAATAAATCCTCAAAAATCAACAGCATTTCTATGTAATAATAACAAAACTCAAAAAGCAATCATAGATGGAATACTATTCTACCATAAAAAAGAAATAGATCATGTACTTCTCACAGCTATGGGTAAGAAATGTATTCTTAATCAAACAAGAGATGGAAGCAATTATGAAAGATAAAATAGATAACTTTGATTACTTGAAACTGAAAAGCTTCTGCACAGACAACATTAATTCATCTAGGATAAAATAAGAAGTGGTTAAATGGTTAAAAAAAAATATATGTATGAAATTTCTCTGATAAGGGTTTGGTATCCAAGATTTAGAAACTCTTTCTCTCTTACTCACTCTCTGTTTATATATATATATATAAAACATATATATTATGTTTTATATATGTGTATATAAAATATGTATGTATGTATATATGTATATGTGTGTGTGTGTGTGTGTGTGTATGCCATTCCCCAGTAGATAAATGGTCAAAGGATAAGAGCAAATAGTTCTCAAAAGAACAGCAAAGTATTAATGACCATATGAAAAAATGCTCCAAATAATAAGAGAAATACAGATCAAAATATTAAAGGTTTTACCTCACACCCTGAAAATTAGAAAAAAATGACCAAAAAAAAATAGCAAGTCAGTGTTGATGAGGTTGTGGGAAGATAAACACATTAATACATTGTTGGTGGAGTTGTGAAATGGTACAACCATTTTGGAAAGCAAATTGTAATTATACAAATAAAATAACTAAAATGTGTATAATTTCTGAAGTAGGGACTCTGTTACTGGGTTTATGCCCCCAAAGAAGCCATTGATAAGAAAAATGTCTGCATATATTCCCAAATATTTATACCAGCCCTTTTTGTGACAGCTAAGAATTGGAAACGAAGATTCTCATCGATTGGGGAATGATTAAACAAATTGTGCTACGTGAACGTAATGAAATACTATTGCACTGTAAGAAATTATGCATATGATAAATCCAAAGAAGCATGGAAAGACCTATATGAATTGATGCAGAGTGAAGTAAGCAGAGTGAAGAAACAATATACATGGTAACCAAAACAACATAAATGGAAAGAACAATGATACACCAAAAACTGAAAAGTAAATGTAACAAAATTATAAAAATCAAGTGGGACTTGAACGAAGAGACATGAGAAGATACTCTCAAACCGCCCCCCCCCGCCATGGAGATAGATCTACAGGTATTACACATTGCACATGTTTTCAGACTTCCTCAAGGTATTGACCAATTGTGCTAATTTTTTTCATCTCTAAAAAAAACTCCAAACCACTATGTGCCATATGAGGTGGTGAAGGTGAAGGAAAGGGATACATGGGATACAGTGGTGATAAAAGAAGCTGAAAACAGCAATAAAAATTATTTTTAAAAAAGTAAGTACCTTTCTCAAATGCTTTGGAAAAAGCAACCCATTACAACCTAAGTATTATATTTTTATTCTGAGCAACTCAGTGCTTAATGATGGTGACAGAGGGGAGAAAGTGGGAAGAGGAATTCAATTTAAACTAAGCAGCTGTTACATTGGCTAATTTCCTAGAACTGTTGAGTTGACCGTTTTCCTAGTTAAAGAGATTTGAGGACATTTGTGTTTAAAATTCAGTTCCTCCAGAGAGGAGAAACCAAGGTTGACTGACCCACCTGGTCATTGAAGTAGAAATGATGGATTCAAAGCCCAGAGACTTCAGCTCCCTCAGCATCTGAGCTGCCCTGATGTTCCCCTCTTTCCTGGCTTCTTAATAGGATGGACTAGAAGGCTCAGAACCTGCAAGCTCCTAGACTAGAGCATGCCCAGTCTTTGAAACCATTTTCTTCCCTATCTAAAAGCCAAAAAGGAACATACCCAGGACAATGTGAAAGCATAGGCTACTCTTGACCCACAGTGCCAGCTCCTTCACTTCTACAGGATGGACAAGGCCACTGCTCAGACCCAGCTTCCATGGTCACTAGCAAATGATAGAATAAAGAAAAGGAAACTAAGATGTGGCATAACCTATGGTGACACACAATGATCTTTCATACCTACTGGGAGCTGCAGGAATGATGACTAGACCATGGCTTTGATGAAATGGTCTTAATTTGGCTCCTGTCAGTAGCCAGGACCAGAATGATCCCTCCTGAGTAGTATCCTCAGTCATGGCCTATGCCCAAATGGTGATTTTTTTTTTTATTCTGGACCTGTGATTTCATCAATGTAGGGAACTCCCAGTATGGGACTTCCCTCTACTGATGTAGCTAGGAAGTGCAGTACATAGAGTGCTAGGCTTCAGTCAGGAAGACCTGGGTTCAAATCCAGCTACGGACACTAGCTATATGGCCCTTGACAAGTCACTTAACCACTGTCTCCCTTGATTTCCTCATCTCCAAAGTAGGGATAATAATAGTACCTAACCTCTCAGGGTTGTTGTGAGAATAAAATTTGTAAAGCACTTGGAAAACTTTAAAGAGTTATGGAAGTGTTAGTTATCATTATTAATAACTGACATTTATTTAACACTCTCATAGAATCATAGATATAGAACTGAAAGGGGCCTCAAAAGCTATGCAGTCCAATCCCCTCATTTTACAGAGAATCACAAAAAGTTAAGTGACTTACTCAAAGTAACTGAGGTAATAGTAGTAGCAGCTCTGAGATTTGAATCAGGTCCAAATCCAGTTGTCATACCAGCTTACTGTACTTTAACATTTGAGAATCATTTTACATTCAGGATCTCATTTAGTACTTACAACAACCCCTAAAGGCAAGGGGTCTTCACCTTTTGTGTGTTATGGGCCCCTTTGGCAATCTGGGAAGACCTATGGCCCCCTTCTCAAGATAATGGTTTTCAATAATTAAAGGAGATGCTAAATTTCAGTTAGAGGTTAGTGAAAATGAGCAAGTAATTTTCCTTCCCATCCAAGTTCATGGACCTTCTGAAATCTATCCATAGACTGGGTTTGGGGACCCCATGGGTTTGGGAACTCCTGCTGTAAAGTAAGTGGTGTGAATATTAACATCTACCTTTTAAAGAGGGAGGACAGATTGAGAGAGAAGCCAGCTTGGTCTCTCTAGTAGAGGTGACTGGCTTAAAACCTAGAAACCTAAGTTATCTTTTCTCAGGTGTACTGAAGTCCTCTTATTTCCTGTCTTCTTCCTAGCAGTAGAGGTGGCTAGGTGATACAATAAATAAGATCCCGGGACTAGGATTCAGGAAGACCAGAGTTCAAATCCTACCTCAGACCAAACTATCTTCTCTGATGTATGACCCTAGGCAAATCATTTAAACTCTGTCTGAGTTTCTCATCTGTAAAATGGGGATAATAATAGAACCTAGCTCCCAGGGTTGTTGTGAGGATAAAATGAGATATTTGTAAAGAGTTTTATAAACCTTAAATGGTCAAAATATGAACAGGCAGTTTTTAGACAAAGAAATCAAAGCTATCTGTAGTCATATGAAAAAATGTTCTACATCACTATTGATTAGAGAAATGTACATTAAAACAACTCTGAGGTACCACCTCACACCTATCAGATTGGCTAATATGACAGAAAAGGAAAATGATAAATGTTACAGGGGATGTGGGGAAATTGGAACACTGATGCCCTGCTGGTGGAGTTGTGAACTGATTCAGTCATTCTGGAGAGCAATTTGGAACTAGGCCCAAAGGGCTATAAAATTGTGCATACCTTTTGATCCAGCAATACATAGGTCTGTATCCCAAAGAGATCATAAAAAAGGTAAAAAAGACCCACATGTACAAAAATATTTATAGCAGCTCTTTCTGTGGTGGCAAAGAATTGGGAATTGACGAATCAGTTGAGAATGCCCATCAATTGGGGAATGGCTTGATATATGAATGTAATGGAATACTACTGTTCTATAAGAAATGATAAGCAGGCAGATTTCAGAAAAACCTGGAAGGACTTACATGAACTGATGCTGAGTGAAGTGAGCAGAACCAGGAGAATATTATATGTAGTAACAACCATGTTGTTCAATGACCAACTTTGATAGACTTACCTCTTCCCAGCAATGCAAACGATCTAAGCCAATTCCAAAAGACTCATGATGGAAAATGCTATCCACATCCAGAGAAAGAATTATGGGGTCTGAATATAGATTGAAACATACTGTTTTCTCTTTTTTTTTCTTTCTCATGGTTTCCCCCCTTTGTTCTGATTCTTCCTTCACAACATGACTAATGTGTAAATATGTTTAATATGATCATACACGTATAACCTATATCATATTGTTTGCCATCTTGGGGAGGGGGGAGGGAGGAAATTTTGTTTTGGTTTTTTTTTTGTTTATTTGTTTTTCTTTTTGATGAGGCAATCGGGGTTAAGTGACTTGCCCAGGGTCACACAGCTATTAAGTGTCAAGTGTCTGAGGCCGAATTTGAACTCAGGTCCTCCTGACTCCAAGGCCTCTATCCACTGCACCACCTAGCTGTCCCTAGAGGGGAAATTTTAGAACTCAAAATCTTATAAAAGTGAATGTTGAAAACCATAAAAAAAAATTAGTTAATTTTAAAAAAGAAGATGGAATTTGAGCTGAGTCTTGAGAGAAACCAAGAAATCCAGAAGGCAGAGGAAGAGAAGGGGCAAAGACATCTGAATGATGTAAGATGAACAAGGTTGAAAAAATGGAGCTCTTGGCAAATGGCCTCAATGAAGCAAGGTCTTCAGCTGAGAGGATCAGGGGACAGTGTTGTGGGAGGCTTAAGGAAGATGAAAAGATTGGGAAGAATTGCTGTGGTGAGTGCGAAAGTGAATCAATTAGGGAGGCATAAAAGGATTACCTTGCTGCACCGAGGGCTCAGTTGAAATTATAGTTCATCAATTTGTCATGGACCCAGTCAGAATGGTTTTGTGACTTTCTCCACCTCTGTTTAGCACATGTAAAGTGAAGGAGTGAAGGTGGAGAATGGTGGGAGAAATCCAAGGTTGGATTCTGTCAAAGCATGATTGCTGTATTCTGTGAGGCCTCTGGAGGCCCACCTCAGAGCAGGAGGGAGCAGGTTGAGGTAAGGCACAAGGGGGTCCAATTAGGAGGCAGGAGGTGACAATAGGAGGTGGGTATGATCCAGGGATGGCCTCTGGAGAACTATAGAAGGCCCTAGAGCAGAGTCCTGGATTAGGAAATAAACATCCTCAGAATTAAGAGAACATAAGGGGGCTTGCTTCGATCCAAAGCTGATACAAAACTTTCTAGGAAGGCTCTGGAGCAAAGAAGCAGGAAGGTAGGTTGGCTAAGAAGTATCTGAGATGTGATTTGAACCTTGTTTTTCTGGATGCTAAGTCTAGCAGTTCAGCCTCTAGTCCATACTGTTTCTCATAAATATGGTCAATGGTCAATGGTCAATGGAATCAAGAGCTCCTACTGCCAGCTTCACCACTCTCTAACTATCTAACTTCAGCCCCAGAGTAACGGATAGCTCAAGAGAAACGCAAGATACATAAACTTAGAGAATCCTCCCCAAAGGTTCACATGGACTCTTTGTGCCCGACCTGTGGTAGAACATTCGGAGTTTGTATTGGTCTGATCAGCCACAGTCAGACACACTAAAACTTGACTCTAGGGTAGAGATGTCATTTTGGTCCTCTTCTAAAACGAAGGACAACAACCATACCATACTCTTGAGGCCTCTAGATTCACAGGGAGTGCCCATGCCAATGAAATTACAAAGCCTTAAAGTACTGAAGTCAGAAGTCAGTCCACAATTAAAGATGGTGCCTAGAATAAGGAAATCTTCCTTGCTAGGAGTGAGGGTGGAGGAGAAGAGGGGCAGGTTTGAGGAATTTGACCTTTTAGCTTTGAAAATGTGTACTTTTTGTCTTTTCCTTCTTTTGTGAGGAGAGAATCTAGGACTCCCCACTTTTCTACCCCAAGGCATTCTGTGTATGTACTGCAGTCCCCTTTGTCTTTCCCAAGTCCAGAGCTGTTGGGTAAGAGCTCTCTTACAGGAATCCATCTTTCAAAGTGGATGGACCTAAAAAACTGCTGTCAAATTAGGACAGGAGTAAACTACAAGCATCCCTTTTCATGTACTCAATCCTATACATACTCAAGCCAGAGAGAGGATGCCAACCAACCTCCAGGCCTTTCTGAGCCCTGGGCCCCCACCGTGGACCAAACAGGTCAGGTAACTCTGTTCTGTGGGGTAGAAACTGCTGGCCCAGCTGGACTTATACGAAGCCTTCAACCACCAGGAAATGACAGCACAGAAAGAGTGGCAGGTAAAACACATGTAATTAGAAATGCAAATCAGTCTCGACTCTGCCCTTGCTGCCTGCCTGCTTGTCTCTGGGGAGCTGTGGCTGTCTGCTCTGGCATGCAGGAGAATGAAACACTGTGACAACCTGAGATGGAGGTGGGGAAGAGTTCGCTTGAGCCAGAGGAACTGCTCCTAGAGAACCCACGGGCTCATAGCGATGGGAAAGCAAAGGCAGACAGCTTCTCCCGCTCAGAGTTCCCCTAGTGCAGAACCTACCGTGCTGTGGAACACCTCCATGCTGCCTCGTTGCCCTGAGCTCTGACAGAAAGTTAATTTAAAAAAATAACAGCTGCTAATTTGCGTGTTGGATTTCATATCTGCATGCATAGAAATCCTCCAGGCCCCTTACACTCCCACTTTCCTCCCTTTCCCTGCCTCCCCATCCCGATCCTTAAGGTGCCCCAGTTCCCTCCCAAATTCCTCATTTGGGCCTTGCTTTCCAAAGCTCCCAAGCCAAATAATCTGGGAAACCTTAGACCAGACTCGCTAGTTGTATGGCAGTGCCAGCATAAACCTCAAGAGAAGCAAGAAGGAGAAAACTCAACCAAGGAAGGAAAAGGTTTGGGAGAGAAAGAGACAGGGAGGCTGAGACAGAGAATAAGAGGATGCTGGGAAAGGGTCTTAGATCTGAATAGGCTAGAGGAGAAGAAAACAGGTCTTTCTGTTAACAGTTTGGTTATAGAAAGGGTAGAGATCCAGGCCCCTGGGATAGTTTTTAATGAAAGACTCCTCCACTGTCTATCCTGAGAATACTTTGGAGAAGAGAAATAGCTCAGTCCCTCATTCCTCCTGGGCCTCCTTAGAGCTATGGGTTAAGAGCAGAATTTAGAATTATAGCCAAAGAAACACCCATTGCCCCTGACAATGCCAGCAGAACTAATTGTGTATTGATTTTTTTCTGGATGCACCAGGGACACTCCTGAAGTGAAGTGTTTATCCTCTTCGTCCGGGCTCCTACTCCATCATCCCCACTTGGATGTTTTAAGACCCCAAGACTGTCCTTTCAGGAAGCTATGACCTTCTCCCTCTCCTTCCCCAGGCAGGGAAGGTGATTACATGTGCCTAAAAACACAAACTGTGTTAAATATCTCAGTCTCAGATAGACAAGGTGGCTTTCATAGCTATTCAGTGTTCTGACAAAGAATCCAGCTCTCTGATGGCAGCATCAGGCTCTATTAGGTTACAGCATCATTACCATAAAGCTGGGGAGGCAGGAATTGACATTTCCTATCAGCTGCAATTCTCAGCATGCCTGCATAACTCGTGAAATATTGCAGCTCCTTTAAGTGGTGTTTGCCTGGAAAAGAACATAGCTCCTGGGTTTATTAAAGTCAGGTTTCATCTCCCAAGAGCATCTCTCAGCAACTGAGTTAATATGGGACTGGGAAAAAATGTGTCAGTTGCTGGGATAAGCTTCTGCAGCTTCTGGGACTGCCCTTTTTAGCCTGTAGGGCAAGGAAGCTTCAGATTAACCTGAGAATCGGTAAGGGCCTTTTTAAGGTCGCCTGGTTCATCCCCCCGCCTCTAAAATGTACTGCCCTTAGAGCAACAAGGACAAATAGGGGTCAGTCATGTCCTTGAATATCTACAGAGAAATCAGAGTCTCCCTTTGTCTTATGAAAATTTCCAGGGTTTAATTTTGATACTAAGAAAGTGCTAAGAAAATCTCAATGCTTTCTGCCTTAATTTAATCCTACCTCCTTTGTTCTCTGAGGAGGGGCTATCCTCAACATGACTCTGAGGTGTGTCTGTCCCAAACTGAGATCTAGGAACTCTTACAGTTAGGTAGAGTACCTCAGGACTGAAGATTCATCTCTTTAGTAGTTAGTGCTTTCTCCCAACAGAAATTATTTTATACTTACATGTGCAAATATCATATCCATGCTACTTGGCTCCTGCCTACCCCTTCATATTATGTTGCATACTGTAGGCACTCACTTGTGGAAATGCAACCAAGATTAGAAAGAAAGCAGAAAGCTGGGAGGAAATTATTTTACAAATGTCTTCAATAAAGGCCTCATTTCTCAAAAATAGAGAGAACTGGGTCAAATTTGTAAGAATACAAGTCATTTCTCCAATTGATAAATGGTCAAAGGATATGAATAGACAGTTTTCAGATGAAGAAATCAAAGCTATCTATAGTCATATGAAAAAATGCTCTAAATCACTATTGATTAGAGAAATTAAAATTAAAACATCCCTAAGGTACCACTTCATACCTAATATGACAAAAAAGGAAAATTATAAATGTTGAAGGAGATGTGATAAAATTGGGACACTAATGCTCTGTTGGTGGAATTGTGAACTCATCCAATCATTCTGGAGAACAATTTGGAACTATACAACTGTTTATACCCTTTGTTCCAGCAATACTATTACTAGGACAGTTTCCTGAAGAGATTTAAAAAAAAAAAAGAAGGACACATTTATACAAGGGTATTTATAGCAGCTCTTTCTGTGGTGGCAAAGAATTGGAAATTGAGGGGATACCCATCAATTGGGGAATGACTGACCAAGTTGTGGTATATGAATGTAATAGAATACTACTGTGCTATAAGAAATGACGAGCAGGATGATTTCAGAAAAACTTGGAAAGACTTGCATGAACTGATGCAAAGTGAAGTGAACAGAACAAGGAGACCATTGTATACAGTAAGAGCAATACAGTATGATGATCAGTTGTGAATGACAGCTCTTCTCAGCAAAACGATGATCTGAGACAATTCCAAAGGACTCATGATGAAAAATGCTATCCACCTCCAGAGAAAGAACTGACATAGTCTGAATGCAGATCGAAGTATGCTATTTTTCACTTTATTTTTTTTTGTGTTTTTTTGGGGGGTGTGTTTGGCTGTATTTTCTTTCACAACATGACTAATATGGAAATATGTTTTGCATGATTGCGCATGTATAATCTATATCAAATTGCTTACCATTTCAGAGAAGAGGGAAGGCAGGGAGTGAGGAAGAGAATTTGGAACTCAAAATTTTTAAAAAATGAATGTTCAAAATTATTTTCACATGTAATTGGGGAAAAATAAAATATTATTCAAAAATTAAAAATAAATGCAAATAAAAACAGGTGGAATTGAATTCCTTGACCCAGCTGTCCTCTGGTAAACATCAATAAATATCAGATTGTAACCTTGTAGACTCAACTCAATGGTTTATTTGCTTTCTTTAACTAGTGTCTAGGATCAGGTCAGAAGGATAGTCAAGGGGGAAAAAATGGCCTTGAGAGCAAAAGAGAAAACAAGAACACAATTTAATTGTAATTAACTATTATTTTTGTTAGAGTTGGTTATCTCTTTTCCATTATGGCACCGAAGTATTACATGTAATTCTTGCTCTCAAGAAGTTTTTACTCTAATTGGGAAAACCAAACACAGACAAGAAATAATTGTTGCATAAGGGAACCTTATATACTAACAGGATGAAAGCTAAATTGTTCAGTAGAGACAATTAAAACACAAAACAGTTCATGATAAAGTATTAATTGTGCACTACAGACAACAGAAACAAAAGAAATCAGAAGAAGGACAAATCATTATGAGCTAGCACTGTCGGGGAAGCCTTCATAGAGAAAGTGAAACAGGGCCTTAAAGGATGGAAAAGAATATTAAACCCAGGTTGTTTTACTTAATTAGCATAGTGTATTCCCAGTGCCTCACAGAGAAATGAGAGTCAGAAAGTCAACAAGTATTTATTTGGCACTCATTATGTACCAGGTGCTGTGCTAAAGTCTAGAAATAATAATAACAACAGTATTTATATAGCTGGCACTTTATGCATGTTAGCTCATTTGATCCTTAAAACAGCTTTGTGTGATATATGTTATTATTATGCCTATTTTTCCAGATGAAGAAACTGAGGCTGAAAAAGATTAACTTATTGGCCTATAGTCAGACAGCTAATTAGCACCTAGAGGAGGATTTTCCCTTAGGTTTTCCTGTCTCCAAGTCCAACATTGTATCTACTGGTCCACCAACCTGTTCAAATAAGAAAATGCAAGAGCAATTCCAGTCCTCAAGTGGTTTAAACTTTAATGTGGGAAGACCAACTTAATGTTCCCCAGAACCGCATAGCCAGATAGCTGAGACAGAAGAAAAGAAGTGGCATTTCAAAATATTAGCAAGTAGGCCTTAGGTTGGTATATATCAATTAGTGGTTTGGAATATTAGTTTGCAAATGCTCCCTTCTGCCAGAGGCATTTTACGAGACTTTCTGTCCACCTATCCTCCACACCACAAACTGCTAATGATTTCATTTTCCTTATTAATTTTCATCTACTGTGTACATATCTTGTATTTATCTAGTTATTTACATGTTGTCTCTCCCATTAGAATGTAAACTCTTTGAGGGCAGGGATTGTTTTCTCCTCTTTTTTTATATCCCCAGAATTTGTCACAGTGCCTGGCATATAAGAACTTAATAAATATTTGTTGGATGACTTCTACAAGTACAGGAGTTTGGAAGGAGAGGATAAGATATAGTAAAAGGATATTCTGTGGATTCTAATGTTTAATGTTCTAATGTTCTAACATCCGACATTAGACAGTAAGAATCAGAGTAGGTGAATTTGAATGTGGATTATGGATAGAAGAGGTGTTCAGAGAAAGAGGGTGGTTGTGATGACTGTCCACGTGGGATTGATTTGAGTGAGTCAAACCACTCTGAGGGTGTACCCAGACAGGTGAAGGTGAGAGAATCAAATACGCGGAAGGGGAAATCTTCGGCCTTTCTCTGCCTAGGCATCATGGTCTGTGCTTAAGCCTGGGACATGTGATCTAGTTTCTGGCAAGTTCGATCTAACGTGCCCGATTTGTAGGAAGCAAAGATGAAAAGCCATAAGATTGGATTCCACCCAGATGGTGTACCTGCATCATAGGTGTCTGAGCTCCTCCTATTTTGTTTCATAGGCAGAATTCTCTAGGGAGATATCGAATGATCTAAGGCACTGGTTCTCAAATATTTTGGTCCAAGACCCCTTTATACTCTTAAAAATCATAGAGAACCCCAAAGAGCTTTTGTTTATCTGGGTTATATGTGTAGCTATTTACTGTACTAGAAATTGAAATGGATAAAATTTTAAAATATTTGTTAGTTCATTGAAAAAATAATAAACCCATTACATAACACCTGAATAACATACTTTTCATGAAAAATAACTATTTGTTTCAAAATAAAAAATAGAAGAATAGCATTTTTTACATATTTTTACAAATCTCTTAAATGTCTTGCTTAATAGAAGATAGTTGGATTCTCATATCTAATTCTGCATTCAATCTGTTGGGATATGTTGTTTTGATTGAAATAAATAAAGAAAATCTGGTCTTATACAAATATGTAGTTGGATAAGGGAGGAGTATTCTAATAGCAAATAATGTTTTTGTATTATTATGAAAATAGTTTTGTTTTGTTTTGTTTTCACTGTAAGGACCCCCTGAAAAAGTCTCAGGGACCCCCAGGAATCTATGGACCACACTTTGAGAACCACTGATTTAAGGCACTGAGGGTTGTGATGATAAGTGACTTCTAGATGAGAGAATTGTTATTCTGTGTATTTATGTATACTAGGACAGCATCAGGCAGCTGGGTGACAAAGTGAATAGAGTGCTGCGTCTGGAGTAAGGAAGACTCATTTTCTTGAATTCAGATCCAGTCTGAGATGCTTACTAGCTGTGTGACCCTGGGCAAGTCACTTAATCCTCTTTGCCTCCATTTCCTCGTCTGTACAATGAGCTGGAGAAGGAAATGGCAAGCCACTCCAGGATCTTTGCCAAGAAAACCCCAAATGGTGCCACCAAGAGTCAGACACGACCGAAAAATGATTAAACAACAACAAATATGTATGTATGTATATATGTGTGTGTGTGTGTGTGTGTGTGTGTGTGTGTGTGTATAAAATAGTTGCATAACCATGTAACCAAGCTCTACAAACTCTGCTTGAGCAATAAATAGCATCTGTGAGAAAGTGGCTAAACAGTTGTCCTGATATAAATGCATTACTCTTGATTCATCAATTGACACATTTAGCTACCAACCTAAATGCTATAAACTTCTAAGGGCAGAAACAATCTATAAAGGTTTGGAGAAAATGTCATCTAACACAATGTCCTGATCAGTGCACTGTTTAATATATGCTCTCTGAGGGTGATGCTGACAATGATAAGAGATGGATAACTGGGTTAACTGAATAGAAATAGTCTTGGAATTTTATGAGATGCCTCAAAATGCCCATAGATGAAGATATCTGGAAAACAGTTCTCAAAAGAAGAAACAAAACCTATCAATCATCTAATAAAGTGTTCAAAATCACTAATAATCAAAGAATCATACATTAAAACAAATCTCAACTATTTCTTCACGTTCATCAAATTGACAAAAGTGGTAAAAGCTGGGAAAATTCAATTTGGTGATATTGTGGTAACACCGGCCCGCTAATTCACTGCTGGTGGAACTGTGCATTGGTTCGACCATTTTGTAGCATCATTTGGCATTACGAAAGAAAAATTATAAAATTTCAAATATCTGTCTTTGAGCCAGTGATGTCATTATTAGGTTTCCATTCAAAGGAGATTGTTGATGATAAGAAACAAAAAGAGTTATATGAACAAAAATATTCATAGCTGTGCTGTTTGTGACAGCAAATTATGGGAAATAAATTGTGTGCCTGATTGGGTAATGATTTGAACAAATCGTGGCACAGAAATATAATGGAATAGTATGTGCCATAATGCCAAATAGTATTACGAAATGGTTGGACTAATTCAGAGTTACTATGCTATAACTAATACAGGTTAGTGGGCCTATATTACCACTCTTCATTGGCCAGAGCTTCCCAGGTCCCCATTTCCCAGGGGCTTTCTCAGGGCATCTCTCTGCTCTTCTGCCTTTGGACACAGGTGTCCTGCCTCTGGTCACACTGGGATTTCCTGTGCTGGAGGAGGTCCCTTCCCTTTTGCCCATGGGAGTCTGGTTAATTTTTGCCCATGGGCGTTCTGGAAAGGGAGAAGTCACTTGCTATCGTTTTGCATTGGATTTCTTGATGATTATTTGGTCTGGTGTGAACTTCAAAGATTTTTCTAAAGTAGGTGTGTGGAAGTTGGGCAGTCATATCAGCAAGAAATCCCAGTTATGTCGTCTTGAAAGGATATTAATGCTCATGTAGTGTTTTAAGATAAGTGCTTTCCCAGTAGTCAATGACTAAGTAATCTACTGTTTGATAAATCCAAAGACTTCAGCTTCTGGGATAAGAACTCACTATTTGACAAAAACTACCGGGAAAACTGGAAAATAGTATGGCAGAAAGTAGTCATAGACCACTATCTTACACCATATACCAAGATAAGGTCAAAATGGGTACATGATTTAGACAGAAAGAGTGATACCATAAGCAAATTAGGAGAACAAGGAATAGTTTGCCTGTCAGACCTATGGAGAAGAGGAGAATTTATGACCAAATAAGAGATAAAGAACATTATGAAATGCAAAATGGATGATTTTGATTACATTAAATTAAAAAGTTTCCAGATAAACAAAGACAATGCAACCAAGATTGGAAGGCAAGTAGAAAGCTAGGAAATAATTTTAACTGCCAGTGTTTCCAATAAAGACCTAATTTCTTTTTTTTTAATATAAATACCTAATTTCTAAAATATATAGAGAACTGAATCATATTTATAAGAATATAAGTCATTGGTCAAAGGATATGAACAGGCAGCTTTCAGATAAAGAAATCAAAACTATCAGGGGCAGCTAGGTGGCACAGTGGATAGAGCACCAGCCCAGGAGTCAGGAGGACCTGAGTTCAAATCCGGCCTCAGACACATAACACTTACTAGCTGTGTGACTCTGGGCAAGTCACTTAACCTCAATTGCCTCACACACAAAGAAAGAAAGAAAGAAAGAAAAGGGGGCAGCTAGGTGGTGCAGTGGATAGAGGCCTTGGAGTCAGGAGGATCTGAATTCAAATTCAGCCTCAGACATTTGACACTTACTAGATGTGTGACCCTGGGCAAATCACTTAACCCCGATTGCCTCATCAAAAAGCCAAAAAAGAAAACAGAAAAAGAAAAGAAATCAAAGCTATAAATAGTCATATGAAAAAATGTTTTACATCACTATTGATTAGAGAAATGCAAATTAAAACAACTCTGAGGTACCACCTCACCTATCAGATTGGCTAGTATGACAGAAAAGGTAAATGATAAATGTTGGAGAAGATGTGGGTAAATTGGGACACTAATGCATTGTTGGTGGAGTTGTGAACTGATCCAACCATTCTGGAGAGCAATTTGAAACTATGCCCAGAGGGCTACAAAACTGTGCATACCCTTTGATCAAGCAATACCATTACTAGGTCTGTATCCCAAAGAGATCATAAAAAAGGGAAAAGGACCCACATGTACAAAAATGTTTATAGCAGCTGTTTTTGTGGTGGCAAAGAATTGGGAACTGAGGGGATGCCCATTAATTGGGGAATGGCTGAACAAGTTATGGTATATGAATGTAATGGAATACTACTGTTCTATAAAAAATGATGAGCAGGTGGGTTTCAGAAAAACCTGGAAAGACTCACATGAACTGATGCTGAGTGAAGTAAGCAGAACAAGGAGAACATTGTACACTGTAACAGCAACATTATACAATGATCAACTTTGATAGACTTATCTCTTCTCAGCAATGCAAGGATCTAAGACAATTCCAAAAGACTCATGATGATAAATGCTATCCATATCCAGAGAAAGAACTATGGAGTCTGAATGCAGATTGAAGCATACTATTTTCATTTTTTGTTTTTTTTTGTTTGTTTGTTTTCCTTTCTCATAGTTTTTCCCTTTTGTTCTGATTCTTCTTTCACAACATAACTAATGTGGAAGTATGGTTTGTTTGTTTGTTTGCTTTTCTTAAAAAGACAAGTGCTTTCCCATCTGGGTTCTTTCTCTGTCTCTCTTTCTCTTCCTCATTTTCTTCATCCTCCTCTCTTGCATTTTTTCCTCCCTCCTCTCAATCTTCCTCTCTTTTTCCTCCTCCTTTCTCCCCTTCTTTCTCTCTCTTCCTTCCTCCCTCCTTTCCTTTCTCTTTCTCTCTCCAATAGATCCTTAGTCCAGAATTCCTGGACAGCCATTTCAGATTCCAGCTTATCTGTCTCTACAACCAACTTCAGATCTATTAAGTTTCCAAACCTTAATAAATGACTAAGGGAGAGGGGAAGAGGTGGAGACATTATATGTAGGGAGTTGAAATGTCTGTATGTGTGTGTGTGTCTGTGTGTATAATGCATGAAGGTGATTCTCTTACTGGCCAAATTACATACTTGAATGTTACAAAATAGAACATGTGGGATAAGCACTGAGTTGTTGTGAGTCGTTTATACCAGAAAAGGATCAATGACATCACAGGGTGATGTCTTGACTTGCACACGAATTGGATTTAAGTGAGGCAGAGCTGCATAAAGTTGTCAGCTTCCAGAGTCATAGAACTCCAACGGCAAGACATAAATCAATATGATTGTCTATGGCCCAAGATGCAATGGATGACCATGGGCTTTCTAAATTAAGGTATTTCCCAGGTCTCAGTTTGTCTGAGACAATGCCCTTTCAAAGGTCGCAGTGGAACTTGATTTATCTGACTGATACAGATGAAGTGTTGAATAGGGAACAAAGCAGAATTTAAAAAAAAAATGTCCATAACTTCAACTATGTAAATAAAGACAACTATAAATGGCAGAGAAATTTAAATAGATAACACTAGATTATAAGTTTGTTAGTACTTAACTAACTTACAAAGCACATGGCTATCTTTGTCTTCGAACAAATGGAAAACTACTCAAGTATGAGTTTGTGTAGTTTAGGTTAGTTTACTTAACTGTTTTCTGGGATTGTACAGTGTAGGGAATTCATTTGGGAGTACACTAGGGATATGTTGAAACAAAATTGATTAAAATAGACTTTTTTAAGAAATGAAATGTTTGGAATTACTGTTGAGGTCTAGGGGTACTGGGAACCCCAAAATTCAAGGGCAGAAGATGACAGTCCTGCCTTGAATGAATTCGACTCAAGCCTTCTTTCAGTCAGAGACAAGGTTTACTAAAACACTGATTGAGGTGGGTGAAATTTTAAGAATCCACCCTATTGGCCAGATTTTAAGAATCTGAGCCTTTGTAATGAGAATACAACGGGGCCAGACTCTTAAAGAATCTGAGCGATTTAATGGGGACAAGATGGACATTTATATACAGAAAGACTCTGGGAAGATCTGGATGTGATCGATGAGTGGCCAAGTAGTCTGGGGTGACTGGGAGGTAACAGAGAAGGACCCAGAAGGGTCGGGTGTCCCAGGCAAACACCAGGGACCTGGGCACAAGGAAGGTGGAATCAAGGAATGGTGGTCCAGGGTGGAGCCAGGTGCAGACACTGAGGGCTGGGCTGGATTAGAGGTAACAGAGGATTGAAAACTGGGGCAGAGTCAAAGCCAAGGTACAAAGACAGTTGAAAGAATTATACAGAGATGAGCCTCAGGCCAACACCAGGGTCATGTGGGAGAGTTCAGGGGAAGCTAGGGGTGGGAAGGGTTTCCAGGGCCTATACCCTGTCTTTACCAGAGTGAAAAGGATCCATTGGTTTCTAGAGGGGGTGCTGAAGAAGTTGTTGCTTGGCACAGCTTTCTCTGCTTGGCTCCAGTCTGTGTAGTCACCAGCCCCAGAAAAGTAGATAATTGGCCCAAATTGGAGAAAATAGGATATTTGCTAAAGGAATGGTCTAGGGTCTTCCTTAAGGCTCCCAAGGTTGTGGAGCACCGTAGTAACTTGCCTAGCCAGAGAAGAACATTTATATATTTATAGAGCATTTTCTCCCTCTCCACCCCCAACACAGGACACATAAATTCTATGCTAGTATCAACACTCATCCAGCCATCTCCCTCAAGCCCAAGCCTTCTGCAATATATGCCTCCTTCATCCCAGACCATTCTGGTGCCCTGAGAGTGCTATAAAGCTGCCGGAGTTTCCAATTTGACATTGATTTATCCTTCCCTGCTCCCAGGCCTGCCACCTCCTATCTCTTGATGTGCCATGGGCTGTAGAGCTCAGAGACAGCTGACAGAGAGAAAAAGACTGATGGAGGTTTAGAGAAATGCATGTGTCCTGGTTCATTTTAAGGCGTGTATTTGCAGCTTTCCAAAGAACCATAAGCCTGGGGCAAAAAATCTTTTCATGCCAGACAAGTGGCAAGGAATATTGATTTCCTTTTTTCAAACTACCAATTACAAAAAAAAAAAAAGAAAGAAAAAAACTACCAATTGCCTCATGGCCTGGTTTAAAAAAAAAAAAGCTGCTGGGCTGCTACATGTTTTATACTTGTTTGCACGGCTGTGTTATGGAAATAAGAAGCAACAAAACTTCTCTCACACTCAATTTTCTCTCTTGTTCTGTTTTCTTCTCATCTCACCTCACCATTAACCTTTCTAATCAAATGGTAATTTCCAACCAAGAAACATTAAGTTAATAATAATAATTTATATAGTGCTTGAAGGTTTACAAAGCACTTTAGAAATCTATCTCGTGATCCTCACAACAACCCTGTGTAGTAGGTGCTATTATTATCCCCATGTTACTGAAAAGGAAACTGAAGGAGGCAGAGGTTGAGTGATTTGCCATGGGCCACACAACTAGTAACTTATTTAAACTCAGGTTTTTCTAATTTCAGGGGCAGCTAGGTGATGCAGTAGATAGAGTGCTGGACCAGGAGTCAGGAAGACTCGTCTTCTTGAGTTCAAACCTGACCTTAGACACTTACTACCTGCATGACCTTGGGCAAGTCACTTAACCCTGTTTACCTCAGTTCCTTCATCTGTACAATGAGTTGGATAAGGAAATGGCAAACCACTTCAGTATTTCCACCAAGAAAACCCCAAATGGGGTCATGAAGAGTGGATGTGAATGATAAAAGGGCTGAACGACAACAATTTATGAATTCCAACTCCACCCCTCAATGCACTGGCTGTACCACCTAGCTGCCATGTACCATAGTCAACACTGGTCTCCCTCTGTTTGGGGTAGAATTGTTATATTTCCCCCTCAGGGTACTCAGGTACTCAGAGAGGGAGTGTGGGTCAGCTCTTTTCTCTGGAATCAGATCCAGCCCCACTGGTTATATGTGTCCCCCACCCCCTTCTCATAGTTAGGGAGCCAATAACTAATACTTCTAACTCCATTTAACCACTTAATGACAGATAGTTTTTACATAGGAATATATACTTCAAAGATGCAACAAGAACAAATATTCAAACATTTCCCACCCACCCCACCCCCCCAGGCATATTTCCCCCATACCACCTTAATCTCTATGGGAGTAGGCTTAAAATTTAGCTCAATTCTTACATAGCATTGGCCCCACCAGGTTCATGTCCAGATGTGGCAGTACTGTTGGACGAGTCTTTTTGCTGGGAGGAAGTTCTGAGTGTCACTCTTAAAGATTGCTACTTCCTTCCCAGGCATTAATGCTACATTGGAGGATAAACCTGGCTTAGCCCCAATTTCCAGCTTTCTGTGGTTTATTCTCCCAAACTTCTGAAATTCCCAAGATTTGGAGACTAACACTCACTTCCCCAGATGCCACGAGAAGAGTCACCAATATCCCATAGAAGTGAATGAAGCAGAGACCACAGCCAAAGCTGATAGGATTTTTTAGATGCTCTACAGTCAAAAAGCCTCTTCTTCAACACATATTTTAGTTGATTGGAACCAGTTACAGAATATCTGCACGTGATCCATAGTCTGTCTTGCCCAGGCACTTCCTTTTACATGTTACTATAATTCTCCCAGAGGCAGCTCACTACCTTAGGAAAGACAACATCTCAGGGAGTCTGGACATGTTTCTGACCTCTATTACACTTACAAATAGGAGGCAAATACTTTTCAAAGTATGATGATTAGCAATGAAAAGGCATAAAATGAAAATTCTAGTCAGGGGAGAACTAGTTCTGAAAGGTGAGTTGGCCTCATGGTCTGTTTCCTATTCTATTATCATTGTTTGGGTGTCAAGAGCAGTTATAACCTGAACCTCATGGAATCTGGGGATTCTTTTGGAGAAACCACCTAATCTTTGTACCAACCAAGTTCCTCCTTAAAGACTTGAACCCTTGAATTTTCAACTACTATTTCTCTGGACATTTTAATTTCCTGACTTCACTAGGCACCAGAAGAAGCCTCTTTTAGGTTTCCTGTTAACTGTCTTTTCCTCTTTGGCCCTTCAGCGTTATTAACTCCATGATAGATACATTCCTTTGAACACTGCCTTAAAGGATTCCTAGATCTGATGTGTATGTGCTTGAGTGTCTCTAGCTATAATGTCAACTCATCTGGGGTAGACATCTAGTGTGGAAGCTGGGCCCTGGTAATCTGAATTTAGGGAAGCTATTAACAGGGTGTGCTAGGCTCCTGGGACCATTTAATTAAAGGTGTAGTACTAGTAATAGCTACTTCCTTCTCCTCCCCCCCACCCCCAAGGAATCCTGGAAGTGAGAATCAGTGGAGAATGGAAGAGCAGCTGGCACAGATCAGGAACATCAGGTCTAGTTCAGGGATTGCCAAACCCTGAAATGGGAATAGGCTCTAGAGGGGTAATTGAAATGGGAATTCCAGGGTCAGTGAGGAAGCATGAATTGAAAGTTGCTGAAAGAAACTAATGAAGGCAGAGTTCTTAGAGCCAAATTTCTCCAAACATTCTGAAGTGAAATGTTTTGTCCATCAATGCAGTCTCCCTTTCTGGACAAATAAAAGGTTCAGCAGCCAGATGGCAACATTCCCAAACTGCTGAGGCAAGGAAACCACTGTTTTTACACGGTGCTTTGTGTTGTACCTCTCTAATACAGTTGTGTATTATTAAGCATTAGAGACATATTTGAGAGGCAGTGTGACACCAAGCAGTCATTCTCCAATTTTATGGTCTCGAGACACCTTTGTATTCTTAAAAATTATTAAGAACTTTTGATTAACCATGTTATGAAATATGTTTTGCGTAATTGAACAAGTATAACTATGTCAAATTGCTTACCGTCTCAGGGAGGAGGGATGGAAGGAAGGGAGGGAGAGAATTTGGAGCTCAAAATTTTTAAAAATGAATATTGAAAATTGTTTTTACATGTAATTTGGAAAAATAAAATTTTATCTATACAAAAGAATTTTTGTTTATATGGTTTATATCTAGAGATATTTACTGTATTAGAAGTTAGAGCACCTTAGCAGGATGCCAAACCTTTTTGAACAGCACAGATGGCATGAGAGCTTACTCTAAGGCTTGTGTCCACATCTCTGGGCACTGCTATTGATCCTCTGGGGACCAACGAGAGCGGACATCTTTCCAAGCTTGTATCAGTCATCAAGCCACATAAATTATTATTTCTCATCAAATATAGAATTAGCTGAGAAATCATTGGCTGCCCATGGGTGGTAGAGATAAATTGCTACCCACAGCAGCCTGCCAGCATCCATCAGGCCTGCCACTGAGTGAGTACATGTTTTACACAGCTCTTTTGTGTTTCAGCAGGCAGCCTCTTGTTTCTTTCTGATTTAGTGACAATAGTTTGTCCCAGCATGATTCCCTTGGACATAATAAATTAAGAAGCTACATTAAAGAGTGAGTCATATTCATATTACAGGTTGTATAAACGCCAGGACCATATTGAGGCCACTGGGCTGACTGTTTATAAAACACATTTTTTATTCTTTGACAATAATTGCAGGCTAGGGGTTGGAGCTGGGGACTATTGGAGTACAGGGAATAGAAAATTAGCAGACTGGACAATACAGCTAGCTCTGAAGGAGCTGAAACGAGAGGAATAAAGTTGATGTGAGAGGTTCAGAAATGCCACTAAGGAGTCAATTCTCTTGAATTGACTTGAATTCAGGTTCAATTATCTTGAGTGGTGGCCTCTAACTCTTTTGTATCATATACCCTTATCAGTTTAAAAAAAAAAATCTGAGGGGCAGCTAGGTGGCACAGTGGATAGAGCTCCGGCTTTGGAGTCAGGAGGACCTGAGTTCAAATCCAACCTCAGACATTTGACACTTACTAGCTTCGTGACCTGGGTAAGTTACTTAACCCCAATTGCCTCACCAAAAAAGAAAAAAAAAAGACACTTGAGCAATTACTCAAAATTTATTGGAAAGAAAGAAAGGTCTAGGGGTGGGGAACCTGCAGCCTCAAGGCCACATGTGGCCTTGGGTGCGGCTTTTTGACTGAGTCCAAGTTTTACAGACAAATCCTTTATTTAAAGGGATTTTTTTCTGTAAAGTTTGGATTCAGTCAAAGGGCTGCACTTGAGGACCTAGAGGGCCACATGTGGCTTCAAGGTTGCAGGTTCCCCACCCCTGGTCTAGAATCGCAAGGGAAAAAAAAAAGAATAAAAAATAAAACAAAGAATGAGAACAGGTAGCTATCGAACCAGATCAGAAAGTAGTAACAGTTGCATACATGTGCTTTATTGTTCAGTCATTTCAGTCACGTCTAATTCTTCATGTTCCCATTTTGGACTTCTCCAATTTATTTACAGATGAGGAACTGAGAGACAAACAGGGTTACATGACTTGCCCAGGGTCATACAACTAACAGTAAATGTCTGAGGCTGGATTTGAACTCATGAAGATAAGTCTTCCTGATTCCAAGCCCAATGCTCAATCCACTGCACCACCCAGATGTCTCTCTCTATATATATATGTATATATGTTTATATATACATATATACACATGTGCAACTATAGTAATATATAGGGTGTCCCAAAAGTCTTAACAGCTTAAAACTGCACTAAAGACTTTTGGGACATCCTGCATTATATCTACATATTTATATTACATATAAAATATACACAAAAAAGAAATTAAAAGAGATAAAACTGCTGTTATAAAGAATCATATAAATTGTTAAAATTACATTTATTTGAAAGCACCAAAGACTTTGTGTTCTCACTAAAATGTTATTTAAAATAATGCTATAATAACATTAGTTATTATTTCAGAGTAATATGACAATGATTAATTCTTTTGAAAAAATTCATGTGTATGGTGTGGAGGTGAGGGAAGATTTGCAAATAATAATTGTTTGATGGTAATTGATAATTCAGTGGATAGAGTGCCTGGCCTGGAGTCAGGAGAACCTGAGTTTCAATTCAGTCTCAGACACTTACTAGCTGTGTGACCCTGGGCAAATCACTTAACACTGTTTGCCTCAGTTTCTCATCTATAAAATGAGTTAGAGAAGAAAATGGCAAATTACTCTAGTATCTGCCAAGAAAACCCTAAAAGGAGTCACTAAGAGTCAAACTACTGGAAACAACTAAACAACAATGAATAATTCAGCTGTTTTGATGAAAGATATAATAGTGAGTTTTTATATAGTACTTTAAGATTTTTAAAGCACTTTTATATACATTATCTCATCTGATCCCCACAATACCCTGAGATCTAGATGCTGTTATTATATTCATTTTACAGATGAGGAAACTGAAGCAGAGAATGGTTAAGTGACTTGCCCAGGGCCACATAGCTAATAAGTGTCTGAAGCTGGATTTAAACTTGAATTTTCCTGACTCCAGGAGTGGTGCTCTAGCCACTGTAGCACACTAACCAAGTGAATTTTTCTTTCTAAAAATAGATTTTTGTTGAAAGATATACAATACAACCACTAAACAATAAGTCACAGTAGCCAGTAAATCTAACAGCTTTTCAATAAGAGTTGTGTTTCTCTGTGTATAGATACTTGCCTCATATAATGCAAAAACAAAAGTATGCTGTTCTTGATTTCTGCTCAGCAGAGTTTTCCATATGAACCCATTCCTCTTTTTCTTCATAGTTCTGTTTAATGGATGGTGTTACCCCTTAATTTCATATTTCTGTTTGGATAGTTGAGTTATATGTTGTTTAAGAACAGCAAGAAGGTGTACATGAAAGGGAGTCATGTATAATAAGACTGGAAAAGGAGGTTGGTGCTACCTCATGAAAGACTTAAAATGCTAAATAGAGGATGTCATATTTAGAGTCAATAGAGAGCTGTTGGAGCTTATTGATTCAGGGAGGGAAGTGACACATGTTGACCTTTGAGTTGGGAAGATCACTCTCTTTAGGAGCTTTGGGGATGATAGATTGAAGAAAGGGAGAGACTGGAGACAGGGAGACCACTCAGGACACGATTACAATAGTCCAGGTGAGGACCTGAGTTAGGGTGACGGTTAGGCAAATAGAAAGAAGGGGGTGGGTAGTGATCAATGCTGGGGAGGTAGAAACAAAGATTTGTCAATTGTTTGCATGTATGGAGTGAGGACTCAAGATGGCACTCAGGTTGTACACTTGGGAGACTGGAAAAAATGGTAGTGCCCTCACAGAAATGTGAAATCTGCAATTCAGATCATAACCTATCCTGCCTGTTTATCCTGTGAGACTCACTAGCACAACCATAATGAAAAGATTAGGTTGGAGCAAGGTCGTTATTTATTGGTCACTGTCCCAGAGACAACCTCAGAATGCTACCTGCCAGAGCCAGGAGGTAATCTGGGGACAGCGAGTGGGCGTGCTGGGGGTGGATAGAATGTTCCCATTAGTACCTATGCACCTGAACCGGAACTAGATTATAAGGGAAGGGGGAAGGTGGGTAAGCATCAAGCTCTTACCATGTGCCAGGCACTTTGCTAAGTGCTTTACAAATATTATCTCATTCAATCTATATAACTGCCCTAAGGGAGCAATGTCTAACACCCAAGAAAAGGGAGTCAGGGTGTGGGGATTGGGAGTTTGCATTGAGCTAGAAAGGATCAGAGTCAAGAAGTAGGAGTTATAATGGGTGACAGGTAGGGCTGTGTTGGAGACAAGTGCTACGATTGGCTATCTTAGGGTTAGTGGGATGTGACCTCTCTTTCTATATTTCAATTAGTTGACTGCACATGTCTTGAGGTCATAGCCAAGGCCCACACTTTGGATCTTGAGGGGCAGAGGCAAAGATCGTTTCAATCAATGCCAATACAGCAAAGACCTGTGATTTCTCAAGTGCAAGAACTCTGTCAAGCTAAGCAGATTCAGTCTATCTGATGCTAATACCTAAGGAACTGCCTGAAGCTAGAAAAGGTTAGGCTACTTGCTTAGCTCACCCAGCAAGTGTCAGAATTTTGATGGAACCCAGATCTCCCTCCAGTTTCTTCATCATAGCAGTTATTTAATAAATACCTGTTGAATTGGACTGGATTCCTGATGCTAAGCCCAGCCTTTTGTCTACTCTGACTAACTACCTCCCAATCTAAATAGCATGAAAGAGTCATGTTGGCTTTGGAATATACTCGGAAGTACACAGGCTGACATGCATAGTCTCAAACACACAACCTCTTTGTGCTGAGTCCTATCTTAACACAGCCCTATTAAATCAAATGTGATAGTAAATTTAAAGAACTTTGCCAACTTTAAAAAAATTTTTAAGTAATTTATTTTTAACATCCATTTTTACAAATTTTGAGTTCCAAACTCTCTTCCTTCTTCCCTACCCAAATCGTTGCCAACTTTGAAGTACTTTTGTTTTTGTGCATTCATTTCAGTCGTGTCTGACTTTTCCTGACCCTATTTGGGGTTTTTTTGGCAAAGACACTGGAGTGGTTCGCCATTTCCTCTCCAGCTCATTTTACAGATGAGGAAACTGAGGCAAACAGGGTTATATGACTTGCCCAGGATAATGCAGTTAGTAAGTGTCTGAGCCTGGATTTGAACTCAGGTCTTCCTGACTCCAGGGCTGGTGGCATCTTACTGCCCTTTTGAAGTACTATATGATCGCTAGTATTGTTAGTTGATTCATAGGATCACAGATTTAGAACTGGAAGGAGTCTTAAAGGCAATCCAGTCCAGCCCCATTAATTTTCTAGATGAGGAAACTGAGGCCTAAGGAGGTTAAGTGACTAGCCCAAAGCAATGCATGTCCTTTGACTCCTAAACAGGACTGTCTTCACTATACCATACTGCCTCTACCTCAAAGGTAGCTGGGTCATGGAGGGGAGGAGAAGAAAGAAGAAAAAATCTACAAAGTTCATTCATAATTTAGAAAGCACTATGGGAATGGGCAGTTGGAGATCATTTAAGTCTGGTTCTGACAGTGTTTACTTGTCACTCTTGCTCTGGACCATTACAGGCCTTCCCTACACCTTTTTTTTTTTTAATTTCTCCCTCTTCTCTGACTCCTATAACTTGCCATGCCTTCAGTACTATCAGTTGTTTCCTTCATGGCAAAAAAAGAGGGAATGTAAGGGAGTTAACCTAAGCATATATTCTCTGATTCCAAGTTGATTTCATCGACCTCATCCTTCAGGGTGCCTTGAAGAGCCCGCATCAATATTAGGAGGTGTCCTCAGCCCTATAACGCTGTCCTTGATAGCCACTTGTGTATCTCTGATTTTATGGGCTAGCTGGGCAGAACCATTACTAGCCACTTTTGTGACAAAGGCAAAGCAAAACACACCTAGGCAAGTGACACAAACCCCTCAAAATAAACTCTTTCTTGGTTTGTTTGTTTTGAGATAGAATCTTCCTATCTCACCCAGGCTGGATGGAAGTGCAGCGGCCCACTCTTATCGCTGATCAGTACCAAAATTTTGGCCCGCTTCATTTCCAGCCTGGGCCAGTGTTCCCCTCTTTAGGCAGCCTGGTGGTCTCATGCCACAGTGGCTCACCATATTTGTATCAGACTTAGTCCACGTACCCCAATTGGCTTTTTGAGTGGCCCATTGAGGTTCAGAACTCAAGCGATCCACCAGCCTCAGTCTCCCCATTAGCAGGGATTACAAACGTGCACTGGACTCAAATCAAAATCTTAAGACAAATTCATTTCATGGCAGCAAAAGGTGGAGGGAGGAGAAACTTCTGGATATTGCCCTATTTGGGGAGACCTAGAGACCCAAGACATTGGGGGAGAGGGAGGGAGGAGAAAACTGGAGCAGGGCTGGGCAGGAAGAGTTCACCTGGAATGTGTCTGCTCTGCCATCTGGTACTTCCCTATTTTAACTGACTATTCTTGCTATCTATGTGCTATACTCAGTTGTTTCTATGCTACCCAAAGATTGCAAGTCGATCAATGAATAAGCAGTTAGTGAACACATGTAATGTGCCAAGCAGTGTCCTGGAGATTGAGGATACAAAGACAAAGAATGAAACAATCCTTGCTCTCAAGGAACTTTTAAAGAGGAGACAACAAGTATATAACTAATTATATATTGAATAAATAGAAAGATAATAAATAAAAATAAATACAAGGTAATTAAATGCAAAGTAGTTAAGGAAGAAGGAATTAGTAAGGGTAGGGGAGGAATCAGGAAAGGCTTCATCTAGAAGATGGCACTTGAACTGTGTCTTTTAAAATTTATTTTATTTTATTTTTAATTTATGGGATAAAACAGGTATTTCCATAGCAGTATAATTTTAAAAAACAAAAGATGATTGTACATAAAACTACAAATCTATCATGTACAACTCACTATTCCTTTTATATATATAATAAAGTTGTCATGTAAATTTCTTTTTTTTCCTTTTTTCCCCTCCCCATAACCCTAGAGGTGGCTGCCATTAGACACACACACATGTGTGTGTATATATATGTATACACACATATATGTAAAATCATTCTATACATACTTCTATTTACCAGTTCTTTCTCTGGATGCAGATAGCATCTTCCTTCATATGTCCTTTGTAGTTAATTTGGATATTTGTAATAGTCAAAATGACTTAATCCCTCAAAGTTTTTCTTGAAACAATATTGCTGTTATTGTATATAAAGTTCTCTTGGTTCTTCTCATTTCACTCTTCATTATATCATGCAAGTCTATCCATGTTTTTCTAAGATCATCGAACTCATCATTTCTTACAGCACAATAGTGTTCAAGAACTGTGTCTTGAAGGAAGAACGGGATTGTGTGAGGCTAAGATGGAAAAGGAGTAAATCTCACCACTGGTATGCTAGTGCAAAAACACAGAAAATGGAGATAGAGTGACTCGTGAGAAACAGAGGAGCCAGTTGGCCTGGACTGCAGAGGGAGGGAAATACTGTACAATGGGGTTGAAAAGATAAGTTGGGGTTAGGTTGAGAAGGGCTTTCAATGCCAAACAGAGGAGTTTCTACTTGACCCTAAAGGCAATAGGGAACCACAGGAATTTATTGAATAGTGCCGCAATATGTTTAGATGTTAAAGAAAATTACTTTGGCAGCTCTATGGAGAATGGATTGAATTGGGGAGGGACAGCAGTCAGTGAAAACAATTAGCAGGCAATTTCAATAAATCCTATCCACATCCTTTAAATTTCAGCATCCTGGGATCCCAACCACTTTGCCCTAGTTATTTCCCTCTTTGTGGTCTTTTGTCTAGTCTATTTACATTTACCAGTTTCCCCAACTTTACCCTGCTCTGCGTCAATAGCAATTTCTTTCTATGATATTCTCCCACTTACCCCATCCAACTGCCTTTCCCCTTTATTCTTCAAAATTTCAGGAAAACCCAGAGGAGGATGTCAGCTTGGGTTCTGAAAGGGGAAAGTTTACAGAGGGATGAATCCATATGAAGACTGTACTGCTGTGCAAACCCCAATCCAAGCTTTTTAGTTAGGAATAGTGAATGTGGGGACATTCAACCTGGAAAGACTATTCCAAAGTTTCCCATCAAGTTTATCTGTTTTCCTTTGTAAGTAGATCGATCAGCCTCACTTACCTAGGCTCAAAGGAATTTAGCATCCAGGAAGACTAAGCGAGCTGAGCTGATTCAGATCAGCTTTGGGTCAATAACGAATTGGAAAGACTGAAAGGCTGAGATAAAATAGACGGAAGACACCAGAAATTTGCAAGACCTTAGATGCAAAATTGGAAGGGACCTTTGAGGTCATGAAGCCCAACCCCTCATTTTACAGATAAAAAAACTGAGGTTAAGAGACGTTAAATAATTTGCCTAAAGTCACACAGCAATTTAAAAAAAAAAATTATTCATTTTAAACTTAAATACAAAACAAGAAAAGAAAAAAAACATTTCCAAGTACACAGCAGAACATAAAAGAGGATTCAATATAAAACAACAAATTTCTATTTCAAACTGTCTACTTTTTTTTAAAAAAATCTATGTAACAAATAGTACATATTGTTTTCAAAGCTACCCAGTTTTTCTGTGCTTCCTTCTAAGTTTCCTTTTGTTCTCTGCTGTGCACTTTTTATTTTATTTTATTTTCTCCATCCCTCCCCATCCCACTTTAGAGAAGGCTACAATTAAACTCATATGTATATGTGTGTGTGTGTGTATATATATATATATATATGTATATATACACACACACACACATATATGTAAGACCATACTATGCATATTTCTGTTTGTCATCTCTTTCTCTGGAGGTAGATAGCATCTTCCTTCATAGGTCCAAGTCTTTCCATGTTTTTCTAAATCAACCAGCTCATCATTTCTTACATCACAGTGGTATTCCATCACAATCATCTACCACAACTTGTTTAGACATTCCCCAGTTGAAGGATATCTATCATTTTAGTCAATCTGATAGGTGAAAGGTGATATCTCAAAGCTGTTTTAATTTGCATGTTTCTAATGCAAAAAACAAACAAACAAACAAACCTGCCTGTTCATATTCTTTGAACATTCGTCAATTGGGATATGACTTGTATTCTTATAAACTTGACAAAGTTCTCTATATGTCTGACAAGTGAGACCTTTATCTGAGAGATTGTCTATGAAAGTTTTTTCCCATAATTTTCTGATTTCTTTTTAATCTTGACTAAATTGGTTTTATTTATACAAGAACTTTTTAATTTAACATAATGAAATGATCCAATTTACCCCTCAACAATGCTCTCTATCTTTTGTTTCTTCATCTATTATTCTCCTATCCATGCATCTGAAAGGTAATATGTTCCATGTTCTTCTAATTTTCTTGTGATATCTCCCTTTATATCCATGTCATGTATTTGACCTTATCTTGGTACAGCTCTCCACCCCCACTTCCTTTCTGTAACAGTTCTTCCTTTCATGCCTCATTTGTATGAGATAAATGCTCCTTTTTATCTCCCTACACAATTTTATTTTTTGGAATCACCCTTCATACACAGCTCAACCCAAGCTTTCCTTTCAAACTACCCAAATAATGATTACAGTCATAAGAGTACCGATAACATTTTCTCATATAAGAAGTAAACAGTTTGACCTTATTGAGTCCCTTATAATTGGTCTTTAATGTTTACCTTATATTTCTCCTGGATCTTACATGTTGAATTTTCTATTAAGTTCTGCTCTGTCACAAACACCTGAAAGTCTTTCTTAAATGTCCATTTTTTTTCATTCAGAATTATATTTTGCTGGATAAGTTACCCTGAGTCACAACCCCAGCTCTTTTGCTCTTCAAAATACAGTGTTCCAATACCTATAGTTCTTCAATGGAGAAACTGCTAGGTCTTGTGTGATCTTGATTGTAACTTCACAATGTTTAAATTGGTTTTTTTTTTCTTGGTGCTTGCAATATTTTCTCCTTAACTTGGGAGCTCTGAAACTTGACTAAGATATTCCTGTAAGTTTTCCTCCTGGATTTCTTTCAGGTGGTGATTGGTGGATTTTTTTCTGTTGCAGTTTGGGGGGGCTGAAAACAGTAAACAGTGGTCGAATTCGACCACTCAAGCCTTCTTTCAGTCAGAGTAGTGAGGTTTTATTATAACACCAGAATAGCAGGCAAGATTCCTAGTAAATATGTACCAATAGAAGTGGGCTACATTCTAAGTGAATCTGAGCAATTTAATGGGGATAAGATTGATACTTATATACAAGAAAAAACAGTGAGAAGATCTAGATGGGATTATGGAGTGATAAATAACCTGGGGTGGTCTGGGGGCAACAGATAAAGGGTCTGGATTAAGGAGTGAGAGGTAGTCTGGGGTGTGCCAGGTGTGGATAATGGAAGGAGAGAAGTGGTCAGAGAGCCACAGTAAAAGGGCAGTTAAAAGGATTATTGAGTATCTAGGTAGACTGGGATGGACCAGATGCTTCAGGTGAAACATGAGTGTGGGAAAATTCAGGGGCTGGGTTGAATTCAAAGACATTGTCTTTTCCTTTTAGGAGTTTAGGTCTTATGACCCCATCATTTCTATTTCTGCTTTACTTATTCTAGAACTTCAGGGCAATTTTCCTTAATAATTTCTTGTAATATTGCATCAAGATTGTAACTTTCAGGTAGTCCAACAATCCTTATATTGTCTCTCCTCAATCTGTTCTCAGATCAGTGGTTTTTCTGATGAGATGTTTCACATTCTCTTTTATTTTTTCATTTTTTATTTTGTTTCATTATTTCTTGGTGTCTTGTAATGTCATTAGTTTCCTCTTGCCCCATTCTGGTTTTCAAGGAGTTACTATCTTCCTTAAGTTTTTGATTCTCTTTTTCTAGTTGGTTGACTTTCTTTCCACAATTTACTTGATTTTCTTGAATTGCTCTTTTTTTTTTCTATTTCTGTCTCAATCTCTCTGATTTTTGAAGTCTTTTTTAAGTTCTTCTGAGAACTCTTTTTGGGCTTGTGACCATTTGGCATTTCTCTTTGAAAAGGGAGTGGCTTTTTTTAGCTCCACTGTCTTCCTCTGAATATGAACCCAGATTTTCTCTATCCCCATAGTAGCTATCTATGATTGGGTTCTTTCTCCTTTGCTTTTTTATTTTTATTTTGTTTTATTCTATTTTTAGCAGCTTATCAATATAATCAGATTCTAGTCTCAAGGTATGGGGAAAAATTCCCCAGGCCTCAGTCCTTTTAACTGTTATTTTCTGAGCTCTGTCCTAGGGCCCAGCCTTGGGCTCTATTCTCTACTCCTAAGCCAGTGCTAGGCCCCCCAGCCTCACTGTCCCACAAACACCCTTGCTTCCTGTAGTGCCTCTGGTGGCTGCAAACTTCAGCAGTCCTTTCTCCCCTGGAACTGAAACCAGAGACTCTGCTCTCCTGCAAGTGTCTACAGACAGCAAGGTCCCCACCCCTCTGCTACCTCACTTACCAGGTATGTGCTATCTCCTTCTCCCCTGCAGCTGAAGCCTAGGACATGTCTGGTTAGCACAGCTGGGCTTGGTGTCCCTCAACAGTGGAAAGTCCTTCAATCTTTTCCTACTCAGCTTTCCAACCCTTATATTGTGAAATGAAAGTTCCTGAGGCTGGGACTATTTCCCAACCCAGGTGCCCCAGGGCTTGTTTGTTCACCAGCCTCCTGGAGGTGTTTGCACTTCACTCAGGCCAAATCTTGACACCTAGAGGTCAAGTCTTCCCTAAGGTTCTCTCAAGTTGTCTTAGGAGGAAAATTGCTTCACCTCAACTTTGTTTATTTCTGCTGCTCTATGTTTGCTTGTAGTGATGTTCTGTCTTATTTCTGCTGTTCTACATTCACTTTGAGGTGATCTTTTGTCTTTTTTTGTGGAGGAAATTTGGAGAGCCTGAAGTTTTCTGGCCAACTCCACCATCTTTCCAGAATCCTCTCCCCTATATAGGTGGTAATTAGCAGAGCCAAGATTTGAACCTAGATTCCATCATTCTAAATCCAAAATTCATTCTCCTACACTGTGCTCTCCTATAGTTCAGAATCCACCACAGAACAGAGAAATAGTTTCTGTATCTCTGGAAACTCTGTGCAGGGGATGTTCTGCTGAGGACAGGGTGGTAAGCGTGCCCTCTCATCCTTTATATTCCTAACTATACTACACAATTATGCATGTTGCATCTAAAGTTGAATTCCATTGTATACCCCAAGGTCAGTAGCTATTAGCTAGGGAGGTAGTTCTCTATCAATGGAGGACTCACAGTGAGGTCGCTACAGTGTTATCCCTTATTGTAGAATTGTAGCTCTCCTTGTAAATTCATTCAGTTACTTACCAACCAGGTATTTGGGGGCTGCTGGGATTGGTAGGGTTGAGGAAGGGGAGAATTCCATAAAGGAGAGGCAGCGGTTGTTTGGGGTTGGTAAAAGATGTCAAACTTAGAACAGTAATGTCGACTAAACCATACCTAAGGATTGCTGAAGACCATATATTGACTTAGAAAACCACATGTTAACATTATCTATGTTCTATTGTATTTTTGTTTATTTTGTTAAATATTCCCCAATTACATTTTAACCTGGTTTGGGCTTCACTCAGGAGTATTGCAGGCTGCCATGCAGCAAGAGGGGCAGTACATTAGACATCTCTACACTAAGCGACTCCCCAGACCCCTACTACAGCTCATTGTATTTGCGAAATTCCAGTCACACAATACAGTGCCACCTTGTAGCAATTCTTCAGGATTCTCCAACGCCATAGAGCATTTTACTGGCCTCTCTATCTATTTTACCTTAAACATTAGCCGTATTTCTGTGTGTTTGTCTGTAGGGTCAGTCAAAGCTGGCTGTGACCATCCCCAGAATGTTGGGCCATTAGAAAGAGTTCCCAGGGGTCCATGTTATTCTTAGAAAACTTATTTTCTAGGGGCAGCTAGGTGGTGTAGTCAATAGAGCACCTGCCCCAGAGTCACTAGGATTTGAGTTCAAATCTGACCTCAGGCACTTGACACTTACTAGCTGTGTGACCCTGGGCAAGTCACTTAGCCCCAATTGCTTCACTAAAAAAAGAAAATTTCTTTTGTGGAAAAATGCCAGTTATTCGCCCAGCCCTGTGGTCCGTGTCTCCAAACCCACTGAGTAGCAATGTGATGTGCTTGTCAGTATTTTAGTGTCCCTTTGGTTAGTATAATTCTTGTCATCTATGGATCATACCAGGTCTCTATCTCTCCAGCGTTTCTAATGGCAGGGCTGCTGTCCAGAGGGCAGACCTCAAGATATCGTAGTTGATTTATGTCCCACTATATGGGGGAGGGGAGATGTTTATATATTTGTTATTATAATACACTTTTGAAGTAAATGTTCCTTTGTAAAAGCTAGTCTGACAGTTAAGTGGTTAATTAGAACTGGGTTGTGGGAGACCCCCTAAAATTGGGGGAACATTATTAGTAGAAGCTTAAGCCAATAACAGAGAGACTAGACATCTTAACCCACTAGTAAGCATACTGGAGAACCCTGAGAGAAGGATGAAATATAACACATACGATCTCCCAAACAGTGGAAATAAGGGTAGTCACTGTTATATTACTTATAATTACTTACCTGTGGACTTGTATATTCCAATAAAGTGTAAACTCCTTAAAGACATTTCATTTTTGTCTTTGTTTTCCTAACACCTAGCACCTTGCTTTGCAAATGGTAGTAGGTGCCTAATACATGTTTAGTGAATTTATTGAGCTGCACAGGAGAGTAACCTACGGGCAGCTCTTGAGGCAAGTCTGACTATTAAGGACCTGATATTTCTCCTGTGTGGGCCACAGAATTCCAATCTGTAACAAAAGTCACTTAGACCATGGAGCAGGATCAATTAATTTATTAGGGATATTGGTAGTCTCTAATCAATTGCGTCCAAGACCTTCTTCATGATCAGGGACTTCTTCTGCTTGAGGAAAAATTGCATTTGTAGTCATTGACATAGTTGGTTGTTATCCTTCATTCTCAAAGAGGACCAAAACGACATCAGAATCAGTGTGTCCTACTATGACTGATCAGACCAGTATGAGCTCGCAAGGCTCTGCCACAGATTGGGCACAAATAGTCCATATGAATGTTTGGAGTGGAGATGTCTATAAATTTGTGTGTCTCATGTTTTTTTCGAGCTACTACAATTCTGCTTCACTCATAGAGCACAGTACCTTCTTTGATGTGGGCAAGCCATGCCCGGCAGTCCTTTGCCAGCGTTTCCCAGGCCTCACAATCAATTCTAAAGTTCTTCAGAGAGACCTTGAGTGTCTGACAACCACGTGAGCACCTGCCTTGCATGAGTTTTCTGCAAAATCGTCTTTTATGTACCAAAAACAGAATGAAGTAGCATAATTCCATGATTGGTCAATTCCAGAAGCAGGGAAGTCTTCTGGTTGGCTAAGGGAAATGTCCATCAATCATAACCTCTTTGTCAACAGGCCTTCCACAGGTAGTGTTTGACCAACAGTGTCCTAGAGTCCAAGGAAGTTGTGGTTTTGAAGCAAAGGTCTCCAGGGAGTGGGCGGCATTGATTCACAAGAGTGGGGAGGCAAATGCATCTTATTACAAGCACTATTACACTTGGAAGCGGAAGGATGGTGTAGCAATTACATTCTTATAACAGACCTAAAAGAGGAATCTAGCTGATAAATCAAATATGATGAATATAATCATCAATACATGGTGGATTAATTAATTGTACCCCTTATCCTAATACCATTAACTAACTTAATTACCTTCCTCTTAATTCTATTCTGCTTAATTCACCCATACAATCACTGGAATTCATCAAATCACAATGAACTGAATAGATGCTGATTAAATTGGGTAGGGGTGTCAAAATTATAGTCACCCTTGGTTACCTTTGAGGTCAGTTCCCAATGGCAGTCTGCACACACAGAGAGAGCTTACTTCCCCTGTGGCCCAACGGGAGGCTGGCTCCATGTGGTGTTTACATAACTGGTCAATCAAAATTGCTATAATCTCCTCAGTGAAGGGCTTTAGGCCATTCTCTGCTACCTGCTAAAGTGAAAAGGAAAGAAAAGAAATGATGAAATATTGATTAAGTTGTGTTTTTGCACTCTAAGATGGCTTTGGAAGGTGCCTGAGTACAGAAATCTCCCTTTGTATGCTTGCGAATGCCACTCCATTGATCTTCCTTAGAAGGCTGAATTTACAAGGTTTTTTGTTTTTTTCTATTTTTGTATACAGTCATTAAAAAAAAACATAGTTGATTTCTTTTAAAGGGGTGGGGAGGTGGCGAGGAGAAAGCCAGGAAAAGGAAGAGAATTTTTTCAGAAGCCATTTCCCCCAATGAGTTTGAACATCCTAAACGTTGTGTTGTTAGCCTCAGGCAGCATTGTTTGGTTGATTCCCTGGAAGGGTTGGAGGATGGGAGTAGAAAAAAAAAAAAAGGAATCTGAGAAGGAATAGAAAGGAAATTTATTGTCCTATCTATTTCCCAGCACCCTCCTCTTGCTTTCCTCCTCCTTTCCTCTTGTAAAAGTAGTTTCAGCCTCCTTAACTCCCAAAGGACCATATCTGAGTCCTTTTTCTATCCTACTATCTAATCTGGCTGGGAGCTAGTTACTTAGTTACTAACCTTGCACTTTTAAGACTCTGGCTAGAGGGCAGTATGGGTTTAATAAGATCCCAGAGGTCTGCAGCTCAGTGGGCCTCTAAGTTCCTTCCTGGTAGAAGACCCTGTCCCCTCCCCTGCTACTTATCCTAGGTTTGTAATTCAATTCTGGAGCCCAGGATGTCAGCAGGAAAACTACTGGGAAGGAAGCAAAAGGCAAGGAGGTTTGATCTGACAGCAATTGTTTGGAGTGATAATCAAATCCAATGGCACCATGGGTGGGGAACAACACTAGACCGGGAATTAGGAGATCTGGGTTCTGGTGCCAGCTTTGCCACATAGTCTACCAGCTACAGCAGATCCCACCACTTCTCTGGGCCTCAGTTTCCCTATCTGCAAAATGAAGGGTTCTTAAATTATATGATTAAGGTAAGAATGAAAGTCTTTGACCTCAAGCAATTTACTTGGGGGCTATAACATGTATACAAATAAGTACATATGCAAAGTTATAAAGTAATTTCTTTTTTAAATTTCTATCTTTTTTTATTAGTATATTAGTGTGTAGTAGTATATTAGTCAACAGCCCTTTCAACACTGACTATTCCCATCTTTTGCCATCTTTGGTAATTTGCTAGGTGTAAGATAAAACCTCCAAGTAGTTTTCTTTTGTCCACCTCTTATGATAAATGATTTGGAATAATCTTGCATATGGTTAATAGTTTGCAATTCTGTTTTGAGAACTATCTGCTCATATCCTTTCCTTATCCACTGAGAAATGTCTCTTGTTCTGAGATGACCCTTCCAGATTGGGACAATTTATTGATTGAAAGGAACATAAAAAAAGATAGTTGTGTAATAAACAATGAAAAGGCAGCCCCACCCCAAAAAAGACCCCATCTTAGAGTAAAGTGGCCTTTTTCCTAGTATTTGATAGTTTACATATGATTGGCATGAGAAATTAAGATTTAAGAAAAGCAGAAAACTAGGGTGGGGGGATTTTACAGCAAGTTTCTCTGATAAAGGCCTCATTTCTAAAATATACAGATAACTGAGTCAGATTTATAGGAATATATGTCATTCCCCAATAAATGGTCAAAGGATATGAACAGGAAGTTTTCAGAAGAAGAAATTAAAGTTGTCTATAGTCATGTGAAAAAATGCTCTAAATCACTATTGATGAGAGAAATTAAAATTAACACAACTCTGAGGTACTACTTTACACCTGTCAAATTAACTAATATAACAGAAAAGGAAAATTATAAATGTTGGAGGGGATGCGATAAAATTGGGACACCAATGCATTGTTGGTGGAGTTGTGAACTCATCCAACGATTCTGAAGAGCCATTTGGAACTATGCCCAAAGAGCTATAAAACTGCATACCTTTTGACCCAGGAGTATCACTTCTTGGTCTGTATCACAAAGAGATCAAAGAAAAAGGGAAAGGACCTATGTACAAGTATATTTATAGCAGGTTTTTTTAGTGGTGGCAAAGAATTAGAAATTGAGGAGATACCCATCAATTGGGGAATGGCTCAATAAGTTCTAGTATATGATTATAATGAAACACTATTGTGCCATAAGAAATGATGAACAGAGGGACAGCTAGGTGGCTCAGTGGATAGAGCTCCACTCCAGCCTTGGAGTCAAGAAGATTTGAGTTCAAATTTGACCTCAGACAAGTGTCTGACACTTAATAGCTGTGTGACCCTGAGCAAGTTACTTAACCCTGACTGCCTCACCAAAAAACAGATGAAGAAGAAGAAGGAGGAGGAGGAGGAGGAGGAGGAGGAGGAGGAGGAACAGGATGATTTCAAAAAAACCTGGGAAGACTTATATGAACTAATGCAAAGTGAAGTGAGCAGAACCAGGAGAACGTTGTACACAGTAACAGCAATACTGTATTATGATCAACTGTGAATGACTTAGATATTCTCAGCAACACAATAATCCCAGATAATTCTGAAGTACTTATGATGAAAAATACTATTCACTTCCAAAGAAAAAAACTGATGGAGTCTGAATGCTGATTGAAGCATCCTCTTTTTTTTTTTTGTTTTATTTTCCTTTGGCTTTCTTTGGTTTGTTTGGAGTTTTCTGGTCTGTTTTTTTTTTTTCCCACAAAATGGCTACTATGGAAATACATTTTGCGTGACTGCACATGTATAACCTATATCAAATTGCTTGCCTTCTCAAGAAGTGGAGAGCTGAGGGAGGGAGAGAATTTGCAACTCAAGTTTTTTTTAAAATGAATGTTAAAATTATCTTTACTTGTAATTGGGAAAAAAAATAAAATAAAAAATAAAAAAATTAAGATTGAAAGCTAGGAAACCCTGACACTTTTATCATTATGAGAAATTGTGTATTGTGTATTTATAAATTGACTGATAGAAATATGAATTTTTTTCTCGCCATAAAATAGAGGTGAGTTGCCACACAAAAGAGACCCTACTTTGAAACAGTTGGTCAAGACCCTGCCTCTGAGGGGCAAGACTAGACCTCTAAGTCGGTGGGCCTGAGAAGGGTCTACAGTGCTGTGTCTAAAAAAACAATTTCATAGTTAGATCACAGAAAGACTTCAGAGTTTACATGGATATCTGCTGCTGGGAAGAGCTAACTGGAGAAAAACTTTGCTTCTTTAGAAGAGACGATTGTAGGGGCAAGGTTTTACCTTTACCATCCCCATCTATTGAAGAAACCCCATTAGAGCCCAGTCAGGAAAGGTTCTGCAGATTCCAGTCCTAGGGGAATTGCCTTTGCTGAAAGAGTATAATGCTCCTTCAGAGCCCTCCCAAGGAAGCAAACTTCACAGAGCTCTGGAGTTCCCAGGATTAGGGTTTCCACTTCACTAAAAGATTGGGAGCAGCCCAAGCACCGCAGCCAGGAAAGAAGTGGCTTTAGCCATCAATGACTTGAGGTGCAGACTATGGTGATCCCTTCCACATCATGACTTTCCCCATCATGGTTTCAATATATCGCAGGTTGGCATAAGAAATTAAATGAATATTTTGGGGGAATTTTGCAGAAGCCACAGGTGACACACAAAGGCCAGCAGATGACAGAAAGTTTAGAAACTCAGAAATGCATAAAATATATGTATAGCATTGTATGATATCAATATAGTTTATCTTTTAATAATTCAGACTTCTTCTCTGGTATGAAGAGAGAGCTGACAAATTTTGCACGGGTTTTCCAGAAAGTGGGGGAGCCACACCCCTGATCCCTCAGATATGGAAGTCATAACTATTCCCTAGGAGACCAAGGACATCAAGGCTCATGGTCCATCGTTATAAGTTGCCCTAGGTACCTGAGTCCCCTGCTTCTATGTTTTCATGTACACCACCATCCCACAGACACCATGTATATTAGGAGAGTGTGTCCCAAGTTTATGAGTGGGATGTTATATTTTTATTATTCTTGCTTTGCCTTCTGTTTTGTAAGTGTTTCTAATTAAGAGTTATTGGTGTCATCTTGACTGACTTCTTCATATGGAAAGCATGCTGACTAGGAGGACACCCTCCTAGAAGGAATTCCCTAGAAGGTATTGAGCTGAGAGATATGAGGACCCTCGCAGTGAGCTGTAGAAGCTTGGCCACCTCCATCTGCCAACAGAGATGAGTGAATGAACCATCCCAGAGAGAAGAGAGAGAATTGGGGCTTCACGTGTCCATGCTATTCTTGAGCTACACATTGCTATACAGAGTAATTTCAAAAGGTAAGGAATACTAACACTGAGGTAAGAGTTGATACCTCCTATTCATAAACTTGGGACACACTCACTTACCAACATACATGTTGTCTGTGGGTGGTGGTGTACACAAAAACAGTTTGGCTGGAACATAATATGTACAAAAGGAATAATAAAAAAGAAGTCTTTAAAGATCATTTGGAATTATACTGTGAAGAGCTTTATATGCCAATCAGGAGCACCTGTGTCTAAGGAAGAGGCAGTAGTAAGCCCTTAAAGATTTCTGAATATGAGAACAACATGATAAGATCCATGTTTTGTGAAAATCATTTTTAAGCTATGTAAATGAATTGAAAAGGGGCTACATTGAAATCAGGAAGACTATTCTAATGGAGATTATTCTAATAGTCCAGCTGGGTGATACAAGCCTGAAATAGGATGGTGACTGTGAGAGTAGAAAGAAGGGGGCAGATGTGACAGAAGCTGTATAGGTAGAATTGGCAAGACTTGGTAACTGATTAGATGTGAGGATGATAGAGAGCAAATGGTCAAGAATGACTCCAAGGTTGTGAATGTGAGTGATTGGAAGAATAGAAGGGCCCTCAACAAAAATTGGAAAGTTTGGAGTTGAGATAGTTTTAGAGAGAAACATACAATGAGTTCTGTTTTGCATATGTTGAGTTTGCCTGTGGGATATTCAGATGAAGATTATAGGATCAGATATTAAGAGCTGAGGGGAGCTAGGTGGCAGAGTGGATAGAGCTCCAGACTTGGAGTCAGGAGAACCTGAGTTCAAATCTGGCCTCAGACACTTGACACTTACTAGCTGTGTGACCCTGGGCAAGTCACTTAACCCCACTGTCTAGCCAAAAAGCAAAATATACATACATACATACATATGTGTGTGTGTATATATATGTATATATATGTGTCGTGTGTGTGTGTGTGTGTGTGTGTGTATGTATTAAGAGCTGGATAGTCCAAGGTCCTCATTTGTCAATTGAAGCAGCACATCCATAAAGGTGAAATAACTTTCCATATACAATAAGCAGTTGATGATATTAGACTGGAGCTCAGGAGAGATAGTAATTAATATAAAGACTTGGAAGTCCTACATAAGAGATGAGAATTGATCATGTTTGACTCTTAGCCCTCTCACTACTCTCTCATGTCAAAATGCCCAGTAAATAAGCCTTCCTGGTGGTGGCTGGTGGATTCTAGTATGGCCTGAGCCAGAGGAGGAGTCAAAGGGGGAAGGGAAGAAAGGAGAAGTGTGGTTTTTGTTGCCTCTGAACCCATAATAAAACCACCTCCATTAATGCCTTTGTTTGCTTCTCCTAGGAAAATCTATGAGTCATTTTTCCATTTAGCTGAAACTTCCTCTTTTTTTTGTCTATGGTTTCATTTATATCAAGATTGTCAAGATCAGATAAGGTTCATTTCCTCTAGTATTATGTCTTCTTTTTGGCCATTTGGAAAGGATCTCATTATTTATAGTACCCACAGCTAAGTTAATGTTTGTGGAGGGTCTAAAAATTGGATAATTCACTATTAGGTCTGTATCCCAAAGAGATTATTTCCATATTTCTTTCAATTTTATTAATCTCTCCTTTGATTTTCAGGATTTCCAATTTGGTCTTTAATTGGGGATTTAAAAATTGTTCTTTTTCAAGTTTTTTTTAGTTGCATACCTACTTCATTGATCTGCCTTTTCTCTATTTTATTGATGTAAGCATTAGAGATGTAAATTTTCCCCTAAGTACCACTTTGGCTTCATCCCATAAATTTTGATATGCTGTCTCATTGTTGTCATTTTCTTTAATGAAGTTATTGATTGTTTCCATGATGTGTTCTTTGACCCCCTTGTTTTTTTAGGATTAAATTATTTAATTTCCAATTAATTTTTAATCTCTCTTTCTGTTGTTTATTATTGAATGTAATTCTTATTTTATTATGATCTGAAAAGGATATGTTTACTTTTTCTGCTTTTAACTGTGAGGTTTTTATGTCCTCATAAATGGTCAATTTTTGGTGCTATGTACTGCTGAGAAAAAAAGGTATGTTCCTTTCTATTCCCATTTCATTTTCTCCTGAGATCTATATCTAACTTTCCAGAATTTTATTCACCTCCTTAACTTCTTTCTTGTTGATTTTTTTTGTTAGATTTATCTAGTTCTGAGAGGAGAAAGTTGAGGTCCTCCACTAGTATAGTTTTATTATCTATTTCCTCCTGTACTCATTCAGCTTCTCCTTCAAAAATGTAGATGTTATACCATTTGGTGCATATACGTTTAGTATTGATATGACTTCATTGTCTATAGTATCTTTCAGCAAGATATAGTTTCCTTCCTTATCTCTTAATTAGCTCAATTTTTGCTTTTGCTTTGTCTAAGACCATGATTGCTACCTCTTTTTGCTTTGTTTCAGCTGAAGCATAATACATTCTGCTCCAGCCCCTTACCCTTACCCTGTGTGTATTTCTCTGTTTCAGATGTGTTTCTTGTAAACAACATATTGTAGGATTCAGGTTTTTAATCCATTCTGCTATTTGTTTCCATTTTATGGGTGAGTTCATCCCATTCACATTTATAGTTATGGTAACTAACTGTGTATTTCCCTCCATGCTATTTTTCTTTTGTTTATCCCCCTCTCTCTCTTACCCCTCAACCTTTCCCTTCTCACAAGTGTTTTACTTCTGATCACCACTTTCCCCAATATAACTCTCCCTCTTATCAGTCTTCCCTCCCCCTTCTATTATCCCCATCCCTTTTTACTTCCTTATAGGGTAAGATAGATTACTATATCCAACTGAGTGTGTATATTATTCCCTCTTTGAGACAATTTTGACGAGAGTAAGGTTTAAGTTTTACCTGCCATCACCACCCCCATCTTCCCCTTCATTATAATAGCTTTTTCACATCTCTTTTATGTGGGATAATTTAGTCCATTCAGTCTCCCTCCTCCTTCTTCTTTCAATGCAATTTTCTTTCTCACTATTTTATTTTGCTTTTTGGGGTATCATCCCATCAAAGTCACCTTATATCCACACCTTCTGTCTATATATACTCCTTCTAATTGCTCTTTCTTATGTTTGTTCTTTCTTGTTTTTTACCTTTTTATGTTTCCCTTGAGTCTTGTATTTGGAGGTCAAATTTTTTTATTCAGCTCCACTCTTTTAATTAGAAATGCTTGAATATCCTCTATTCCATTAAATATTCATTTTTCCCTGAAAGATTATATTCTATTTTGCTGATTAGGTGATTCTTGGTTGTAGTCATAATTCCTTCACCCTCCAGGATATCATATTCCAAGCTCTCCAGTCCTTTAATGTGGAAGCTGCCAAACCCTGTGTAATCCTGATTGTAGCTCCACAATATTTGAATTGTTTCTTTTTGGCTGCTTGCAAGACTTTCTCCTTGTTCTGTGAGCTATGGAATTTGTCTATGATGTTCCTGGGAGTTTTCATTTTGGGAATCTCTTTCAGGCAGTGATCAATAGATTCTTTCAATTTTTATTTTGCCCTCTGGTTCTAATATATCAGAGTAGTTTCCTTTGATAATTTCTTGAAAGATGTTGTCCAGGTTTTTTTTCTTATTGTGGCTTTCAGGTAGTTCAATAATTCTTATATTATCTCTCCTGAATCTATTTTCTAGGTCACTTATTTTTCCAACGAGAAATTTCATATTTTCTTCTATGTTTTTACTTTTTTTATTTTGTTTGATCATATCTTGATATCTCATAGAGTTATTAGTTTCCACTTCTTCAGTCCTAATTTTTAAGGAAATATTTTCTTCAGTGAGCTTTTGTACTTCCTTTTCCATTTAGCCAATTCTAGTTTTTAGGGAGTTATTTTCCTTGGTAAATTTTTGTGTATCTTTTCCCATGCTATTGACTCTTTTTTTCATGATTTTCTTGCATTACTCTCATTTCTTTTTCCTATTTTTCTTCTACTTCTTTAATTTGCTTTTTTAAAGCTTGTTTAAGCTCTTCCAGGAATTCATTTTGGGCCTCAGACCAAATTACATTTTTCTTTGGGGCTTCACATGTAGCTATTTGAGCACTATTCTTCTAAGTTTGTACCCCAATCTTCCCTATCACCATAATATCTTTCTATAGTCAAGCTCTTTTTTTGTTTTTTGCTTATTTTTTTCTGCCTTTTTTTTTTTTGTAATGTGTGACTTGGTGTTTTTATGTGAGAGTTGAGCTCTGGTCCTGCACTGTCACAAGCTTTTGGGGCCAGGGCTCTGAGACTTACTGCTGGCTTTCATTGGGCTTCAGGACTTAGCTGCTTGCTTTCTCTGGAATCTAAGCTTCCCTTCTGGCTTGTACTGGGTGGTGGGGCCTCCCTGCTGACCTCTTCTGGGTATTAGATTTAGCCACTGGTCTGCTCCAGGGGTGGGGCCTTGCTGCTGGGTTGCTATGGTAACAGAGTCTTTCTGCTGGTAGGCTCCAGGGGTGGGGTCTTGCTAGCCTTAGGGCAGAGCTTCACTACTGGTCAGCAATAAGGTCAAGGTCTTGCTGGTGGCTTTTGCTGGAGGTAGGGTTGCTGGGGTGGAGCCTTGTTGAGCTTCATAGACTGCTCACTTGCCTAGGGGGCTGCTAGTTTGCAGGAGGGTGGGGCCTCTCTGGTGGATTGCTCCAGGCTTGGAGCCTTGCTGCAGCCTCCCTGTTGTGAAGCTGCCTGCTACTGCTGTTCTTGGACCTAGCTCTCCTCCCACCCCAGGAAGACAGACCTTTCCTGCCATGCTGGTAGGCTGCTTCTCTGCTCCTAGATCAATTCTGAAGTAATTTTCTATTTGTTTGGAGGGGAATTTGGGAGGGCTTCCTCATTTCAACATCTTGTCATCAGAAGTCTCCAAATAATGAATTCTTATGTGAAAGGAATTATGATTTTTATAGTAATCAATATGATATATATAATAAATATACTAATAGATTAGATTTTTCAGTGTCACCTCTCTTGTGAATCAGCTCACAATGTAGCTTGAAATGGTCAATCAAATCTTTGACAATCACTGGCTGTGTACCTTAAGCAAGGTGAATCAAAGATTGTAGAACCCGTTCCTGTCACAGAACTCTGGTCCTGTGACCCACCAAGTCACAACCACGAACAACATTGCTCCTACAGGACTCCAGAATTGTTGCATTGTCTTTTTGTCATGGGAAATTGCTCAAAGTCCTGGGAAAGATTGGGTTGTAATCCACCTTCCCCCTTCCCTTCCCATTGTGATTTATGTGTATAATCTCTGTCTTCACTTCACCAAGGTAGAATTCTGGTCAGGAGAATTCCCAATTTGCAAATCTGTTCCTCATAATGAAACTAATTAATTAAATAGCTACCTGATTACTGGCATTTTGTCTCTGGCCTGCTGTTTCATCATTCTCAAGGTAAGAGACTGGCTCAGGAAAATCCTGTTAACGCATCTTCAAAGTGGGCTGTGACTGTGGTCTGGGAGGAGCAAGCACATGCCAGGTGAGTGTGGTACTGCAGGGAACAAGAAGATTTGTGGGGCAGTGTGGCTGGGGCCCCTAACTGTGGTGTAGGGGAAGAGGGCCTGAGGGTGAGCCCCCCAGAAAGAATTCAGAAAATAACAGTAAAGAAGACACGAGGCCTGGGGCACCATTACCCACAACTTGGTTTTAAAACCCAATTACAATAATAAGCTGCTAAAAATAAAACAAAACAAAATAAAAACAAGCAAGCAAAGGAGAAAGAACCTGACCATAGATAGCTTTGCTGTAAAAGAAGGTCTGTGTTCATGTTCAGATGAAGATAGTGAGGTTAAAAAAAAAGCCATTCCAATTTCAAAGAATAATGTCAAATGGTCACAAGCCTAAAAAGAGTTCTTGGACGAACTTAAAAAGGAATTCAAAAATCAAATAGGAGAGATCAATGAAAAATTAGGAAAAAAATAAAAGTAATCCAAGAAAATTATGAAAAGAAAGTTAACAAATTAGAAAAAAGAGGTCCAAAATCTTAAGGAGGAAAATAACTCCTTGAAAACTAAAATTGGGCAAGAAGAATCAAATGATATTGTAAGATACCAAGAAATAATAAATCTAGAAAAAACAGAATCTGAAACATTTCATTAGAAAAACAACTGATCTAGAGAATAGATTGAGGACAGTCCAAATTGTTGGACTACCTGAAAGTTATGATCAAAACAAAAATCTTGGTACAATATTACAAGAAATTGTTAAGGAAAATTGTCCTGAAGTTCTAAAGCAAGAGAATAAAGTAGAAATAGAAAAAAAAAATCTACCTTTATCACCTAAAAGAGATCCCAGGAGGAAAACTTACAGGAATGCCATAGACAAGTTTCAGAACTCCCAGGTTAAGGAGAAAATATTGTAAGCAACAAGAGAACAAAAACAACTTAAATATTGTAGAAATACAATCAGGATTTCACAAGACCTAGCAGCTTCTATACTAAAAGACCATAGGTCTTAGAACATTATATTTCAAAGACCAAAAGAACTAGGGTTGTGACCAAGAATAACTTACCCAGCAAGGTTGAGTATAATCCTGAATGGGGAAAAAAATAGACACTTGATGAATTGAAAAATTTTCGTGCATTTGTGACAAAAAAAAAAGAGTTCAATGGAAAATTCAATATAAAAGATCCAAGAAGAGCCTCTATGAATACATTTGTGCATCTGGATTCTCTTCCTCTTTGATTTCTTTGGGGTATAGGCTTGGTAGTGGTAGTGCTGATTAAAGTTTAGTGACTTTGGGGGAATAGTTCTAAAAAACTTTCCAGAATTACTGGACCAATTCACAGCTCTACCAACAGAGCATTAACATGCCAATTTTCCTATAGTTATTTCAACATTTGTCATTTCCCTGTTTTATCCACTTCGCCAATCTGATCAGTATGAGGTAAAATCTCAGAATTACTTTAATAATACCTTACATTCTTATAACAAATTAAAGTTCGCAAAGTACTTTGTACATAGGTTACCCATTCTGACCTTGAAGATAATCATTTTAAGTACTGCCACCCTTATTTTACAGATGAGAACATTGAGGTTTAGAAACATTAAACTACTAATTGGGACAAATTGTACCTGAGACTGGACACCAGGTTCTCTGACTTACAGTTCTGTAGTGTCTCCTCCATACTATGTATAAGGGATTCCCCAACGAGACTTTGACAAAAGTTCAAAGTTAGTACAGGAGAAAAGACAAAAAGATATCGAAGGGTAAAGGGGAAAGCTTTCATTAACTTTAAAAAATAGTCATTCCTCTTCCTAAAAAAGGTGGGAGGTGTGAACACCGTAAGTGCACGTGAAGAGGCCCCCAATACATTGAAGGTGCCTCCAGGGCATGGGCTACATTCTTTGTCCCTACCCACTTATCTATGTAATATTTCCTAAAAAGGGGTGAGAAGTGAAAATGAAAAATTGAAACTCACCCTAAATTACTAGCATTGCTTAAGGAGGGGAGGAGTTTCTGAGGCAGAATGAATTTTGTCTAAAGAATAGCTTCATTTTCTTTCCTTTCCTGCCTGAAGGTAACAGCCTCAGAGAGGGAGTCAAAGGCAAGAAAATCCTGCAGACCCCCAAACTATAGGTTGTTTCCCTAGCTAAAAGAGATGGTGAACTCTCTAGCTGAAGAGAGCACAGTACCCCCCCCAGCCCAGCCAGTGGCTGAAAGTGACAAGAGACTATAGCTGCTTATCAAAGAGGGAAAACAGTGGATAGACACTGCACCTTGAGAAGAGCCCATACAACTTACATGCCCCATCCTGGCATCAGCTGCACAGTGATAAACCAGCCTGTTTGGCCCCATCTAGCAGCAGGCATTGTCCAGCAATGGCTACCAAGCAGCAAAGTAGCCTGCCCAGTCCTGTCCAGTGACAGAGGGTCCTGCTTAGCCGCACCTGGTAGTCACTGTCCACAGTCTGGTGAGGAGCCCATACAACCACAGAATGACCTATCTGACTTATTCTTAGGGTGTGGTATCTCAGCTCAGCTGCCAGTCCAGGGGGGAAGCTGTTCCCTGCAAAGAGCCAGCTTAGCTGAATAGCTAAATGATTCATAATAAACTTTTCAAGAACTTTCTGGAGAAAAGACATTGAAGACATATAGTTTCAGGGTTTTGAGTTGCCTTGGCTTCATGTGTTCCCTACACGTGCCTCACTATCACTGTATTTTAAATGTTACCATTCTTCTCCCCTCCTGGACTCAGGGTATGTTTGTGTGTTCTGGGTTTTTTTGTTTGTTTGTTTGTTTGTTTGTTTTGGTGGGGAGTGGGGAGAAGAGGGAAATGTTTTATACTGTCCTTCCTATGCCATTTGAGTAATGCCTTGGCTAAAGAACTAAATGAGTCTACCAGCTAATTAAAGAGAAGCACAAAGGTGGGGCCTCAAGAGCTAGTATTTAGCAAAATAGCCACCCAAAAAGTTATCCATAAAACTCTGAGAGTTGTGACAGCCACCTCTCTAGGGACCCAACCTGACAGTGTTAGTATGAATTGAAGCATTATACATGTATCTGGGGAAACTTAATCATTCTGAAAATTGGTCCCCACCTTGTTTAAAATCAAAACTGGAACAGATTAAGATCCAGGAATTCCAATCTTCCCGTTATTGCTCATTCCATCAAGCTACCTTCTTAATTTTCAGAGCTAAGAGAGTGAAGAAAGCATTGGGACTCTGGGATAGTCTGACCTGAACATGGAAAAATAATGTCCCTTAAGCATAACTGTGAATTGCCTGGGGACCACATGAACATTCCATCCCCACTCTGTTTCCTAACCATCTGTCCATAAACACTTTTCATCTGCAATCCATTTTACTACCCTATTCTCCCATCTCACCTTCCCCACCCACACAAACATACTCAATCATGCTCCCTCCTCTTTTTTTTTTTTATCTCGGTCATTGCCACTTCTCCCCTCTACCCCCCAAGAGGGAGTGAGGAAATCCAGGATATTTCAGAATGTCTTCACAGTGCCCTGAATCTAATGCCCTAGAAGTCCTGTTCCAGAACTATGACTCAATACTCAGGCATTTATTATTCTTGGTAAGTGAGTTAGGTCCTTAGAGGATTGGAGTGCCAACTTTCTTATTATGAACACTCTGGACTTTGGTTATGAACCCTCACACAGTAGCAGTATAGCTAACAGAATGATATCGTTACCTCCTACCCCTGAAGAATGAATAAGGAAAAAATAACCATCACCACTGGGTGTGGAGAGGTGGTGTGACTTGGAAGTTCATATCTGCTCTTTGACTCGGGCTCCCTGGATTTGGTTCTTAAGGCAAAATTTAGTCCTTTAGGAGAAGACCTTTCACCTACTACTGCCTCTTAAAAAATAATAATAATAAATGTTCTGCCACAAAGAGAGGCAATATGGCATAACGCATAGTGTGTAGGCCTCAGAACCAGGAAGATCTGAGTTCAGCTCCTACTTCTGACACATAACTGGCTATGCAAACTCTGGGCAAGTCATTTAGCCTCTCAGTGATCTGGCCAATTCTCTAAGACTGTAAATTACAGAGAAAAGAGAGGGAGTTTTCTCACTTGGGTGCTCCCTGTGCCTTATACAATGAAATCATAGATTCAGTCCCTATCCTCTATTACAAACAACATTGAAAAGCAAGACACCCAATTAAACTTTCTCAGTAACTATTTACATTTTTTAAAATAATATTTTCCCAATCACATGTAAAAACAATTTTTAACATTTGTTTTTAAATTTTTTGAGTCCCAAATTCTCTCCCTCCCTTCCTCCCCTCCTCCTCCTTGAAATGGTAATCAATTTGATATAGAGTATACCTGTTCAATCATGCAAAGCATACTTCCATATTAGTCATGTGAAAGAACACAGATTTCCCTTCCCCCCCCCCAAAAAAAAGAAAGTGAAAAATAGCGTGCCTCAATCTGCATTCAGATTCCATCAGTTCTTTCTCTGGAGATGAATGGCATTTTTCATCATGGAAACTGGAATTATCTTAGATCATTGTATTGCTGAGAATAGCTAAGTCATTCATAGTTGATTATCATATGATATTGCTGTTACTATGTACAATGTTCTCCTTATCCTACTCATTTCATTTTGCATTAATTTATGTAAATCTTTCCAGGTTTTTCTGAAAGCATCCTGCTCATCATTTTCTTATAGCACAATGGTATTTTATTACAATCATGTACTAGAACTTGTTCAGCCATTCCCCAATTGATGGACACCTCCTCAATCTCCAATTCTTTGCCACCACAAAAAGAGCTGCTATAAATATTTTTGAACTAATAGGTACTTTTCACTTTTTAAAAATCTCTTTTGGATACAGACCTAGTAGTTGGCATTGCTGGATCAAAGGGTAAATACAGTTTTGAGCACAGTTCCAAATGGCTCTCCAGAATAGTTGTATCTGTTCACAACTCCACCAACAATGTATTAGTTTCCCAACTTTCCCACATCTTCTCCAACATTTATCATTTTCCTTTTCTGTTATATTAGCCAATCTGATAGGTGTGAGGTGGTCTCTCAGAGTTGTTTTAATTTGCATTTATCTAATCAATAGTTATTTGGAGCATTTTTTCATATGAACATGGATAGCTTTCATTTCTTCTTCTGAAGACTACCTGTTCATATCCTTTGACCATTTCAGCATTGCAGAATGACTTGTATTCTTATAAATGTGACTCAGTTCTCTATATATTTGAGAAGTGAGGTCTTTATCTGAGATAATTGCTATAAAAATTCTTCTCCCAGTTTTCTGTTTTCCTTCTAATCTTAGTTGGATTGGTTTTGTTTGTATGAAAATTTCTTAATTTAATATAATCAAAATTATCCATTTTACATCTTGCAATGCTCTCTATCTCTGGTTTGGTCATAAATTCTTCCCTTATCCATATGTCTGACCAGAATAGTTTACTAGTCCCCTAATTTTAATAGTTTATTGGTCCCCATGCTCCCCTAATTTGCTTATGGTATCACCTTTTATGTCTGATTATGTACCCATTTTGACCTTATCTTGGCATTTAGTATAAGATATTGGTCTATAACCATTTACGTTTAAATTAATTTATTTCAAACTATAAAGCATCCTAATAACTTTTCAGTCATTCTTTTTTCTAAGTGCCTTTTGAGATTCTTTGTTCATTCCATTCTTTGTTCATTTCATTTCCAATGAAATTCAACAAGTAATGAATAAATACCTACTAAGCACTCAGTATTATGCCAGGCCCTCAGGATACAAAGACAAAATAAAATCTCTGCTCTCAAAGAGTTTACAGTTTAGGGGGGGAGGGGGGATAATATGTATACAAATTAATACATAATATATAAAAAGTAAAGGGGTCTGGGGAGATGTGCTAACAACCAGGGGAATCAGGACATCCCTAACATAGGTGGTATCCGATCAGCACTTTGAATGAAGCTAAGGATCCCATTCATTCTCCTCCACTTTTTCTCTTATGAAGTTGCTGATCACAAGGGAATAGAGAAATTTTATTAAGAATTTGACATGAGCCAACAAATTAAATCAATACACATTTTGATACGATTCAAAGGCATTTCTCAACAAAAGTTTATCAAATGTTGAAGATCTCCAGGCCATTTCAGTATAAACCAGGGATGGAGTGTCTATAATCAAAGTAGTTACTGCCAATGCTCCAGAGCACACTTTGTAGCTGTCCGTTGCCAATGGTAGCCATGAACATATTCTTCCAAAAAAAAAAAAGTAGATTCTGGATGTGGTGAACATGAAATAACTTCACAAAGAATGAAACTGAATGCATTTTAACAGTCAGAAAGATTAACTCCTGATGTGCGAGTTATCTTTAAGTACCTACAGTCATCTCACTGGAACTAAGATCAGAATTTATCATTTAAAAAAAGAACAATGAAAAAAAGACAGAAAATTTAATCCAGAATTATTTCAACAAGTTACTGAAAATAAAATAAGGGAAATGGACAACAGAAATGACTAATACCCCCAAAGGTAATGGAGATAATATTAATAGTTTATATACTCTTCTATCTAATAAATGAGAGCCAATTATTGCACAAATTGAGGACATCATGGAGGAAGGTCTTAGTAAGGAACACTAGTAAGGCTCACTAAAGCTATATTCAACAAGAGATCACATCTTAACCATCTGACAAATGACTGAAAGATGTAGAAAGTATAAGATCCCATCATGCTCATTATTTATTGATTATGTCAAGATCATTCAGGTATTCTTGGGAGATATGGCAGTGGAAATAATCCTGCTCAGTGACTCTCTGATACAAAACATCAGTTGAAACAGTCAGTCAGTTAATCAGTAAATAATAGAGGAAGATGTATGCTGGTCAAAAGTATTCTCCACTATGAAAATGTTAGCAGTATTCTTAAAACTGTCATCATTACTAAGGTAGTTTAAAAGAAAGGTTGGGGACAAGTTGTATATGATGGAATGATTCTTTAAAAAAAAAACATTTACAAAGGTAAAATGGAGCAATTATATTATAAAAATAATACATGAAATGAAAAACTAATACAGAGGAAGCAGGTGGGGGTGGAGGGCTGGTAATGTTGGAACCTTACCCTCATCTGGGTTGAAGAGGAAACAAAGTGTACATCTGGAAGGGTGTAGAAGTCTTCTGAACTTGTAGAGAAGTGAAAAAACTGGGGTACAGGGTGGGGGAGGGATTTTTAGAGGGGTGTGTGATTGAGATTAGGTGGGGTGGGAAGGGAGGGGGAAAATGGAGGAGTGGGTGAAATGGGGGGTAGGAAAGTGGGGGGAGAAGATAAGGTAACAGGGATAGGGTAAAAAGAGAAGCTGAGAAAGAAAATAGTGAGTAAAAATAAGATAGAGGGAAATTCACAAATAGTCATTGTAACTTTGAATGTGAATGGGATGTTCATGGCAGCTCTTTCTGTGGTGGCAAAGAACTCGAAATTGCAGAGATCCCCATTAATTAGGGAATGACTGAACAAGCTGAACGAGTTGTGTGTGTGTAGTTATGATGAAATACTACTGGGCTATAAGAAATGATGAGCCCAATGATCTTAGAAAGGCATGGAAAGACTCGCATGAAATGATGAAGAGTGAAGTGAGCAGAATCAAGAGAACATGTATACAGTAACAGCAATATTGTTTTAAGAATAACTTTGAGCAACTAAATCATTTTGGCTATTATAAATACACAAATTAAAAATGAAGACTATATGAAGAAAGACATCTACATCCAGAGATAAATAGAAATATGTATAGAATAATTTTATATATATACACACATATACATATATGTGTATATGTATATGTGTGTATACATACATATATACATATATATACACTCACCTATTTATGTCTAATGGTAGCCATCTCTACAGCATGTGGAGGGAAGGAAAAAAAAGAAATTTACATGGTAAGTGTTACACATTTGTAGGGAACAGCAAGTTATACATGGTACATTTGCAGTTTCATGTGCAATCATTTTTTTTATTGTGCTGTGTTATGGAAAAGCTTGTTTTGTTCCATGAATTGAAAATAAAATAAATTTTTAAAAAAAAGTATTCCCCACTATGATGGAGTAGATGCAGCACAGAGTGCAGGTTGTCAAGACATTCCTTATGGATGGTGAGATCCTACAGACATTTCTGTTTGTGGATGATGAGTTAATTCAACAACCCTCAGACATTGCAGAGCCTTCTGGAAGAGAGCTATAACCACTCAACAAAATGTTGGAGTACCTGGGGAAAATGGACAGAATGTGTAACTGGTATATGAGGTTGCTATTCACACTGTAGTACCTCCCACCTCTCACAGAGGGCTCAGAGTTGATGCAGTTCTGAAAGCTGTCCTTTAACCTCCCTGGTTTTATCTTATCTCATAATCCTTTTATCTTTCCAGGTTTATAATTTTGTTCCTTTCTATGAACCAGCCCACTTTATCTTGTGATTAGTACAAAACTCTCATCTTCTGTCTATAATCAGATGAACTGCATTTGTCTCCATAATTATACAACAGTTCTGTATACTATTTGTTATTATTGTTCAGTCATTTCAATTGCGTCCTATTCTCATGACCCCTTTTGGGGTTTTCTTGGCAGAGATACTGGAGTGGTTTGCTATTTCCTTCAGCTCATTTTACAGATGAGGAACTGAGGAAAACTAGGCTAAGTGATTTGCCTGAGGTCACACAGCCAGTAAGCATCTGAGAATGGATTTGAATTCAGGTCTTCCTGACTCCATGCCTGGTACTCTATCCACTGTGCCACTTAGCTGCCCTCTGTATACTTTACCTTGTTACATTCAAATTTTAACAACTGTCTCAGAAAACCCTAGAGAGGGTGTCGATGTGTGTATGTATGTATATGCCTATGTGGATAGATAGATAGATAGATGATAGATAGATAGATAGATAGATAGATAGATAGATGAATCTATGTAAAGTTAGATGTATGTGCCTTTGACCGGAGGAAGCGAATAGTCGCAATGCTTTCAGAAATTATAGAGCTCTTAAACTGCCAAATTTCTTTTGAAAACAAAGGTCAACTTTTTCAATACAAATATTATACTAATGTTGTTATGTGGTAGAGACCTAGAACACCACTGCCTCCAAGGAACTAAAGATGGATATTGTTGTTGTTTTCCTTCATTTTCAAAGAGGACCAAAATGACATCACTCTGCTAGAGTCAAGTTTTAATGTGTCCGACTGTGGCTAATGAGACCAATACAAGCTTGGAATGTTCTACCACAGGTCGGGCACAAATAGTCTATGTGAACTTTGGGGATGGGTTCTCTAAATTTGGGTATCTTGCATTTCTCCTAAACTATTTCAATTCTGCTTTGCTCAGAGAGCACAGCACGTTTTCTAATGTGGGCATGCCATGATGAGTGGTCCTGTGCCAGTGTCTCCCATGTCACACAATCAATTCCAAAGTTCTTAAGAGAGACCTTGAGAGTGTCCTTGTATCGCTTCTTCTGACCATCATGTGAACACTTGCCCAGGGTGACTTCTCCTTAACATAGTCTTTTTGGCAAGCGTATGTTTTACATTCAACCAACGTGGCCAGCCCATTGGAATTGCGCTTTCTGAAGCAGAGTTTGAATGCTTGGCTGTTTGGTTTGAGAAAGGATCTCAGTGTTTGGCATCTTATCCTGCCAGTTGATCTTCAGAATCTTCCTAAGACAATTCAAATGGAAGCAATTCCGTTTCCTGGCATGGCACTGATATACTGTACAGGTTTCATAGGCATACGACGACAAGGTCAGCACAACAGCTCTGTAGACCTTCATTTTGGTAGTCAGTCTAATACCTCTTCTCTCCCACACTTTCCTTCAGAGCTTCCCAAACACTGAGCTAGCTCTGGCAATTAGTGCATCAACCTCATTATCAATGTGTACATTCCTGGAAAGTACACTACCAAGGTAAGTGAACTTATCCACAGCATTCAAAACTTCTCCATTTGCTGTAACCCACGGTTCCATGTATGGATGGTGTGGTGGTGCATGTTGTTAATTGTTAGGCCAAAATTAGCACAAGCAGTAGAGAATTGATCCATACTTTTTTGCATCTCAGTTTCAGAGGCTGCATTGAGTGTACAATCATCTGCAAACAGAAAATCATGCACAACACTCCTTCTACCTTTGGTCTTTTCAAGTTGAAGAATTTACCTTCAGTAGCTGACCTTGATGCCATGTTCATCCTCATTGAAAATATTTGACAACATGGCTGAAAACATCATGCCAAAAAGCATGGGAGTAAGCACACAGCCTTGTTTCTCTGCATTGGTGACTGGGAAAGCATGAGAGCATTGTCCATTATCCAAAACCTGAGCAAGCATGCCGTCATGAAATTGATGTACAATGCTAACGAACTTCTCCAGGCAACCAAATTTTGACGTAATTTTCCATCACTTTTCACGACTGAAGAATCAAAAGCCTTGGTCAGATCTATAAATGTTGTATACAGACCTTTGTTCTGCTCTTGGCATTTCTCCTGGAGTTGTCAGGCAGCAAACACCATATCAACCATTCCTCAGCCCTTTGTGAAGCCACACTGGCTCTCAGGTAGATGACCATCTTCCAGGTGAAGGATCAGCCTATTAAGAAGGACTCTGGCAAGAATCTTACCAGCAATGACTAAGACAGAAACCCTCCTGTGATGGTCACAGGACCATCTATTTCCTTTACTTAATAGAGATGGACAATGGAGGCACCCTTGAACTCCTGGGGGATAACCTCCTCTTGCCAGGTTATAACCTGAAAAACTTCAGTCAGCTTTTGTATGAGCAGTGGACCCCCTGCCTTGTAAATCTCAGCTGGAAGAGAATCAGCACCAGGTGCTTTGCCACATGAAAGGAGCCTAATGGCGTTCAAAACCTCTTCTTCAGTTGGAAGTTTAGCTAGGGAGGAATTGACTTCAACTTTAGGTAAATGGTCAGTGGCTTCAGCATTGATTGATGATGGTCTGTTGAGAACATTATGGAAGTGTTCAGCCCATCTCTCTAGGATCATGTCCTTATCACTAATCAATGTGGCTCCATCAGCACTGAGTAGTTGAGATGCACCATAGATCTTTGACCCATAAATAGCCTTCAGGACATTATAAAAGTGCTTTGAATTGTTGCTATCAGCATAAAACTGAATTTCATCTGCCTTTTTACTGAGCCAAGAATCTTCCATCTCTCTAAGCTTTTCTTGTACTTTACTTTTGATGGAATTAAATGCTTCCTTCTTAGAGATGGATGAACTATCCTGCTGGTAAACCCTGTGGAGTTCTTGTTTTTCACTTAGCTGCTTCTGAATTTTTCTATCATTTTCATCAAACCAGTATTGATGTTTGTGAGTGTTCTGACCCAGATGAGCAAATGCAGTGATATACACCAAATCTCTGAAAGCTGTCCACTCCTTTTCTGCTCCACTGTTGCCAACTGTGTGTTGGCTCAACTTTCCCTCCAAGTTAGTAACAAACTGTTTGCACATAGAGAAGAACCCTAATCTGTTGACATTAATTCTTCTGGTAGTCATTTTGCCTTGGGGATGCCACTTTTGTGGATTGTAAATATTGAGCTTGGAAAGGATAAGTCTATGATCAGTCCAGCACTCTGCATCACATATTGCCTTCATCACTCTCACATCCTGTCTGTCTCTTCTCCTGACAATTATATAGTCTATTAAATGTCAATGTTTGCTGTGAGGGTGCATCCATGAAGTTTTATTGCATTTACTTAAATGGAAGACAGTGTTGGTGATGAGGAGGTCATGAGATGCACAAGTCTTCAGTAGTAAGTGACCACTGCTGTTGCTGTTTCCAACTCCATTCCTCCCTACAACTCTCTGCCAAGTCTAGTAGTTTGAGCCTACTCTAGCATTAAAGACACTCAGAATTATAAGCTCGTCCTTTTTTGGACATTGATGATAAGGGTCTCCAGGTCTTGATAAAATTTTTCTTTAACCTCATCAGAGTTTGTCATGGTGGGAACGTAGGCACTGATGATGGTGGTGTGATGTTTTCCTGCAAGTGGCAATCGCATTGTCATGAGCCTATCATTCACTCCTTTTGGTAAGCATACAAGCTTGTTGACTAGATTAGTTTTGATTGCTTCACAGCACTTTGAGCACTTCATAGCTCTCTCCTTCACTGCGGCCACTCCAGAAAGACGTGTATCCAGCTCCAACTTCAGTAAGCTGACCTTCATTTGCCAGCCTTCTTTCACTCAGGGCGTTATTTGGATGTGATACCTGCTGAGTTCTCTTGTGACAAGAGCTGCTCATCTTTCAGGTCTACTGGATCTTGCGTTGTCTGCAAGTGTGCACACATTCCATGTGCCAATGGTTAGTAGAATCATCTTTGCAGATGTTTTTGTACGTTTTTTGTGTTTCGACTACAGAGTGGGATTCCCTGCCTGCCGTGGTAATCAGGCCAGGGTTGGGTAAGCAGATAATTTTTAGGGCACACTTTCTAGCCCCTTCCTCACACAAGATGGTGAGCAGTTCAATCCTTAAAAAGCTGTTCAGACACCCAGGGGGCTGCTGAATCCCACTGCTGCTTCCCACGAGAAACAACCCTATGGCCTGGGCTGCCTATGTGCAGGATTGTGACTACAGCTCCCAGTATATCTGTACCTGCTGCTTTGTCACTTGCCTTTGGTCACTTGCCTGTTGCCACAGGACTTTGAGGAGGTAAAATGGTAAAATGATGATGTCCTTTGATTCATGCATAAATTGGATTTAAGCGAGGCAGAGTTGCATGAAGTCATATGCTTCACTCTCTCTTCCAGAGTCATTACAGTCCAGTAGCAGGACAGACTCAAGACAACTGGTGATGGCTCAAGATGCAGTGGATGACCTTGGAGTCTTCAATGTCCAACCAAGCTCTAAGCACTCCGCAGTGCCTGCTTCAGCTGCCTTCATGGCCATTGGAACAAATTGTTCTCATCCTCCCATTCCACCAGGGGAAGTCTTCACATGCTTGAGGTAGATACCCCCTAACTCACCAAAGGGTTTGAGAACCCTTGGTTACTCTGGACCTGGTTTAGCCTGTTTGCTGAAATGGTTTGCCAGGATGTGGCCACTGTGCATGCTACAGCTTCTTAGAGCCACAAGTGAGAGTTAGGTGGAACAGGTGGACACCAAAGGGGGAAAGCAGCCCTGAAAAGGGCTCTGCAGCCTTCACACCAGAGGTACTATTCTTCCTTGAACACACCCTACAGCCCTACAAAGATGAGTATCACACAGAAGGCAATGATAAAGTACCCAGTAGGTGTGAACAAATGAAGAACTCTGGATTTGAACAGGAATAAAGAATGCTATCGAGGAACTGTAAGGTCTGCCTTGCTAATGCAATTCCATTACACTCCAGGTGCCCCTTTCAGTCTTCAGTTCCACAGGGCTTGCCTTACCCCCACCTAGGCACCCTCTACATCTCTCTCCCACCTACCCCCTTTCTAGCCATTCGTGGGTGCAATGCCTGGGATGACTCCTCTTGAGGCAGAACCCCTGTGGACAATGATAATCTACTTGAACTCATTCCTCAATGATTAACATATTTCCACCTCATCATATACACTCCATCCCTCCAGTTTCTTCTTCTGAACCTACAGTTACCATTGTTGAACATTGGTACCATTGTTGGTACCAATTTGAACAGTTACCATTATTCAAACTGTTCTCCATCCCTCACTGATTGTTCCTTCTTTTCCTTCTCCCTCAACCTAACCCTCCCCACCCCAACCTCCCACTCTGCAGTTATTCAACTTTACTTCCACTGTGCCCTCTGAAATATCTATTCCATAGGTAACAATCTAGATTTTATCTTAACCGTTTTCCTTTTGTGCTCCTTCTATCTTCTTGCACTCCATGTGTCTGCCTCCTGATGATACAACTTTCCTGGCTAGCCTTTCCAGCATTGGTTGCACTTTCATTCACCCGCCCTCCACTCACTTGTTCTGGTACAGGGGAGTGGATTATGACTTGTTCCCCTGGCCACTTCCAGGCTTTCTCTCTACCACTATCACTTGTCAACCTCTCTTCCTTTGAGGTTCATTCAATCTATATTTATCATCCAGTCAAAATTCTGGTAGCTGTTGTCTACAGACTTCTAGGGCACTATCCTTCCTTCCTTAGTGAATTCAGTCTTTTAGTAATCTTGGCTCACATTCCTTCTCTCTGCCCTCATATTAGGGGACTTCAACATACATATTGATATTCCCCCAAACACCATAACCTCCCATTTTCCTAACTTAGTCATTTCCCATGACCTACTTCTCCACCCCATTACAGCTACACAGACTGATACCTTTGATCTTGTCCTCACCTACAAATGTTCCACATCCATGTTCATGAACTTTGAAATTCCTTTATTTGATCAAAATCTGTTGTCACTTCACCTCTCCTTCTGCCTTGCAATTCCAAACTCTGTTCTTTCATACTGTGACCTCCAGTTCCTCTACCCTTCAGTTCTTTCCTGGGCTATCATCCCTGCACTGGCTACACTCTCTTCTCTTTCCTGTCCTGACCCAGTAGTAAACCAGTTGAACTCTATACTGTCCTCCTCTTGAGTCCATCCCTCCTTTATCCTATCGAACCTCTTTTGCCCTGCCAAACCCCAGCTTTGGATTACTCCTACTATCTGCTGCCTTTATTCCTACATGTGTGCTGCTGAATGAAGCTGGAGAAAATCATGAAACTGTGCTAAATCCACTACATGTTTATGTTATATAATCTCAACTGGGCCCTCACTGCACTGAGGCAAACTTTGGTGGGATTAGGGATGTGTAATCTCTAAACAATTTACTATCTCACTCACCACAGGACCTTTTGCAAACCTTTTCATCATTCCTTAAAACTTCTATAGCTTTCCATCCCTCACCCCCATCATCTCAGCTGAGAACCTTGCCACATATTTCACTGGAAAACTTGAATTCATTCTCAAAGGGCATCCTCTTTTCCTCTGTTTGTCATCTCATAGCACTTAGCTGTTTAACTCTTTATTTACCTGTTTCACATGAAGAGGTGGTCTTTCCCTTTCCCAAGACAAATGCTTCTACATGCACAAATATTCCATTCTATTCCCTTCTTCTCCAGCAGATTTCCCCCTCTATCATCCTTAACATCTCGTTAATCTTCTATCATGCCATCTCTACTGGCTGCCTCCCTATTGTCTACAAATTTACCTAGTTCTCCCCCATCCTCAAAAAAAAGTCACTTGATTGGTTTAGCTTTCATCCTATATCTCTTCTCTTATTTGTAGCTAAACTCCTTGAGAAGGCCACCTACAATAGATGCCTCCACTTCCTCTTCTCTCATTCTCTTCTTAACTCTGCAGTCTGGCTTCCAACCTCTTCATTCAACTGAAACTCCTCCCTCCAAAGTTACTAAAGATGTCTTAATTGCCCAGTCTAATGGCCTTTTCTCAGTCCTCATCCTTCTTGACCTCTCTTCTGCCTGTGACACTACCAATCTTTGTGACATTGTTCTTTCCTGGTTCTCCCACCCATCTGACCTCTCCTTCTTTGTCTCCTTTCCTGGATCTTGATCCATCCATCATGCCTGCTAACTATGGTGGTTCTGTAAGACTTTGGCCTAGGCCTTCTTCTCTTCTTTTTCTATGCCATTTTACTAGGTGATCTCATCAGCTCTCATGGTTTCAATGGTCATTTCTATGAAATTGACTCATATCTTCTCATACAGCCTCAACCTCTCTGCTAACCACACTTCTCACATCTCCAACTGCTTATCAGACATCTTGAGCTGGATATAGATATCTTCAACTCAACATGTCTAAAACTGAACTTATTATCTTTCTCCCAAAACCCTGCCCCCTTCCTAATTTCCCTTCCTAGTTATTCCTTACTCATGACCCACCATCTCCAGTCTCCAAACCATTCCACTGGCTTTTCCCAATACCTGAAGTACTTTCTTTCCCAATCCCTGATTCTTCCTTTAAGACTCAGTTCAAATACCACCTCTTCCAGGAGTGCTAGTCTGGTTCCCCCAAGGGCTGGTGCTACCTCATCTAATACTACCTCTCCTCTACTATGTATCTTCTGATTTATATTGTATCTTCTGATTTATAAATGTTATCTCCCTCATTAGAATATAAGCTTCTTGAGGGCAGAGGCTGTTTTTGCTTTTTATTTGTATCCCTTCCTCTCCCTACCCCCTTAAGTACATTGCCTGTCACAAAGCAGGCACTTAATAAATGTTTGTTGATTGGATGATGTGGGAAAGAATCCCCAAAAAGAGATTACAAATTCATTTAAGTGTTTGAGAATATGATTGCAATATATACAACCATATGTAATATGCACTGCATTCTTCTGGTTCTGTTCCCTACCCCCACATTGCATTATTTCATAAAGGTTTTTATATTTCTTTATGTGCCTTTTCTTTTTTTTTTTTTTTTTGAGGATCAGACCTCTGATTTTATTGGTATAGGGAATTCCCAGATAAGGAAATTTCTTCCACTAATGAAGATCTGTGCCTGCTTTATAATTTATAGTCTTAGGAAGTTTTCTGGGGCACTCAGAGGTTAAGTGACTTACTCAGAATCACACAGCTGACGTGTGCCAAAAGTAGAACTTCAACATAACTCTTACTGACTCAGGCCTGTTTTCTGTCCACTATTCCCCACTGTCTCTCTTCCTCATATAACTTCTAACAAAGAATCACACTTTGAGAACAGCTAAGCTAGATGTTTTTTTGGATCCTTCTAGCTCTGGCATTCTAGGATTCTGCCAGAGATGAGGGACCCAAGTCCTGATCAGACCCCAGTTAGTATGCTCCAAGACTGTAGGATGTGGTGCAACAAGCCTTGCATTTAGCTGTGCCTAGCTTTCCCTCTGCTCTTCCCCTAAGCATACATGGAACTGTTTGATCATTTTCAACCTGCTTCTGCCTTTCTCTATTTCTTAGAGTTCTGGAAGGTCTGTGGTTGGTTGTGCCAGTGATGTGGCTGGGAAGGTTGTACCTCCCCCAGCAGGCTTGCCAACTACACCTACTTCCTCCTCCATTTCCAGAGGACCTTGCCAGGGAGTGGAAGGTGAGTTTGAACTGTTTTTATAATTCTTCTTCTGGCATTTTGTCACCACCTTCCTGGCTGCCCATCTTTCTAAGAAAACTGTTTATTTCCAGGGAGTCAGGAGGATGTCAGAAGATTCCAGGACCCATGGTGGCTGTGCTGGTGCCCTCTGGAAAAGAAGTCCTGGGTCAAACTTGATTATTATATCATACCATTTAAAAATTTTAAAGGATTTTAGTGAGCACCTACCTTAAATATCTTGCTGGGTACCCGAGGAAATGAAGCCTGGAGAGATTAGGGGCTCGGCCCAAATTTATACAACTATTACACTATTAGTTATTGGTATAAGGGTCTATAGCAGACCCTCTTTCCCATTTTAATTTGATACTTCTAATATATGCTGTGCTGCTGGCAACAAGATGGCATAGAGGATAGAGTGCTAGACTTGGAGTCAGGAAGACCTAAATGGAAATCCTGCCTCAAATGCTTACTAGCTCTGTGACCATGGGCAAATCATTTAACCTTTCTCACCCTCAGATTCCTCATCTGTAAAATGGGGATGATGATAATAATAAAAGCATCTACCTCCCAAGGTTGTTGTGAGAAAAAAAAGAAATAGTATATATAAAGAGTGCTTTGCAAACCTTAAAGCCTATATAAATATTAGCTATTATATAGTAGACTGGGAAAAAAAGAGTCAAAAGGCTCTGAGTAAGTGCTAATAGACTTCTACTGCAGGGGTTTTTACCCAATTTGGTGAAGCCTATGGACCCCTTCTCAAAATAATGTTTTACCTATAATCTAACTATCCATCTATTTATTTATTCATTCATCTCTACATTTGTTTACTTTTTGTTTGTGTGTTTGCTCATATAACCTGAGTCCCAAAGCCCATTGGTATGGGACTCTCTCCTCATTGGTAGAGATCAATGCCCTTTGTCTGAAAGGGGTGGGGTGGAATTGGCAAAAGGAGGAGACAGGAGAGTACCAGGCTCTCCAGTCTTTTGAGGCTCTTCAGTCTCTGAAGTTGCTTTAGGGGTTTCTGGTTTTTGGCTTCGAGAGAGAAGATAGATGAGACCAGCCCCACTAGACATTGCTGAAGGAAAAATAAGACTGTGGGAAGAAGCTAACAAGAGGTAAGATGGCTGGTTGCATCATGTCCCTATCCCCAGCTTGCTATACTAGAGACTTTATGGAGTTTCCCCTTGGGTGAGATCTAGGGCTCTCTCTTGGCTGAGTTGAGTTATTTCACTCCCAAATAGGAGAGCTCCTTCACTCTGTATTGTCCAGTTCCTATTCTCCTGTGTATACTTTCTCTGATTTCTTTTTTGCTACTGACTTGAATAAACATATTTCTTTGATATTTGTTCTTGTTCAGTCATGTCTGATTCTTTGTGATCCTATTTGGGGTTTTCTTGACAAAGATACTAGAGTGGTTTGCCATTTCCTTCTCCAGCTAATTTTACAGATGGGAAACTGAGGCAAACAGGGTTAAGTGAATTGCCCAGGGTCACACAGCCAGTAAGTGTCTGAGGCTGGATTTGAATTTAGGTCTTCCTGACTCCAGACCCAGCTCTCTATCCACTGTGCCACCTAGCTGTCATTGCTCTTTGCTATATGTGTGGTCATTGTAGAACTGGTATATGGTGGGCAAGGGGTCAAACCTTGGATATAAAGCTTGAGGTCCTCCTTTCCCTCCCAGTTAATGAGCAGCCATCAGAAGTTTAGCTTGAACCTGAAAACCATATTCCCTAGACTAACAATATTTAAGAGAGCAGACAAATTTAATTCTAGCCCAGTCCACTCTCTCTCTAAGGAGAACAATGTGGCCAGCCGCTGGCTCCAACCTCCTGCTTCCCCTCCTGGCAAAAATTAAAATCTCTCTTTTTTTTTTTTTGAGATCAGATGACTCTTTAATAGTGTCTCTCAACAAGTAAAATACATTATACATTTATATAAAAATGGAACTATTCTTATGGGATTTGAGGAGTGGAATTTTGCTCTAAATTTTTTTTATGGTAATTTTTATTTATTTTTTTGTTTTCAACATTCACTTCCACAAGATTTTGAGTTCCAAATTTTCACCCCATCTCACCCCTTCCCCCACCCCAAGATGGCATGCATTCTGAATACCCCTTCCCCTAGTCTGCCTTCCCTTCTATCTCTCCCCCCCTTCTCTTATCCCCTTCCCCTTCAATTTTCCTATAGGGCAGGATGGATTTCTGTACCCCATTTCCTGTATTTCTTATCTCCCAGTTGCATGTGAAAACATTTTTTTTAAACATGTGTTTTTAAAACTTTGGGTTCCAAATTTTCTCCCTTCTTCCCTCCCCACCCACCCTCATTGATAAGGCAAGCAACTCAATATAGGTTATATATGTGTAGTTATGCAAAACACTTTCATAGTAGACATGCTGTGAAAAACTCACTGTATTTCCCTTAATCCTATCCTGCCCCCCCATTTATTCTATTCTTTCTTTTGACCCTGTCCCTCCTCAGAAGTATTTGCTTCTGATTACCCCCTTTCCCAATCTGCCCTCCTCTCCATCATTCCCCTACTCTCTTGTCCCCTTCCCCCCTACTCCTATTTTCCTGTAGGGTAAGACACATTTCCATACCCAATTGAGTGTGTATGTTATTCCCTCCTTAAGTCAAATCCTATGATAATAAGATTCACTCATTCCCTCTCACCTTCCCCCATTTGCCCTCCACTGTAAGAGCCTTTTCTTTTCTGTTTTTTTTGTGAGATAATTTACCCCGTTCTACCTCTCTGTTTCTCCTTCTCCTAGTATAATCCTCTCTCACCCTTAATTTTATTCTCCAGATATGACCCCTTCATTTTCAACTCACCTTGTGCCCTCTATCTATCTATCTATCTATCTATCTATCTATCTATCTATCTATCTATATCTATGCATAGTACATATAATTTTTCCCCTCCAACTACCCTAATACTGACAAAGGTCTCATGAGTTACAAATATCATCTTTCCATGAAGGAATGTAAACAGTTCAACCTTAATAAGTCTCTTATGATTTTCTCTTTCCTGTTTACCTTTTCATGCTTCTCTTTGAGTCTTGTATTTGAAAATCAAATTTTCTATTCAGCTCTGGTCTTTTCATCAAGAATGCTTGAAAGTCCTCTATGTCACTGAATGACCATTTTTTCCCCTGAAGGATTATACTCAGTTTTGATGGGTAGGTGATTCTTGACTGTAGTCCTATTTCCTTTACCCTCTGGAATATCATACTCCATGCCCTCTGGACCCTTAATGTAGAAGCAGCTAAATCTTGTGTTATCCTGATTGTGTTTCCACAATACTTGAATTGTTTCTTTCCAGCTGTTTGTAATATTTTCTCCTTGAGCTGGGAACTCTGGAATTTGGCTACAATATTCCTAGGAGTTTTTCTTTGGGGATCTTTTTCAGGAGAAGATTGGTAGATTCTTTCAATTTCTATTTTACCTTCTGGTTCTAAAATATCAGGACAGTTTCCTTTCTTGAAAGATGATGTCTATGCTCTTTTTTTGATCATGGCTTTCAGATAGTCCAATAATTTTTAAATTCTCTCTCCTGGATCTATTTTCCAGGTCAGTTGTTTTTCCAACGAGATATTTCACATTGTTTTCTAATCTTTCATTCTTTTGGATTTGTTTTACAGTATTTTGATTTCTCATAAAGTCACTAGCTTCCAATTTCTCCATTCTAATTTTTAAGGAAGTATTTTCTTCAGTAAGCTTTTGGACTTCCTTTTCCATTTGGTCAATTTTGCTTTTCAGGGCATTCTTCTCCTCATTGGCTTTTTTAACCTCTTTTGCCATTTGGGTTAGGCTATTTTTTAAGTGTTATTCTCTTCAGTATTTTTTTGGGTCTCCTTTAGCAAGCTGTTGACTTGTTTTTCATGATTTTCTTGCATCACTCTCAGTTTTTCCTCTACTTCTCTTACTTGCTTCTCAAAATCCCTTTTGAGTTCTTCCATGGCCTAGGACCAATTCATATTTTTCTTGGAGGCTTTGGATGTAGGAGCTTTGGCTTCATTGTCTTCTTCTGTTTGTATGTTTTGATCTTCTTTGTCACCAAAGTAAGATAATATAGTCTGACTCTTTTTGCACTGCTTACTCATGATACCGGCCAATTACTTGAGTTTTAAACTCTTTGTTAAGGTAAAAGTCTGCTTCCAATGTGGAGAATGTACTGTCCCAAGCTTTGGGGGTTTGTACAGCTGTTTTCAGAGATACTTCTAGGGACCTGAAAATTTTCAGTTCTTCCAAGGTGCTATGATAAGAGGTGAGGTGTTTTCTCTCCACCGCCACAATAAGTTTCACCATACCAGCATTCCTCCTCGCCCCAGGACCGCCCCTCAGAACTGTGACCCAGATCCAAGCACCGGTAAAGCAAGAGATTCCTGCCTCAGCACTGGCAAAGAGAACCCTGCAATCCCCCTCTGATTAGCCACTTGATTCCCCCTCAGTCTGTGGGACAGAAGCTCAGGAAACAGCCATGGCCCCAGGCCGCACTTGAGACTTGCAGCTGAGACCTAGCTCCTCTCTCATCGCAGTCACAGACTTTTCTCACTGACCTTCCAAGTTGTCTTTGGCCTTCATGGGTTGAAAAGTCTGGAAACCACCACAGCTGCCTGCAATTCAGTCCTCTGAGGCCTGCTCCAGGGTCACCCACACCAAACTGCTCTCCGCTCCCCGCCCGGCAAGATATACCTTTCTGATCAACCATCCAGGCTGTCTTTGGCTGGAAATTTGTTTCACTCTGTCTTTTTGTGGGTTCTGCTTCTTTAGAATTTGTTTAGAGACATTTTTTTATAGGTATTTGGAGGGGTTTGGGAGGAGAGCTCAAGCAAGTCACTGCTTTCCCTCCGCCATCTTGGCCTAAAATCTCTCTTGAAGAAGGGTTGGGGAAGAAGAAGCTAAAGATGTCTATTCTGCCTCCCTTGGAACCACACAATGATATCCTCATGCTACAGATGGGAAACAGCTTCACTACATTTATTTATAGTTTTTAAGCTAGCCTTCCCCATCTCACTTAGGCTAGATGTACAGGGGTTACTCATGGGCCCCATCCTATTACTGATCTCCAAGGGAGCTTTGATCTGCTTTGTTTTCCAACTTAGGCTGGTTGGCTCCTCCTTCAACAACCTGATGGCCTTCTGCTGGGGGACGGGGGGTGGTTGGGAGGATCTTATCATATTGATCATGAATTTAATGCATCTGATCATTGGTGACTACCCAATCTAGCCCCCTCATAACTCCCAAGGTAAAAGATCAGACATCCTCAGCCACCATGAGTCACATCTGGTAGAATAAGGTATTAAATGCATGAAATAATATACATAATGTTACAAAGCACTTAGCACAGTGTCTGGCACATACTACATCAAAGCTAGTATCTGACCAACAAAGGAAACTAAGTATGTTGAAACATAGTTATCAAAATGTTTTTTAAACACAAATTGATAGACCCCAGGTTAAGAACCTCTGTTCTACAGAGTAGCATATATGTTATCTCCCCTATTAGAATGTAAGATCCCATGCCCATTAATTGGGGAATGGCTGAACAAGTTGTGGTATATGAATATAATGGAATAAGAAATGATGAGCAGGCAGATCTCAGAAAAACCTGGAAAAACTTACATGAACTGATGCAAAGTGAAGTTAGCAGAACCAGGAGAACATTATATGCAGTAACAGCAACATTGTATGATGATCAACTATGAATGACTTAGCTACTTTCAGGAATACAATTATCTAAGATAATTCCAAAAGAACTCGTGATGAAAAATGCTATCCACATTCAGAGAAAGAGCGACTAGAGTCTGAATGCAGATCTAAGCATACTATTTTCACTTTCTTTAATTTTTTTGTGCTTTTTTTTCCCTTTTGATCAGTTCTTTCACAACATGACTAATATGGAAATATGTTTTACATGATTGCAGATATATAACCTATATCAAATTGCTTATTGTCTAAGGGAGGAGGAGGGCAGTAGGGAGATAATTTGGATATCAAAATTTTATAAAAAATGAATGTTAAAATTGTCTTTATATATAATTGGAAAAAAATAAAATGTTATTTTAAAAAAAGAATGTAAGATCCAATATTTTTGCTTTTTCTTCATATCATCAGATTAGCCTAATAAATACCTGTTGATTGATTGATTGATTAAGTAAACTAGATGACTCTTAGTGCCTAAGAATCTATCCTTGATTGCTCAGAAGTCTTTTTGTGCCTTGGTCCTGGTTCTCAGCTATGTTTTGAATTTGTAGTTGTTCAGTTATGTCTGACTCTTCATGACGCTATGTACCATAGCACACCAGGCCCTTCTGTCTTCCACTATATTTTGAAGTCTATCCAAGTTCATGTTCATTGTTTCCATGACACTATCTATCCATCTCATCCTCTGCTGTCCCCTTTTCCTTTTGCCTTCAATCTTTCCCAACATCAGGGTCTTTTCCAATGAGTCTTGTCTTCTCATTATATGACCAAAGTATTAAGCTTCAGCTTCAGTATTTGACCTTCCAGCCAATAGTGTGAATTAATTTAAGTATTGTCTGATTTGATTTCTGTGCTGTCCAAGAGACTCTCAAAAGTCTTCTCCAGCACCACAATTTGAAAGTGTCAATTTTGTGGCACTCAGCTTTCCTTATAATTTGATTCTCACAGCCATACATTGCTATTGGAAAAATCATAACTTTAAAAAGATTAAACATAGACACCTTGGGTGTCAGTTAACTTCAATGGATAGCAATGGGTGAATTTAATTTAGGTGATTGCTACATATACAACTATGGATAAGAATGCCTTAGAAAAAATGGAGTAGCCCTCATAGTCATTAAAAAGGTAAGAAAAGCAATACTTACATATAATCTCAAAAATTACAGAATACCTGTTTGAATCCAAGGCAAACCATTCAAAATCATAGTAATACAAGTCTATGCTCCAACCACTGATGCCAAAGTGGCCAAAGTTGATCGGTTCTATGAAGACTACAACATGGAATAGGTAAGGGCACTAGATAGCTGAGCTCTAGAGAGATGAGATATTGTTATTTAATGGACTCACAGCACTGATGTAGCACCAAAGTCTCCTCTTTATTTTCATAGCCCCACCTCTTGATTCCTTACCCCCCGTACCTCCCCCCGGTTCCCACCTTGGGTTTCCTGTGTCTGCCCCACTTTCTTTGCCCTGGCTCAGCATTCTAAAGCAGAAATCTACTCCTTAGGGGAAGAAATGTATAGCATCAGCAACTTACAGTTCCAGAGTCTCACCTGGGACTGAAACCAGGGGACAATATATCAAGCTGCCCAAAAGATGAATAACCCTGATAGCTTCCCTGTAAAGCATGGGACTAAGTGACAGATATGTTCCCATGAGCCTCTTTGGCAGAAGCACCAACAGTTTCTTGCTTTAAGCCCTAGAGATCCCTTTCAGGCTCTCATTTTATCCACAGGAGTGAGTTTATACAAATGGATTATGATTTTGCACAAGATATGCAAGAACATGGCTGGACAGCTCAAAACCTATTGGCTTTTAAATAAATGCCCATAAAATATTTGTAGGCTGGAACCCCAGTGAAGTAATTTTTTAAAAAATTCTAATCTATCCCATCAAGAGGTATGAAGATAACCAGGATTATTAAAGAGAGATGTGTCTATTCCATTGACCTGACCAAAGTCCAGCTCATGGTCCACACCCTCTTTTTTCTCTCCTGCCCAGAGCCTTGCCAACTCATTTCCTGCCTCCTAGTTGTTCAAAGGAGACTCTTAGTATATAGTTGTTTCATGCTTGATCAGGGCTAACTTTGGCTCAGAGACAAATTCTGGAACCGAATTCTTCCAGCCCCCTCCCAGGTAAAAAGTTGGTGGGAAACCAGGGACTTTAAAGAAAAGTCTTTCTTTCCTGGAATGTAGAATTTGTCCAGAGTGGGTTTACTTCCTGATTTTCAGGCCCACCCTTGATTTTATCAGTTTGCCTGAGAAATCTCCCTATCTTGATTTTGTCCTTGTATTTAATTTGTACTGAAAGAATGGGAGAAAAAAAAAAGAATGGGAGGAGAGGCTTAGGGACAGAAAAGTCAAAGCATACTATTTTTCTAACATTTCTCTTATGAGACACAATGTTTGAAGAAAAAAAACAACACACATTTTGTATTTTACATGTATTTTGTGTTTTACATGTGTTCCTTCAAATGGAGGACCAGGGTTTGGCCTTTTCCTTCTGAGGCAGATATGAGGGAGCATTTGGGTGCTCCTTGGAATTCCTAACACCAGACTGATAGGCAACAAGGAGGTGCTTTCTCATCCAAAACACAAATGGGACTGAGGAGAAGAGTAAGTCTGGGAAACTTAGCTTGAAAAACATGGAGTCTGGCACCAGCCACAGAACTCAATTCAAGTCCTGGGATTGGGGCTTGGCCTAACCCTAACCCAAGTTAGCTCAATACTCAAATATGAAACTACTGTGTTTGTACCTTCAGGAAATTCTGGTCATAGGGATGAGGGGGAAGAAATTCAGAAAGCTGGGGATGGGATTGAAATTGATATGATTAATTTTTAAACCTACTTCACCAATCAAAATCTACTTTTTAGCTGAGTCCTTAACATAGTATCTTGTATAAGTCAGGTGTGTTTTTTTTAAATTGTAATATATTGTTAGTTTAGAAACATAAAGACATTATTATATAGCTAATATCCTCACTGATGAGAGGCAACATTGAGGAATGGATAAAATGCTAGAAATGAACTAGTGAAAATCTGAGTTCAAAGCCTACCTCTGATTACATGCTAACCCCAGGAAAGTCATTGAGCCTCAGGAAACTACCCACATCTTAACTTCTGTATTAAAAACCATTTGTCACCGAGCTGGTAGAGGAAATGCCTATACTGACTGAAGTCACAAATCCTTGCTGTATTGTCCCCAGCTGTATTCTGAGGGCTTTCGTGGATAGGTGGAGACTTACAGATCCTTGATTCTCAGCCTGTAGGCACTAGACTCTTGGGGACCTTTAGAGTTGATGCAAATGGCCCACCAAATTGTAAATCATTATGATAAATAAGCAAACATACCTTCTGCACACTAAATAAAACATATATGTCTCATTTTTAAATTATGTAGATAGGAGCTATGATTAATAAAAATAAAAGCTACCTTAAAATCTCCTGCATCCATAGGAGCTTTTTATATCTATTTTCTCAAACAACGTACGCCAACAGCAAAATTACTATCATTTGACATTTTTTTATATTAAAAAGGGATTCTTATGCTTGGCTCTCATAGCTTAAAAGTCACTCCAAAGTGATCTCCGAAGTGGAGTGCATGAGACAGTCCATTGGAGAGTGGGAAGAAATATGAGAAGTTCTATTTTAAATGTTTTATCTAAAAATAAGAACAAAATTAAAGTTTTACTAATGTCTTCTATATGGATTGTCACTAGCACCCTCACTTACTTCCTATGTTAGGCAATTAGAGTCATGTTTCTCTTGTGGTAGGTAATGTATGCTGAAGGAAAAAATATGAGTTCCACACTTTTGGCATATTGCAATGTATTAGAGTTTGTGTGTGCCCAATACACCTTTACCTAAAGCATGGAAAAAATAGATACAACAGGGAAAGTAGTAACAGAAGGGCCATATCCATATAGTTTCCTATGGGGAGAGTAGACCCCTCACTGGTGAGGCTTATAGCACTTACTGCTTCCTCACTTAAAGGAAGCCAGGCAGGGAAAAGAAATAAGGTTAAGTTGTTGGGGCCTTCTATATGCATGCTCAGCTCCCGCTGAGAACCCAAATGAAGAGCTTTTCTTCATTGTAAGGTAAGTAGATAGGCAACAGTCCAAGAATACTTGCACATGCTTCACAGTCCATGGCAGAGATTTCACCAAGTGCAGCACACTCATAAGAGCTTTCACTGGCCACTCCCATGACACAAAATTGGTGGATGAGGCAAAAATAATTAGTATCATGATTTAATAAGCATAGCCCACCATGTTCTTCTTCATTTTAGATCTATGTATTTTTGTGAGATATTTTTTTCAGCTATGAGAGATATTAAACCAAAAATGAAAGTAAGTTTAGAGACAATGTGGGAGTCAGAAAGATCTGATTTCAAGTCCTACCTTTGACACATACTGGCTGTGTGATCAATGAACAAATCACCTTATTCTCAGTGCCCTAAACAATTATTCAAGAATAGAAGTTGTAGAGAAAGTGCCAACATGCACTGGTAGAGAGAGTTTCCTTCTCTGGGAGTTCCCTATACCACTAGAGAAATAACAGATCTAGTATCTTATCAAAGTAAAATAAGGACCAAACAGAATCACAAAGTGTTAAACCAAGATTTTCAAAAATCATGAAACAGATTTGATGACATTGGACAAAACAAAAAAATCCCTCTGATTTCCTACCACTCCTTTGGCACCTAGCTCAGATACTGTTTTTTTTTTTTTCCTTAAGGCAATTAGGGTTAAGTGACTTGCCCAGGATCACACAGCTAGTAAGTGTCAAGTGTTTGATCTGAGGACACATTTGAACTCAGGTCGTCCTGACTTCAAGGCTGGTGCTCTATCCACTGCGCCACCTAGCTGCCCCTCAGATACTGTCTTGTAAGAGTAGTGTCATGCAGAAACTAAAACTAGCAGGCTCTCCTTACACTGCCTGGCATTTAGTGGGTGCTTAACAATGCTTATTGATTGACTGATTCATCAGAGTTTGTGTGAGGTCTGTGCTGCTGCTATCCCAGGGGTCTTTTCAGGAAATTCCTCAGGGGCATGGAGCAGACTCTTTGCTGGACAGGCAGAACTCAATCCTAGTATGGCCATGGTAACAGAGAGGACTATTCTCTCCATCACTGCCTCCCCTCTCCCACAATTGAATTTGTCCCAGACATAAGAATTCTACCTGAGTCTCCAGTCCTGTGTGCAGGTTTTACTTCTCCTTAAAAACTCAGAGATTGTATAGCAAATAAATGTTAATGAAAATTAATGCTTGAGATAAGACTGAGAATGCTGTTTTACACACTTTCTGATTAATTACTAAATGAAGAAATGAATGTTAAATAGGTACCTCCAATGGAGTTCTAGTAAGGACCACCATCTCCTTTCTCATCCTTTTCTGATCTTTTTCCTCTGTGTATTCCCCAATTTTGTTGCTATTGTTACCACGTGAATATGTGAATCTTTTTTTCCCCAGCTCAGAGAACTCATAGTTTTAGAGCTAGAAAGGGCTTAAAAGACATCTTGTCCAACCCTTTTATTTTACAGATGAAGAAACAAACTTAGAGAGAGCAAGTGACTTACCCTAGGTCCCATGGGTAGCATCTACCAAAGTTTATGACTCAAATTAGCCCTGTCCCATCATCCCTTCAGCTTCAATGGCAGTCTGGGCTCCTGGGGATTCAGTCACCATCCACATTACTTAACTCAGAAAAGCTGAGTCTGCTAGTACCAACGTCCAGGACAAGCTATTACTTCCAAGGCCACCGAGGTTATGCAACTAAGGGGAAAATGGATATCATCAAGTCTTCTCTTTATTATTTCTTTTCCTCATTCAAAATTTCAATTTTGTAACAACAACAATAATAATAATAGCTAATATTTAGAGTGTAATTGGATTTCAGACTTGTGACAACCCAACATGGTAAGTGGCAGTGTGGGGCAATAGAAAAGATGTTAGATTTGGAATCAGATCAACTGGATTAAAAAATCTGAGCAACCCTGAGTAATTCACTTAATTTCACTGAGCTTCAGTTTCTTCATCTGTAAAATGAGGGGAATGGGCTAGCTGCTAGATGACTTCTAAAGGCCCTTACTCAGTTAGGTGTCATGGTTATGCTGCTTTTCTCAGTTTCCTCAACTGTAAAGTGGGAATAATAATAGTACCTATCTCCCAGGGTTGTTGTGAGGATCAAATGAGATATTTATAAAGCATTTAGCAAAGTGGCTGGCACATTGTAGGTATTATATAAATGCTATTATTATTATAGCTCTAAATCTATGATCTTAAGTATTATAATCATCTGCATTTTACAGTTAAGGAAACTGAGTCTCAGAGAGGTTAAGTGATTTGCTAGCATGGATCAGGACCAGGATTTATACCTTGGTCTCAATTCACAATGGATTCAAGGCTCTTCCTACTACCCCATGCTATTTCTCAGTTGTCCACTAACATTTATAGCAGGGCCTACGTTTTCACAAGGCATTCTCAGTCTTATCTCTGATGTATCTCAAGCATTAATTTTCATTAACACTCTTATTTGCTATACAGTCTCTTTCTTGGGGGCCCAGTCTTGTTTTTCTAGGGCCTGGGTTTTTGGGCTTATCAGTATGGTTGCATGCATCCTGTCGGGCTCTGATTTTGCTTCAAAGATTTCTTCCCCTTTCATTTCTGCTCCAGCTGTATCTTTTCCCTAACCAGTCTATTCAGTCCAGTCCCTAGGGTTTGTGAACCAACTCAGTGTGAATTGCCTGAATTTACCTTCTCCAGCAAGGAATCATGAGTTCTACATCTTCCTCCTCTCTTGGTTTAAAAAAAAAAAAAACACCTGGATCAGTGGGCACAGATTATCCTTAACAATTGGGCCACATTATGGTTAGGGGTTCTGTCTTCTGACGCACTACAGGCCATTGACCTTTGAGACCGAACAGCTAGCAGCTCACTCTCTGGGTTGAGTCAGGACAAAAAGAGGAGTTGGCTTACTGAGTCAGGTTGAGAAATCTGATGCCTTGGTCTAGTGGTCCAAATAAATGCTTAGGGGAGAGAAGGGACATGGGGATACCTATAGCTCCATAAAGGAACCTTTCCCTTTACCTGCAACACAGCCTAGGTTCAGGGATTATTAATCTGGGGTTTGTGGGCAGATTTCAGGAGGTCTGGGAACTTGGACGGCAAAAAAAAAAAAAATCCCCACTAACCTCTAACTGAAATTTAACATTTCTTTCATTTATGAATGGAGGCAATGAATCATTATTCTGGAAAGGGGTCCATAGGTTTCACCAGACTATCAAAAGGGTCCATGGCATAAAGAAGGTTAAGAACCATTGACAGGTATTGTTTTGATCCTGGCTCAGACTTAAAGAAGAAGGCTAGTATAGGATGCAAGACTTAGCCAAGTGCTTCTTATTTCGGATTTTGGTGAAGAAATCTAACCTTTCTCAGGATGTTGTATATAAAACTTACAAAGGTACTATTTCATCTCCTTGTCCCAAGGATAAACTGAACTGATATTTTATTGGTCTCCTAACCTCAATATTATAGATTTAAAGCTGGAAGGGACCTTGTTGTCTCAATGTAAGGAAATCTTTTACACTCAGCATATCATCTCTTTAGAGGAAAGAGCATAATATACTATATCCCTTCCCCATGAAGGTGTTCAATACCTATCATTCATTAAATAGTAATACTAGATTAAAATAGGCACACTTTGATTGTTATTTAATAGATTTAAAAAAAATATCTACAGGATCTGAATATAGAAACAAAAAGTAAGAAGGAAGGAAGGAAGCTCACTGTGGTCAGTGAGTCCAAAATGAGTCCAGGCTTCATGTGAACTCAGAACAAGAACCTTTTGTGAGAAGAAACCAGTGTTCGCCCTGGCCCCCTAGTAACAGGGGAAAGACACTATGGTATTGTGGAAATCACTGAATTTAGAGTGAGCTTTTGTTGTTGTTCAGTTGTGTCTGACTTCATGATCCCATTTAAGGTTTTCTTGGCAAAGATAATGGAGTGATTTACCTTTTTCCTCCTCCAGCTCATTTTACAGATGAGGAAGCTGAGGCAAACAAGATTAAGGTCATACAGCTATTAAATGTCTGAGGGCAGATTTGAACTCAGATCTTCTTGATTCCAACCAGGGCCTGCTCTATCCACTTCACCACCTTAGCTGCCCTAGAGTGAGCTAGCTTGGTTTAAATCCTTGCCCTGCTATTTACTTACTGTTCGATGTCCAGCTCCAGTTTCTTCAACTGTACAATCAGAGGACAGGGCTAGATGAATTCTGAGGTCCCTTCCAGCTCAAAACTTATGAATAGAGAAAGTCTTTTCCAATCAGTCAACAAGCATCTATTAAGTGTCTCCAATGTGTCAGGCATTTCACCAGGCACTGGGGATATGAAGGTCAAATACTGAAGCTGAAGCTTAATACTTTGGCCATGTAATGAGAAGACAAGACTCATTGGAAAAGACCCTGATGTTGGGAAACATTGCAGGTAAAAGGAAAAGGGGACAACAGAGGATGAGATGGATAGATAGTGTCATGGAAACAATGAACTTCAAAATATAGTGGAAGATTGACGGGCCTGATGTGCTATGGTACATGGGGTCATGAAGAGTCAGACATGATTGAACAACAACAAATTCAGAACATAGCTGAGAACCAGGACCAGGGCACAAAAAGACCTCTGAGCAATCAAGGATAGATAATACTTAATCAGTCAATGAACAAGTACTTATTAGTAAATAAATAATCCCTAGCCTCATGCTTGAATTCTATTAGGGGAAGATAGATGCATATAAAAATATATAGACTAAATATAAAGAAAATACAAAGGAATGCAAAATAGTAAATGAAATACAAGGAGGTTTGAGAGTCAAGTCAGGTTACTAGCAGTTGAGGGAGGGGAGGGAATATGACACCATCTATAAAAAACGTGATTTCAGTTGCAAACCATTCACCCACTAACATTTCCCAACTCCTCACCCCAAGGACCGACTGCAGTAGGTTAAGTGGGTTAACCCATCCAAGGGTCAATTACTGACTTTAAATCAGCTTCTCCCAGGGTCCTAGTACAAGTCGCTGGCAGACCCACATAAGAAACACTGAAAAGATTCCTCAGGTCAAAGTGAAGCAATGAATAAAGCAGCAGCAGCAGTAGATATAAGCAGATGAGATTCAAATCTCACACAACTAACTCTAAACCCCCCTAATTCGACCATTTTCTTAAATGTTGGATAAGTCAGGTGAAGAAGACCGTTTTCGGTGTTTCTTTTAACTTCCTTAGTTTCTTTTGGTAACTGAGTCCATTTACCATGTTTTCTTTCCTAACCACCCTCCCCAACCCCCCATCCCCACACACACCCGCTCCAGGGCCAGGGCAAAAGAATAGTGTTTCTCAGGTGTTTATTTTCGTCGCGGTGGGGCTGCGGAGGGGTTAGCAATTGTAGCTCTCAGGGGTTGAATGCAAGAGTAGATAGAGTGACGAAAGGAGAAGAGAGGGCTGAGAAAATGCATGTCTAAGCGCTTGCCAAGAAGAGAGGGGCGAAGGAGAGCGGGCACTGGGTATTTGGAGAGTGGGTGGAAGGAGCCGGTGGGACAGGGTTATTTGGAGGGTGGTTGAGAGAAGACTGAGACTCAGGCAGAGAAAGGGAATACAAAGTGTGACCCGCACGGAACAAATGAGCAAAGAAGGCCAGCGAAAGGTGGGGGCGGGTAGGGAATCGGAAGGGCGGGCTGGTGCCTGGGGGTGGGGACGGTTGGGCGGGGCTCCGGGCTGCACCTTGCCTATTCTTTCGCCCGCTCCCTCTCTCCACCCCAGGGGCCGCCTGCGCCCGCCCCTCCCTGCCCCTCCTCCCATGCAATAAGGGGAGCTGAGGGGGGAGGGAGGAGGGGGAGCCGCGCGGCAGCACCTAAGGAGAACAGAGTCGGGCCGCCCGTCGGGAGTAGGGGGCAGAAGATCCAAGACATCCCCGGCCCGGGCCGTAGCGCGCTGGGCGCTCCCCCTTGAGAGCGGGGAGAAGGGGGGCCCCCGCCGACGCCCCCAGGTCGCCACGCCCGGCTCCCGGGCACGCCAGCCGCGTGCGCATTTCCTAGAGCGCTCCTGCCCGTCGGGCCGGCCCGGAGCCGAAGCCAGTATGGCCAGTCTGGAGCCATGGACTTGGGTGCTGCTGCTGTTGCTGCTGCTGCTCGCGCTGCCGCTGCTGAGTCGAACTGCCAACTTCTATTTCAGGATCGGCTCCTACTGCGTGTTATGCGTGGTGTTCTCCGCGGTGGCCTGCGTGGTCTGCGTCCTGTGCCATGGGGGCCGCACTGTGCGCAACATGAGGCAAGCTGGGGACCCGGCTGCACGGGGGTTTGGGGTCCGGAGTCTGCCCCCGCCGTGGGCGCACTCAGTGCAACAGCTTCCAGGGTGACTCTTTCCGCTTTTCTAACTTTCTATTTTCTCCTTTCCCTTCTTCCTGCCCCGCCTGCCCTGGCTTCCTGGCGACTCTCCTCGCTTGGACAACCGCGGGAGAAGCCACGCCGTATCCCGAGACTGCTCCCCTCTCCTCCGGGCTGCAAACTTTCTCCTTTGCTTTTCCGGCGGTTCCCTGTTCGGGAAGGGTCGGGGGAGAGACCGCGTCGTGGTCACTGGAGAAGCTGTCGTCATAATGCCTCGCGCCCCGCCTGAGCCCTCTCCCCTCCGACCTGTCTATCTGCGGAGGACTTCCAGAATCCTCTCTTCCCCTGTCCCTTGCACCTCTTGGAGTGGGTTGCAGGGGAGAGTTGGGAAGGGAAGGTAGAAGGAAAGTCTTCCTCCCTGTGGCCCAAGTAAAGAAAAAGTGAAACGAAGGAGAGTGCGGAGAGATTGGTGCCCCCTTTGAATTGGAAAAGGGCATGTGCTAGCCTGGATTCTTGGAACAGGAGCCTGTGGGGCTGCTTCCTGGTCCAGCTTTAAGTCTTAGGATGCCAGAGCTGGAAGGGAGCTTCGAAATCAACCAATCAAATCCCTTCATTTTCACAGAGGAGGAAACAGGGATCCATAGATGGGAAGTGACTTGTCCAAGGTTACCCTTGAAAGGAGTTAGTCAGTTCAGCGGCTGAGCCGGGTCACTAGTTCAGACCTCATTCAGTGCTGCGAAGGGAGAGTAAGCTCAAAGCTAAATCAATGAAACGCACGACATAGGAGAAAGCTAGTAACTCCTGATCAAGAACCTTGGGTGTGTTTGTCTCCCCTCCCCCTTAAGGAGGCTTAGGGCAGCCCTTTTTCCTAGGTCTTGGATCGGGTTGAAGCAAGGGATAGTAACTCACCGCCCCCAATCCTCCTTTTCCCCCAAAGACCTGTGGGAAGGCCTGTCAATTTGTGTATCACATATTCAAGAAGCAAATTGAAAAATAGATAGTCAGGGAGTTTGGAGAAATTCAGTGCTTCCTAGTTCAGTGAAGGAAGTAGGGCTGGAATGTTTCTCCTGCAAGGATTCATTTTAACAGTCATTTGGGCTGGCTTACCCAGGCTAAGCACCATACTCTTTGTAGTCCAGGTGCCACACCTATCCCAAATCAGGCATCACCTGAGATCGGTAAGTCATTCAGGAGCCAATGGATGAGCAGCCCTCTTCGTGAAAGCTAGGTGGAGCAGAGGCTTCGGGAATGGACTGGAGGATGTTGTGTGTGTGCCTCACTTTCTTTTTTTTTAAAGGGAAATTCTTTCTTGTTGTCTCACTGGCCTTTGAAAAAGTCCTAATATGTATTACTACATTTCCTTCTTTGTCCCACTAGGAGGATTTCTGGCTCCTCTGTGTAAAGCCCTTTTTCAAACTTTAAAGTGATTATACACACGCCAGTTGTTAATACTTTTTTTTATCATCCTTATCATTGGTTCTACAGTTGAAGCAGTCTGTCCAAGGGGAGAAGTGGGGGTGTCATTCTGGCCAATCTCTTGAGGCAGTGTGCTGGGCTGGCCTTACTGGGATCCATAGAATCAGGAGTTTAAAGGTGAAAGAGACCTTGGAAGCTACAGGACCAACCCCCTAATTTGACAGATGAGGAGATTGATCCCTAAGGGGATGAAGTAATTTTCTCAGAGTCACATAGGATTATAAATTTAGTGCCAGAAGGGATCTTAGAGACCATATAGTCCTACTCCCTCTTTTTACAGAGGAGGAAATCAAGGACAGAGCCAGCTAAAATTAGCTCTGTGGAACCACTTGTTACATTTCCATTGTGGTCCTTTGTACCTTAGAAATTGGCAAATGCTGCAGATCTGGACTTGATATGGTTTCTTGTCTAAACCAATGATGTGGAACAAATAGAAACTTAGAAAACCTCAAACTAACATTATTTTAGTTTTATTGTACTTTTAATTTGTTAAACATTTCCCAGTTGCATTTTAATCTGGTTCAGACATATTCAGATGTTTTGAGGGCAGCAAGTTTGACACTTTCTGGTCTAGACTTAAAAAAGTGATGGGGAAAAAAATCTAAGTAATGAAAAATGAACTTAAAAGAGTTTCTTGGGCACATTTTTTTTTCCAGCGAGCCAGTTGTTGAACATTTCCCAGCATACCTCGGCCCAAGAGAGTGAAGCAAGTTGCCCATGGTCACACAGGATCATTGATTTGGATCTTGGAGGGATCTTAGAAGTCATCTAGTCCATCACCAGTTGCCCATGGTCACACAGGATCATTGATTTGGATCTTGGAGGGATCTTAGAAGTCATCTAGTCCATCACCTTCATTTTGTCCAAAGCCACACCAGATGAAAGCTACTAGAACCCAAAATCAAACCCAGGTTTTCAGACTCCAAAATCTAGCACTATTTCCACCACCTCATCTTGGCCTATGGACTGTGGCTGAGCAAGAGTTCCTCATAAAGAAGGGGTGTACCCTAACTTACCCTCTTTTTGTATGTTGTCTTCGGCTAGTCTGACCTCCAATCAGATAGGATCTAATTCCTCCCACCCCTCACTTCAGTTTTACAGATGAGGAAACCAAGGGCTCAGAGACGGAAAGGGACTGATTACATGGTCACATGGAGTGAGTGGCAGAGCTGGCCCTCTGATCCTCAGTCCAGTGATTTTTTTTTCCAACTGTACTTGGCTGCTTAAGCATAGCTGAGATCTTCCTGTTCTCCTGGGTCCTGCTGGTTTCAGTGTTTGTAAGCACATATCCAAAGCTCCACTCAGCAGCCCTATGGGAATAGATCTTGTGACCCCTGCAGAGCTCCTGCAGGAAAGAAAGGGATGCTGTTGAGAGGCAAACTGTATATAGGCATCCTCTATAGAGCTTATGTTCTGGAAGATTCCGCAGGAATAATTTAGTGAAAAGGGTCCCCTTTTCACCAGGGCAGATATGGTCAACCCTGTCTGTATTGGACCCATGCCCTGTTGGCTCTGAGAGACTATTGAACCAATGTCAGTGGCTATTCAGGGGCAAATAGTTCAGCAAACATTTGTTAAGTACTAACTCCTTGAGCTGGAACTATCTTTTGCCTTTCTTTTTATCCCCAGTACATAACACAGTGCCAAGCACGGGATTGGGGGAGGGGGAATAAGTGTTTATTAAGCCCCTAGTATGTGCCAGGCACTGTGCTAAGCGATTTACAAATTTATCTTATTTGATCTCACAACACCCCTTTGAGATAGGTGCTATTATTATCCCCATTTTACAGCTAAGGAAACTGAGGCCCACAGTGGTTAAATGACTTGCCCAGAGTCATACAGCTAGTAAGTGTTTGAAGCTGCATTTGAACTTTGGCCTTTTTTTACTCCAGGCCCAGTGCTCTATCCATCATACTACCTAACTGCATCATAGTAGGTGCTTAATAAATGTTCCTAGACTGTGTACAAAGCCTTCTTATTAATGCCATTCAATAAGCAGGAGCTGAATGCTTTCTTTTCTTTTTAAATAACTGAAATTGAACAAGTTCCCCTCCCTATTTTACAAAGTTAAGATTTGAGGTCTAATGGGGGAAGGGTAATCTAATGAATCCACAAGCCTGGCTTACCTGGTACCAGTCAAGTCCAGTGCAATGATAACTGTTGTTCAAATGAATGACACTAAAGCTAGATAGAATTTAAATAATCCCTAACCAAATGGTTTAAGTTCTTCCCCATCCTGTTTGATTTGGGGGGAGGGAGAAGAGCACACTGGAACTTGGAACCATTCCATACACTGTGGTGTTTTCTTGAGTATTGACCTGTGGTGTATAGTGGGGACAGAGGGGGAGGTTATGGCAATTGTGAGAGGTCCTGGGTGCACCTGGATATGGCTACATTTGCATGTGGCGGGATTCTATTCAATTTCCATTAAAAGCATTGTTCAATTACCAGCCATGTGCCAGGCATTGTGCTGGACATTGAGATTACCAAGACAAAGTCAAACCATTCCTGCCCTCAAGGAGCTTTTTTCAAATTCTGTGGCAGGTGGGGGACAGCCTGAATACAGATAAACCAATGCAAAATGTATGCAAGAGTGTTTCCTGGGAAGTGGGGCTGAGAGCACCAATGGGGGAGGGGCGATCAGCAAAGGCCTCTTGTTGGGGCGTGATTCTCCAGCCAAGTATTGAATCTTAGAGATCCTGGGAGCCAGAATATCTAAGGGGAAACTGCAAGTAAGCCATTATTTGCTATTTCTGAGTCCTGTTTAATGAGCAAGTCCTTCATTTGAGAATTTCTGTATTTTTGTTCCACTCTTCCTGGGGTGATACTACTGAACACTTCAAAAAAGTTTACTGTACCCTTTAAACAATCCCCTAAGGCTTCCTGCCTACTCCGGCCTGGACTAAAGGGACGAGGAGAATGACTGGGCAGTTTATGTAACCTGCCTTGTGGCATCCCTGCTCATTCCCACCTCTACCTTCCACTATGGGTCTTAGGCAAAAGTGAAATTTGTCTTCTCTCTCTCCATCAGCTCCCGTCTTGCATCCCTTTCCATCCTAGGTTTCTGGAGCCTTTGCATGCCCCCAGTCTTATAGACACCCCCACCCCTATTACACAACATCCTACACAGACAATGCTCTAATTCCAGACTTTATGAATTCTCTTTTTCACGTTTCTTTCCCTCCCCATAAACAAACTTCTTCCCCTACCCTCCAGGTCATGCTCTGTGCTAGGCGATTTCTCCTGGGAGATCTTTTAAGATGGAACCTTCCTTGGTTACACTAATCAGCTAGTTTTCAGTTAAGGGGCTGCTTTGGGGAACTAGGTCAGACTGTCTCAAAGTCATTGGTCCTTGCTTTGCCATTTACTACAATTAAAAGACTTTACAGTGAGCTAAAGTCCTTTCCAGGGGAAGGGGGAATGTGGTCAGTTGAGGCCCGGACCTGAGGGTAGCTAGGAGAGAAGGAGTTGGGAGGTTATATAGACTGAAGCCCTTGGAGAAGTACATAGACTAAAGGATTCCATAATAGGACTTAACCCTGTGTTGATTTGAGTGCCCTGGGCCAGTTGCATGGTACCCTTTCTGGGTCATTCTCCCCTCCCCCTCCTTTCCCTTTTCTTTGCCTGTCCCACAGTAGACTATCTGTTCCTGTGTACCTTCTCTCAAGAGAATTTGCATTTGCAGCTGATCTCTGTCCCAGGCAGAAGGGTTGCAGGATTCTGGTATTCTCCTTATCGTACAAATGAGGAAACAGCCTCAAAGAGATTGTGATTTACCCCCACAGTTATGGGCAGATATGGGGTTTGAAAACCCAGGTTCACTGTCTAAATCCAGAGCTCTTTTCTGCTACTTCAGAGAAGCTTTTAGACTTTATCATTGTCGAACCTGGGGAGTGAGTGACTCCTTGGAAGGATTCTTTAATGAGAAATGCTCAGTTGTCCCAAAGAGAGGGAACTTTTGCCAATCATGAAGAGGTCTGAGTTTTGTTCCATGGGGCAAGCTTTCTCTCCTTTCTCAATAGACAGTTCTTCTTGCCCCATACATCCTTCCTCTTGCTCTATTTCAGCAAATCAGAGGGAAGGAGAATTTTTTCTCCCCCTCAGTCCCCTTTGTTTTACTCTCCCCCTCCCCAACACCCTCACTTCTCCCCAAAGTTCACCCTTTCCAGAGAAAGAGGCTTCTGTGAAGCAGATATAGTATGATATTGAAATTCCTTCTTAGGGAGGTATTAGTGCTCATTAGCCATTTCACTAGATTCTAACCCAAATTAGACTGAGCAAAAGCATACTTTTAGGATTAATCCATACTGTCTGGGCCACCCATTATACCAGAGTATGGTTAACCAAGTCAATTGACCCATTTCTTGAGTAACCACTTTTACTTGGTCCTCGATAAGAATTTGAGGTCACAAAGAAAGGAAACATGATCCTTTCCTTCATGGAGCTTATAGTCCTTTTAAGGAGGGTAGGACTCAATCATGATTTAATGAGATCAACATAGAATTAGTCCTACTGAGCTCTGCTGCAAGCTGAGGTTTCTGAACTTAGTTCCTGAAATTGGAGAGGGATAATTCAATTCAAAGCCATCCATTTTCTCTCCTTTTCTCCAGTCCCATTAGCCCTTTCTCCCTTTTGATCAGTAACTATACTTTTGCTAGACTGAATCCCTGCCTTTGTTTAAGCAATAGGCTCTTTCCAAGCTGGAAACCTAGAGCAGGTGGCGGTTAGAAGTCATTTTCTAGGCTGATATCTGAATATAAAAGTCTCCCATCTTCCTAAGAGGAGTCCTCTTTGCCTACTTTTCTTGATTTGGCTTGGGTCTTTTCTATTCTTAGGAACACAGCCTCAGAAGGAGCTGAGGTATCTTATCTACACAGAGCCAGACCCAGACAACTTGATAAGGGAGGATTTCCCTTTTTTCAGTTCCTTGTTTATGTACCTTTCCCACTAGTCCACAAGTCCCCTTCCAAATCGGTGCTGGTCCTTTCTTCTCTCCCTCCCTAATCCCGTTAAAACCCATTCTGTTGATTCCAGGGTTCACTCTCTAAGTGGGACTCAAGGTCTTTAGCTAAAAGGATGAAACTCTTAATAGTCCACAAGCATTTATTAAAAGCACTTAGGTGCCAAGCACTATGCCAAGTGCTGAGGCTACAAAGAAAAGACAAAAAAAACCCAGTCCTTGCCTTCTAATAGTGTGTATTTTAATTGAGGAGACACCATGAAAATAGGCACATGTAAGATTTATACTGGTAATTTAAAAGGCATTAGCATCTGGGGTGGGTGAACCAGGAATCCTGACCAGGATTCCCAAAGTGGGCAATACCTGCCCCGGCTGGAAAGGTCCAAGGGGCCGGTAGTAGCCTCGGGTGCAATTGTACACTTAATCTGAGACTTCTTTTCTAGTTTATAAGATTTTCAGGGGGTCGCTGAGTGATTTTTTTTTTAAAAGGGTGTAGGCCAAATAAGTTTGTGAATGTTTGCTAGATATGAACTGAGTCTTGAAGGAAGCCAGGGAAAGAAAGGCAAAATCACTTAACCTCTTCTGTTTTCCTCAGTTTCTTCATCTGTAAATGAGGAGTTGGACAGGGTGGCCTCTGAGGTCTCTTCCAACTCTAGGTCTATGGGCCTTCTGTACAATATTTTCAAGACATTTAAGTACCATGCGCTACTTCAGAGGCGGTAGTAAAATTGTGCCCAAGCCCTGTGATGGTACAGTAGAAAAGAGCACTAGATTTAGAATCAAAGGATCCAGATTCAAAACCAGATTCTGATATTTATTATCTCCATTATCTTGAGCAGCCTCTTCAGGCCTCAATTTTCTCATCTGTAAAACTAAGGGGTTGGATTAGACGGGCTGCGAAGGTCCTTCTGCCTCCAAATTGATGATGCTATATAACGCCATTCACTATTGGTTGCCCTTATAGCTAGTAAAAGGGAGTCTGAGAAGTTAAAACTGGAGGGTTGTCTGCTTGCAGACCTATGATGAAACAGACTACCTTTCCCCTGCTGAACAGAGGGGATCGTGGTGCACGATGATACTATTACGCTGCCTGTCTGGAGGAAGATGGTCAGTGGCCTGTCTAGAAAGTAAGCCTAATTGAAGGATTTTTTTTGTTTGCGTTTTTTGAATAGCGTCATTGGTCTGGGTGCCAAGGGGCCAGTAGAAAGAACAGTTTTCTTCCTTCCAGGTTCCCACTTTGAAGGGACTCCTTTCTTGTTTCTAGGCATTAAGGATGATCCAGAGTTTGAATTTACTAAGATTCTATAGGGGGGGTCTTTGTGCTGCCTTCCCAAGCATAGGGAAAAACAGTAATTAGGTGGTTTATCTGGTTGTGTAAATATTTTTATCCCAAACCCTACTTCACTTACCAGGAGAGAAATGGATTGGACGGCTCACACTAAAAAATAAGGGTTGTTATTAAGGTTGGCCTTGAATGTCTTCCAGGCTAGCTGCTGCTGACCAGCAGAGGGAGGCTAATTTGAGTCCAGTGTGGCACAATAGAAAGAACTTTGGATTTGTAGACAAAAGAGAGCTGTGTTTGAATCCCACTACTCAGTCTTAGCTGGTGTGTGTCCACTGGTGATTCAAGTAGTTAGTCAACAAGAACTGATTAAGTTCTTACTATGTTCCAGGCACTGTACTAAGTACTGGGGACACAAAACAGAAAAGAGCCAAAAACACAGACCCTGCCCTCAAGGAACTCACATTCTCAAAGGGGAGATAACTGCAAGACATATACACTGTAAAGAAAGGTAATCTCATAGGAGAGGCACTAGTAGAATGAGAGGAAGAGAAGGATGGGGAAAGGCCTCCTGCAGAAGGTAAGGAAAGAGAACTTTCTTGGCTTGAGATACATCCAGTGAAAAGGCCTGGAGTCCAGAGATGGGATGTCATATTTGAGGAATAGCAAAAAGGCCAGTGTCTCCACACGGCATAGAAGGAGAGTAAAGCTTAAGATGACCAGAAGGTAGAAAAGGGCCAGGTTGTGAAGGGTTTAAAATGCCGAAGAGAGGACCTTCTATTTGATCCTGGAAGTCATAGCCACTAGAGTTTATTAGGTCTGGGAGTGACGTGGTCATATCTTTGCTTTAGGAAAACCACTTTGACAGCTGAATAAAAAATGGATTGGAGTAGGGAGAGACTTGGGGCAGGGGAATCAACCAGAAGAGTATTGAAATAGTCTCAGTGTGAAGGTGATAAGGGCCTGCACCACAGGTAGTAGCTATGTGACAGAAGAGAATGGGACATATAGGAGAGGTATGAAGAAGGTAGAAATGACAAGACAGCATCAGATTAGGTGAGATGAGTGTAAGTGAGGAGGCAAGGATGACAACCAGGGTAACTGAGAGGATGATAATGCTATTCATAGACATCGGGAGGTAAGAAGGGTTTGAGGGGAAAGATAATGAGGTTTGTTTTGTACATGTTGAATTTGAGATGCTTATAGGATATCCAATTCAAGATATGTAAAAGACTTTTGGTGATGTGAGATTGGAAGTCAGGAAAGAGGTTAGAGCTAAAGAGAAATAGATCAGCATAGGCATAATAATTGAACCCATAAGAACTTATGAGATCACTAAGAGGAAGAAGAGATGAGGGCCTAGGAATGAGCCTTGGGACACCCACAATTCATGGAGAAGAGTGGCCAAAAAGGTAAGAGGAGAATCCAGAGAGATCAGTGTCATAAAAACCTAGACTAGAGAAAATAACCCAGCAGAAGAGAATGATCTGTTGTCAAAGCTTGCAGAGGAGTCAAGAAAGATGAGCACTGAGAAAAAGCTATTGGATTTGATAATCCAGATCATTGGTAACTTTGAAGAAAGCAGTTTTAATGGAAGGATGAGGTCAGAAGCCAGACTGCAAAAGGTTTAGAAGAGAATGAGAAGAAAGAAAAAAAGAGGAGTAGCATAGATTACTTTCTCAAGGAGTTTATCCATAAGGGGAAGGAGAGAGCGATATAGGCTAGGAACTCATAGGGATGACTGGATCAAATGAGGATTTGGAGAAGACATGGGAATGTCTAGAGGCAGTAGGGAAGCAGTTGGGAGATAGGAAAAGATTGAGGATTAGTGTGGGGCTGGACAGGGATGATAGAGGAGGCAGTCTACTGGAGAAGACAGGATGGGACGGGATCAAAAGTGCATGTAGATGGTTTTACCTTGACAAGAAGGGTCACCTCTTTATGTGAGAGAAGGGTGAAGGAGATAACAGGTGTAAGTGTCTGATGTGAGGTAAAGAAGAGGTGGTTCGAGGGAACTCCTAGTAAATGACCTCAATCATTTTCATGAAGTGTGAGGCAAAATCCTCAGCTGAGGGGAGGAAGGGACACCATGGAATACTTGAGGAAGGATGACAAGGTTTTGGACTAGCAAATATGGTGGTGAGTAGGACGGTGAACCTGTTAGGAAGATGTTGAAAGGATTGCCTTACTGCAATTAGGCCCAATTGAGATTGTGTAAATCTGTAGTTAATCTGGTTAGCAAGATTTCATGAGCTCTAGTAAGCAGCAGGTAAATCGGAACAAAGGCAGGAGATAGTGAGAGTGTTCAAAAGTTGGGGTTGTATAAGGCATGATCAGTGATGTCAATGGAGGGTTGAGGATAGTATAGAGTTGATGATAAGGAGTCAAGGAGGTAAATGAAAGAGAGTGTAGCAAAGGTGATGGCTTGGGAAAGAACTCTGAGGGGTGAGGGATTGGAGGTTATGGTGAGGATGAAGAAGAAACCTAAGAGTCATAAGGCAGAAAGATGGAGTGATAAAAGATGATCAGATAAAACAATTTTGCATTCATGAATATGGAATCCACTTTTGTGGGTGATGGTAATGTCAAGGGTATGGCTATCTCTACATGAGATAGATGAAGTGTGTGCCTCATAGGTAGGTCATGGAAATGGAGTAGATTGAGTAACTGGGAAGTTCAGATACTTGAGGAAGTATCAATATGTATGTTAAAGTCCATTCTCTAATATGAGGGTTGGGGTTGGGGCAGAGAGAGACTGTAGGCCAGGCACTGAACTCTTTGAAAAAGGAAAGAGAATATACCAAGGTTACCAAGAAGCACAGATAAATCTTGAGGTAGCAGAGAGAGGGGTTGCAAAAATTACCTTTCAGGCAAATGTCCAATTATTTCCATTGAACCAGCTGAAAGTTACCCGACAAAATCAGACCTGGGAAACAATAAGCTTCATTGCTGCAAAAGAGACTATCTAGCGTAACCCAAAGGTTTGCTCCAGGCCCATGTTAGCTACATGGCCAGTATTATATGAGTGGGACTGGTAACATGTGGGGTTCCATTCTCCACATCCCCAACTTGGAAAGACTATGAGGAGCTCCCTGGCCTCTGCGGTCCTTTGGAAGGGTCATGCTTTTCTCTGCTCTTTGATTCAAGGTCAGACCACAGCTCCTTTCCTCTAAAAGACTCAGCACACATCATCATGAAGGTGTTGCTCATTCAATTCAGGCATGTCCGGCTCTTCGTGACCCCGTTTGGGATTTTCTTGGCAAAGATACCGGAGTAATTTGTCATTTTCTTCTCCAGCTCATTTTATAGATAGGGAAACTGAGTCCAAGAGAAGTGAATTGAGTTGCCTCAGGTCACAAAGGTAGGAGTGACAGGGCCAGAATTTTTTTTTTCTAAAATTTTATTTAAGTTTTTAGCTTTTCTTGTTTATCTTTTTATTAAAATTGTCTGAAAGGAGTATATTGCAATCTCCAAAACTATTATAGCTTTGTTGTCTATTCCCCTCTGTAATTAATTTTTCCTTTACATACTTAAGTGCCATCTTATTTGGTACTTATATATTAAATAATAATATATCATTGTCTGTGTTCTTTAAGAATAATGTCATTTCCCTGTTTAATTTTTTTTATTAATTTATTTTGATTTATCAATAATCACTTCCATATGCTTTTGAGTTTAAAATTTTTCTCCCCTTCCCTCCCCACCACCCTCCCCAAGACAGCACACAATCTGATAATAGGCTATACATTTACATTCATATTAAACATATTTTCACATTAGTGATGTTGTAAGTAAAAATTAAAACCAATAGGAGGAACCATCAGAAAGAGGAAACAAAACTCAACAGAAGAGGGAAAAAAAATAGCAATTCAACTTCCATAGTTCTTTCTTTGGATATGGATAGCATTTTCCATCACAAGGCCTCTGGAGATGTCTTAGATCCTTGTATTGCCAGGAAGGGTTAAGTTTATCAATATTAGTCATCACACAACATGGCTGTTATTGTGTACAACGTTCTCTTGGTTCTGCTCACTTCACCCAGCATCAGTCCATACAAGTCTTTCCAGGTTTTTCTAAGGTCTGCCTGCTCATCATTTCTTATAGCACAGTAGTATTCCATCACATTCATATACCACAACTTGCTCAGCCATTCCCCAATTAATGGGCATCTTCTCAATTTCCAATTGTTTGCCACCACAAAAAGAGCTACTGTGAATATTTTTGTACATATGGGTCCTTCTCTCATTTATATGATCTCTTTGGGATATAGCCCTAGAAGTGCTATTGCAGGGTCAAAGGGTATGCACATTTTTGTAGTTCCAAATTGCTCTCCAAAATGGTTGGATCATTTCACAAGCAGGGCCAGAATTTGAACCCAGGTTCTCTCACTCCAAAACCAGGGCTCTTTCCACTGAGCACACTGCTTCCTCACCATGTGCAGTTGTTTGGGTCTGTCCCAGAACAGCCCGGAGGAATCCCACCCATGACAGCAACTCCTCTGAATCCACTCTCTTCCCTCTGGCTCTGGTAACTGCCCAGTAGTAATAAGATAATTCAAGGATTCATGTTGCCTCCTAAAATGAGGGTGTGACAGCATGATTACAAGCTTCCTTTGGTCAGATTGTCACCCTGTGGAGGAGTCAGCAGAGTCAGCAGAAGGAAAATAAAATCTCTTCTCCCTCCACCACCACTACCTAGCTCCTACAAGATAGGTAGGACACGTACTATTGTGCCCATTTTACAGATGAGAAAACTGTCTAGGAAAGGTGAATCAACTTTGGGGCCACCCAGTGAAGTTTGTAGTAGAACAAAGACTAGAATCCAGCCTTCCTAATTTTTAGTCCATGGTTCTTTCCAGTACATATGTGTGTTTGTAACTCTCCCCTTCTTTCTGTCCTACAACTTAAATTTATTTTCTCTGCTTTTGCTTTACCTCATTACCAAAACTGGTTCTGTTATTCTGGCCACTGCTGAAGTAGGTAGGGAAAGAAAGAAGAAAACAAGCATTTATTAAGCACCTAATTTATACCAGACACTTCACAAATATTTGGTCTTCACAATAACCCTGAGATATTTGCTGTTATTATCCCCATTTTATAGTTGAGGAAACAAAGGCAGACAGAGGTTAAATGAGTTGCCACGGGTTACACAGCTAGTAAGTGTCTCAGGCCGAATTTAACAATAGTAATAGCTAATATTTATGTGGCTCTTCCTATGTGCCAGGTGCTGTTGTAAAGGCTTTGCAGTTATCACGTTTGATCCTTACCACAACCTTCCAAAGTAGGTGCAATTATTATCTCCCTTTTACAAATGAGGAAACTGAGGCAAAGAGGTTAAGTGACTTGCCCAGGGTCACAAAGCTAGTAGGTATCTGAGGCTGGATTTGAACTTGAGTATTCCTGACTCTAGTTCTGTCTCTACTGGACTGCTTCTGGGGAGCTAAGGAGCTCACAGTCATTCTCCTCTCTTCTATAGTATCATCAAGAGGTTTGTCCGAATTTTTAAGTACTTTTATGGGATTCAGTTTGAGACGTACGGTGAAGAGAAACTGCATGATGACAAGCCATGTGTCATCATCTCCAACCATCAGAGCATCCTGGATATGATGGGTAAGCTGGGCTCCTACTGGATTCTGGGTTGGGGGTAAGAAGACAGTGCCTTTGAAACTGCATCTTTAGCAGGTCCTCCCTCCCTAAATTTCACAGACTGCTCACTCCCCTTAAGTGAGAGGTGTGTTGCTAAGTGCAGCTGCTGTTTTAGGTGAAGGTTCCCTTCCCTAGGGGAAGGGAACTGGTGCTTGAAGGGAGTGAAGGTTGGCTGACTGGAAGGAACCAGGATCCTTGGGTTGCTTTTGTATACACTATATTTTATAGCTATTCTGGCCTCTGAGAGCAAAGTTGCTCTTAGATCATGAAAAGAGATGGGAAGCAAATAAAGTTTTTAAATTGTATATTTAATTTCATCAGAAGGTAGTTCATATCTGAAGATTTTATTTGGGATTTCTTCTCATTTTATTTATTTGATTGGATTTGATGAGATCATTAATAAGTTAATCATTTTTTTAAAAAATTCTTTTTATTAAAAAAATGCTTTTTAAAAAAAGGCCTCTTTAGGATCTGGGCACACTTTATATGATCCTTTATGCTTTTCTTATGTCCTACTCCTCTCTACATAATCTTCACATAGCCAGTCTGAATTACTCAATATTTCCCAAGACCTTCCTTGTGTTTTCCTGTCATCTCCATACCGTTCTGCTCCCTCTGCCTAGAACAGTTTTTGTGACCCTTTTTTGCAGGTGGTCCCTATGGATAGGCTTGCTGTGCCTGGGAGCATCTAGGGTGGGATGGTCCTTCCCTTTTCTCTCCCTGTGACTGTGCCCTGGTCTTAGGTCTGATGGAGGTACTCCCAAGAAACTGCATCCAGATTGCCAAGCGGGAGCTGTTTTACATGGGCCCTGTGGGCCTAATCATGTATCTTGGAGGTGTCATCTTCATCAACAGAAAGCGGACAAGCGCGGCCATGTCAGCAATGGAGGAGGTGGGAAACACCTTGGTTCAGGAGAATGTGAGTCTGGTTTGGTGTCAAAGGTATAGTAGGGGTCCCTACCCAAGGGGAGGTGGGGCATGGTAGAAACCTGGAAATTTCTATTTCTAGAGGTTCAGGGCACTGGGTTCTAATTCTGGCTCTGGTACTAACTAGCTATGTGGCTTTAGTAAAACTACAGAAAGGTTACCATCTGAGCCTCATTTTCTCTGGTGTGCTTAAGGTGAGTCTGAATGACTCTTTATCAAAGATGGTGTGAAAGAGATTCCTAGATAGGGTGGGACTGTGGGTGAGCTAGTTTTTGAGGTCTCTTCCAAGGCTAAGATTCTAGAATTCTATGATCCTTAAAGAGGGTGATATCAGAGGTAAACTTTGTCCCCATCTTTTTTTTCCCCTCTCTTCTGTGACAGCTGAAAGTGTGGATTTATCCTGAGGGAACGCGGAATGAAAGTTATGACCTTTTGCCGTTCAAGAAGGGTGCCTTTTATCTGGCTGTCCAGGCCCAGGTGATGCATTTGGGGACAAGCTGGGGAAAGGCTTCTATTCAGGGGCCATCTTCTGGGAAGGGTAGGATTTGGAGTGGGGCACTTAGGGCAATCCAGGACTCAGTATTGTTTTGTCTTTGTTTCTCTATTGTTTAGTTCTGTGCCTGGAACATAGTGCTTAATAAATACTTGATTGATGGACAAAAGGAACTGACTTTTCTTCCTCTCCCCACAAACTTCAAATCTCAAACTTTATTCCTGGCTAGTCAAAGAGTAATCACTCAATACTTCCTTTCGGAGTGGGAGAGGCAATCAATAAACATTTATTAAGTGCATACTATGTGTCAGGCACCATACTAAGTACTAGGGATACAAAAAGAGGCAAAAGATAGTCCCTGCCTTCAAGGATCTTACATTCTAATGGTAGAGAGACAATAAACAAATATATACAAAGAAGCTTTGCACAGTCTAACTAGGAAATAAATGAACAGAAGGAAGACACTAGAATTAAGAGAGACCAGGAAGGTCTTCCTGAAGATGAGATTTTTAGTTAAGACTTAAAGGAAGCCAGGAGGTTTAAAATGAAGAGGGAGAGCATTCCAGGCAGGGGGTAGATAACCAGAGAAAATGCCCTGAGCCGAGAGATGAAGTGTCTTGTCCGTGAAAGAGCAAGGAGGCCAGTGTCCCTGGATCCAAGTGTATGTGGTAAGGAGTAAGGTATAAGAGGATGGAAAGGTAGGAGGATGCTAGGTTATGAAGGGCCTTGAATGCCAAGAAGAGGATTTTGTATTTGATCCTGGAGGCAATAGGAAGCTTTGGGAGTTTATTTGAGTAGGAGAGTGAAATAGTTAGACCTGTGTTTTAGGAAAAATCACTTTAGTGGCCAAAGGGAGGATGGATTGGAGTGGGGAGAGACTTGATAGGCAGATTTACGAAGACTATTGCGATAGTCTAAGCGAAAGCTAATGAGGACGTGTGCCTGCATAGCAGCAATGTCAGAGGAGAGAGGGGGCCATGTTCAAGACATGTTACATGGGTAAAATGGACAAACATTAGCAACAGATTGAAAATGGGAGGTGAGGGATAGTGAGGCATCCCAGCTAACTCCTAGGTTTTGAGCCTGAGGGACTAGGAGGATGGTAATGCCTTCTGCAGTAATAGGGAAGGTAGGAGGCAGGGAAGATTTAGGAGGAAAGATCATGAGTTCCATTTTGGTCATGGTGATTTTAAGATGTCCAATGAGTATCCAGTTTGAGATGTCTGAAAGGCAGTTAGACATGCAAGACTGGAGGTCTTACTTAACAGTAGATTTGAGAATCATCAGCATAGAGGTGGTCATTAAATCCATGGGAACTAATGAGATCACCAAGGAAGATAGACAAGAGGGCCCAAGAGAGAGCCCCGAGGAATACCTGTGGTTAAAGGGTGTGATCTGGTTAAGGACCCAGCAAAGGAAACAAAGAAGGAGCAGTCAGATAGGTGGGAAGAGAACCAGGAGAAAATGGGATCCTGAAAACCTAGAAAGTATCAAGGAGGAAAGAGGAAGTAGTAGTATGAGGGTTGAGAAAAGGCCAGTGGAAACTAAGATCATTGGTAACTTTGGAGAGAGCAGTTTGGATGGAATGATAAGGTGGAAAGCTAGATTGTAAGAGGTTAAGAAGAGAATGAGATGAGAGAAAGTGGAGATACTTATTGTGGACAGCCTTTTCAAGGAGTTTAGCCACAAAGAGATAGAGGACAATAGTTGACAGGGATGGAAAGGATCAGGTGATGGATGGAAAGAATCAGGTGATGGTTTTTTGAGGATGGGGAAGATGGACATTTTTATAGACACTAGCGAATGAGCTAGCATAGAGGAAAGATTGAAAATAAATGATAGAGGTGGGGTGGAAAAGGGGGCAATCAAATGAGACTGGAAAGAATGGAATCACTTGAGCAGGTAGAGAGGTTAACCTTGATAAGTAGTAAGGCCACCTCATGTGAAATAGGGGTGAAGGAGGAGCTAGTGGCAGATGGCATTTGAGTGATATGAGATGACAAAGGGAGTTCATGGCAAATAGTCTTAGTTTTTTCTGTAAAATATGAAACAAGTCTCTGAGCTCAGAAAGTGGAGGAGAGGGATCCATGGGAAGTTTGAAGAGGGATAAAAATTTTTGTACGATGGGATAGTGAATTAATAAGGCAGGTATAGAAGGATTGCCTAGCAGCAGTGAGGGCCCAGTTGAGGTCAACATAAATTCATGGTAGACCCAGTTAGAGGGGTTGTATGATTTTTTTTCTCTACCCTCCTTCAACAGCACCTGTATAGGTGAGCAGGAAGTGAATGGTGGGAGTGATCCAAGGCTGAGATTTGGCATGGTTTAATTGTTTAAAAAAGGGGACTAGGGATTCAAAAAAAGAAGACAATACATATAGAGTTGAATTGGTTCACCAAGGGGTCAAGATGGGGAAGAGGAGACAGGCTAGTATGGGAGAGATGGCCTGAGAAAAAATTGTAAAGTTAAGAGATTGGAGGTTACAGGGTGGAAGAAGAGTAAGGTTTTATAAGGGAAGACAGAGAGGTGAAAAGCCCATGAATTATGGTAAGATAAGGGGATTTTGGAGTTCTTGAATGTGGAGGTAGTACATTTATGGATGATGGCAAGGTCAGGGATGTGGCTGTCTTTGTGCCTAAGGAGGGCTGGAGGTGTAGCTTATGGGAAATGAGCAGGTTGAGGAACTGAATGGTTAGAGTGTTTGAGGCACAGTTATATGTATGTTGAAGTCCCATAGTATGAGGATAGGAAGAAGAAAAGAGAAAAATTATGAGCCATGTACTGAACTCATTAGAGAAAAAAGGGAAGTGACCTAGAGATCTTTAGACAACAAGATTTTGATTGGGTGGTAGTTATGACTAGAATGAACCTCAAAAGAGGTAAACTGGCACTTAAAGATGGTCAAAATGGCCAAAGAAGCTGTGTCATTAGTGGGGAGCTAAGTTTCAGTAATAGCTAGTAGATAGAAGAAGTAAGAGAAACAACATTTAGGATGAAGGAAAATTTGTTGCCTATGGAGCAGGCATTCCAGAGGGCACAGAGGAATGGCTGGGTGGTATTTGGTTGAAACTTTAGGGTGGGAGGATTGAAGGAGTGGGAATAAGGAATCATTTGGTGGGGGGAGGAGCAAGGGGGAAAGAAATGGAGTTTTGGGTGATGACCTCCACAGGTTCAGAATCACTGGAATATGAAGGGTATGACCAAGTATAAGAATGGTCATCACTGAGTGAAGGGTGCTATTCCACTTCCCAAAGGAGGCTGGAGATTAGACTGAAGGCAAGTGCAGTATGAAGCAGCAGGCAAATATGATTAGATGGGAGGCCCTATTTCACTATCCATCTTCCTTCCAAAGGGTAGATATTAGGCAGGAAAAAGAGGCAGAGCCAGAGATGAAAGTTGAGGGACAGCTAGGTGGCGCAGTGGATAGAGCACCGGCCCTGGATTCAGGAGGACCTGAGTTCAAATCCGGCCTCAGACACATAACAATTACTAGATGTGTGACAATTCACTTAACCCCATTGCCTAGCCCCCCCAAAAAAAAGTTTCTCAGAGATAAAAGTTGAACCAGATTTCACTTTTTGAGGTCTGATGTCCCAGCAGCAGAGGGCTTCTCAAGCAGTGTCCAGCTGGACTGGATGGAACGCTCCACTCTGCCCTAGCTCTCAGCTCTCCCAAAAGGGATCATAAGATAGTGGGCTCCATTTCTTAAGCTTTGTTTTTAAAGCCCCTTTGGCTAATGGCCATTGGCCTTGGGCTTCCTGAAGGTGGAAAAGTCTTTTCTGTGGAAAGCAGGGGGTTGTTTCTAGAGGGACTAGGAACATTCAAGCAGACAGTCCTTAGAAGAGATCTAGAAATGGCATAGGTGTCACATGATCTTATCTACCATTTCAGCATTCTCCACTGATGATGGAGGAAAAACTCAGATGGGACGTGGGTAGAATGGGTAGTACTTGGTTTTTATTTGGCAGCAGATGAAGACTCGGTTGCTGGCTTAGGCTTTCTCAGGCTTATTGCTAGGTGGGGTGGGGGAGAAGCCTTATAAATGAGTAATTCCCCTGGGCCTGTTGCCAAGGGAGTGGCCCTGAGAGACATGCCTGAGGCCAGAGGGAGGCCTGCCACATTCAGCCTGTCCCACTGTGAGAGTCCCATGTTTTAGCCTCTCTCCGGCATATGTTCATTGGTGGCTTGTTTGCCTCACCCCTAGGTGCCAGTCATTCCTGTGGTGTATTCGTCATTCTCTTCCTTTTACCATCCAGAGAAGAAAATCTTCACATCAGGTATTTCATGTGACTCCTTGGCTATATATGTGAATATGTCTCTCTGTCATATCCCCTTTCCTTGATCTGTTTCTCCTTCCTGGGCTTTTACGAAGGAAGCTCTTAGGATCTGAGCTTCAGTCTAATCAGTAATACTGGTTTTGTTTTTATTGAGCCCCTATGCCAGTTATTATACAAAGATTTTTTACTTCATACTCCCCTACATAGGCCCACAGACCCAGGCCATCTTGAATCTTTGACTGGTATTTGAGAGGAGTGAAACCCAAATTCTTTTCCCATCCCTGAGGGCATAGGGTTTGGGGTGGTGGAATAATTCACCTAGTTTTCCTCCTTGCCCCATTTTACAGATGAGGAGATGGAGGCCCAAGAAGGAAAGGACCATGGCTTGTCCCAGGTCATGCAGCTGGTTTATGGTAGGGGTGGGATCAGAACCCAGGTTTTTCAAATGCCTACACTAGTGTCCTTTCTATGACTTGTACTTCTTAGTCAGCTCCTGGGCTCTGGAAGCTTGGTTCAGAGGTCTTCCTCTACAATCTGGAGGATAAACAAACTGTCAGACTTGCGTCGCCTGGGGACCTAATATACATAAGGCACAGTGCTGACCTGGTATTGGCAATAACTAGGATACTGGTAGCACTGAGCTACTCCCTGTGAGTGTTCTTGTGCTTGGAATCCTGACTCTGGCATTGTATGTTCTGGCTACTTAATTCTGCCCAAAAGCTACAAATAGGTGGTCTCTGGGATGGGTTCAACAGAGAAGGAAAAATCAAGTTGAATCACTCGGAGATATATTTTATATTTTAAAAGGAAAAGAATTCTTTCGTCCCCAAGCAGGAATTAGGTGGAACAGGATTTTGGGTGCTTTAGGCAGCCCCATCGAACCGGTATTTGATATTCTACAAAGCACTTTTTAGACCCATCGGCTGAAAACATCCTTAGGAGGGTGGTAGCAGGGCCAATGGTCCCCCATTTGGCAGATGAGGAAATCAAAGTAAAGAAGACTTGACTCGGTGTCCCTTTGCCTTTCCCAAATGTAAGGAGCTTGGGTTAGCCACCAATAGAACCAGTAAGTTTGGAATGGCTTGGTGGATACTTTTCTTGGGTTAGAGTATCAAAGAAAATCAAGGAAGCCCATTGTCCAGGAATCACTAGAAACAAGAAGCACCTGGGGATTTTGGACCCTTAGGGGATGAAGCTTGCATGGTATGGCCCCAGATAACTTCTAGTCTTAGCATGGCTTAACACCTTTAAATACACAGCCTGCCTGGGAGATTAGGCCCAAGTCGAATCTGGGGGAAATAGGTATCTGTCCTTTTCTCTCATGTCTCTGATTGTCAAATCCGACTGTAAGCTGTTCTTTATTTGACCCACAAGTCTCCGTTCCCAAGTAGTATAGGGTGATGAGCTTGAGACCAGGGAATCTCAGTGCTGGTTTTGACTCTGTCATTATCTAGCTGTGCGTGGCTTTGGGTGTATCATCTTCTTCAAGAAGAATGTAAAATGATTGAGTTGAGGCATCTTGGTGTGGTGGGGAAAGCAGCTGGCTTTTAGAGGCAAAGAACATGGGTTTAGATCATCCCTTAACCTCCCTGGGCCTCAGTTTTTTCATCTGTAAAATGAAGAAGTTGAATTAAATGCCTTCTGAGGTTCACAGTAGTAACATTTCCAAGCCTCAACTTCCTCATTTGTCAAATGGGGCCAACAAGTTTTACCCAGCCTCCTTCCCTCCCAAGAATTTCTGTGAGGTCTTATTGAGTGATTGACAGGAGAGCACTTGGGGAAAGATCTAAAGCCCAGCACCAGAGCCATATACAGAGATTATTATGTATGCCCTTGCCCAACCAGAGGTCTCCAGGAGTAGAAGACTCATCTTGGCTCATGAATCCTCTAAGTAGGCTTCGGCCCTGCTGGTATCAGGCATACAGGGATAGCTGTACCAATACCCAAAACAACTGCTATCTTTTCTGAAGATACTTAGGGAGTCGGGGGAAGGAGGAATCCAAAGATTGTGGGCCCAAGCCACTGGCAAGAGTCAAGATGAATCATCACATTGGATGTGCACAGAGTACAGGGGCTATGCTGCCCCAGAAAAGCAGAATATCGACCTCCTATTAGCCAGGGATTCCATAAGAGGGTAAGCAGGAGGAAACCAGACCTAAGTCTGAGCCCAGCTAGGTGTGAGAGCCTGTTTCTGAGAGGAGCTCCAGAAATAGCCTTTGGGGGGATTGCCTTGGCATAGCTCATGCCAAGATGGGCTCTAAAATATCCCCTCCATTCTAGGCGTCTATGCACATGTGTTTCATCTCTGTGTATGTTTTTTGTATACCAGGGGTGAAAGAGTTGTAATATTACCTTAAGTGACTTCTCCCTCTAGCAGCCTGTGTTGTATGGATGGCTCCAGTGTCTAGTCACAAGCCTTCTCTGATCTTTTCTCTTCCAGTGATGGCAGCAGAGAGCTAGATAGAAAACCCTGGTGCAGGGCTTGGGAGGTCATGCTTAGGGCATGAGAACCAGCCCCGCCCCCCCGCCCCCCCATGACCTATTTGGGTTGGAGGAATAGGACCAACCAACCAAAGTACACATCCTGTGATGTTTTAAGTAAGGGCCTGACCTAGGGCATCAAAAATGCATCCAGGATGGCTCAACAGCAGTATCCGCAATGGCTCAACAGCAGCATCCACAACAGCAACAGGACATATCTCTTTCTTTGCCCTTCTTTCCAGGGAAGATCAAAGTAGAAGTGCTGGATCCAATCAAGACAGAAGGCCTGACAGTGACTGACATCCCAAAGTTGCTAGAGACCTGCCATTCTGTCATGAGAGAGACATTTTTCAGACTATCTAACAAGCCAAATGAAAATGGGACCAATGGGCCAACCTCACAACCTATGCAGTAGCCCTAGGCACCATCCCCCACCCGTCTGCTCAGGGTGAGAGGATGAACAGAGACACCTCCCTTTCCTGTTGCCAAATGTCATGGTTTCTGCCTCTGCTGGGCTTTCATTCTGGGTCACCTTCTCCAAAGGCCCTCTTCATACCATCTTTCTTTGGGCATTCCTTTCCTTGTCATCCATGGATGTGGTTTCTACACTATGCCTTCATCCCCACAATTGGGCCCCGAGACATCCTCTCTTTTATCTCACAAGCTGAGCAATGAAGTCCTGTGCTGTGAGTGACCCTTACTAACAGAACCAGATTACCATCTCTCTGGTGTTTGAGATCTTGTCCAGGTGAATGAATGACTTTTGGGAAGAAAGGGGTGAAGCCACCTCTCTTCTGGGGGCTGTGTGGTCTCACTCAGCACTGAAGTTTAACATCCTACCCCTATCATCCTTACTTTGCCTACTGGTGTCCAGCTCAGGTATTAGGAACAAACTTTTCCAGGCTGCCATTGGCACAGCAAGTATGAAAATGCCCAACTTTCTACTTCCTTGTTCTCTGAGCCTTTCTATCTCTTACTGCTCAAATCCTGGCACTCTGGGGAGCTACAAAAAAATCCCTCTGGATGGACAGGCAGCCTATGCTGCTGGCAAAGGCCAAGACCCTCTTTAATGATGCCTGAGTTCCCAGAGACCTAAAATTAGAGGTGGCACAGCCATGTCTCTGAAATCCTTGCCCAATTATTCCTGGAACCTGGGTGGATGGTGGTGAAGAGGTATCTGTTTTATGTTAGCACTCTTACAGCAACAGGCCAGGGCACACTGAGTTCAGAATGCTTTCCTTGTGTCTAAAGAGACCCTGTTCCTTAGACTGTGATCAAGGAGAGCAGGGAGAGAATGGACTGAGCAATGAGTTCTCTCCCTTCCATGACCCAGGAGAGCTGGGCAGGCCCTCAAACCATCAGCCTAGTTGTTAGAGACATGAGGCCTTTGGAAGTAGTGGTACGGTAGAGAAGCTGGCCCTCTTGAGTACTAAAACAAGGAAGAGCTCCCCATATCTAGTGGGGTTGTTGGGGGTGGGGATAGCTTGGGAAGAATCCCAAGCTAACTTTAGTCAGCTGGTCATAGGAGATAAACTGATGAGTTCACTGACTTTCTCTTGTGCTAAGTCTAGCTTGGTACCCCAGAGGGAACAAAGTCCAGACCTTTGCTAGGGCTACAATGGTGGCTTCCCTGTCAGACTGCCCCTGTCAGATGGGTCCCGAGGAGCAAGTTTGGGGAGATGCACTCAGGCCAAATGTTCCCTTCGATCTGGGATTTCCAGGCAGTCTTTGGGGGCCAGTCTTTCAGGCTGAGGGAGGAAGGCAGGGCTGGTACTCTGGGTCTTTGCTGCTCATGTTTCACAGAGGTCCTCCAGAGCTCGACATCCCTCGTCTCTTTATCAGTGTTTACAGAGAAGAGAAGAAGGATGGGAGTGGCCTGATTATCATGGGGAGAGAAAGTTAGAGCATCTTGCTCTAAGTAACATATTAAATCCAATAGCACTTTTACTGAGGGGAGAGGGGAAAGCCAGAGGAATTGGGGAGGATGAAAAGGGATCCTGGGGTCTCTGCAGCTCTGGGAGAACAGCAAATGGGGTCCATGGCTGCCTAGTGGGCTTCTGTTGGAAAAGTGCCTCTGCTGGTCAAGTCTAGTTTTGTGAAAAATGTATGTTTGATCTAAATTGCACAATTTTTGTTTTTCATAAAGCAGTTATTTGAAAAGCTCTTGGAGTAGTAGTCACTTGTGGAAATTTTTCTGCAAGTCAAAAAGGCTTAGTTTTGGATTTGCCTAGTGCAGCTCTTAGGGTTTCTCTGGGTCCAAGGCACAAGGGCAGATAGATTTGAGAGGACTCCTGGCTGAGTATCTACATCCAGTCTTAGCACTTTGGCCTCTTCCAGCCCCAGGGCCATGGAGACAGTCCCAGAAAGATGGCCCATCCTGGGGTGACTTAAGATAATGCCAGACTGAAAGACTCAGTGGGCCTCTAACTTCATTGGCATGAGAGAACTCCCTGAGAAGAGGGAGACTCTCCATCGCTTCAGGTAGCACCTCCTAGGTAGCAACTTAGCATCTTAGAGAGTTGCCTGGAGCACCGAGAGATCCAAGGACCTGCCCAGCTTCCCATATCCAAGGTATTTCAGAGGTTAGCCCAGACCTTCCTGACTCTGAAGGCCAGCTCTCTATTCAGTAAGCCTCAGGGCAGAACCAGCTGGAAGACCTGGGTTCAAGTTTTGCTGCTGGCTTTGGGACTGAGCAAGGCACTAAATCTCTCAATGGTCTAAGCAAATCTCCAACTTTTAAGTTGCAGAGAAGGGACTTATGTTGGGAGAGGGATGAAATCCCAAGTTCAAACACTATCACATATACTACTGACCTATGGCAAAAGCTCTTGTTCTGCCCTTCCCCAGCTCCCAGTCAGGCCTCAGAGATGAGTATGGACCATTCAGGCAGAAATGGTCTTCGTGCTTTTGGTGTTGGCAAAACTCTTTACATACAGACATGGTCTGATTTGATCTTCAGAAGAAACCTGCACAGACCTAAATGCCAGAGGCATTGTCATCCCCATTTTACAGATGGGAAACTGAGGCTTAGGTTTAAGTGACATCCCCAGCAAGTGTCAGAAGCAAGATTCAAAGTCAGTTATTACTGACCTGACACACAATCCCTCTGCATCACAGAATCCTGGGACCACACACACACACACACAGCCTCAGTGCTGAGGCCTAACACTCAGCTGAGTTTGGTTCATGTGATAGGGTCATCATCTGGGGTGCCCTCTAGAGATCTAACCACTCTATTTCCATGTTGACAGATGTGACCAAGCTCATTGTGAGATTGGCAAAGTTTTTTTCTGTCCTTTGCCCCACTCCCCACTTTGTGCCCTGTTCATGTTACTACTAGGAGAGTACCATACACAAAGGTGCCCAGGATTTAACATGCACCCTTCCCAATGGGCTTTGTGTTTTTCAAAAGATGAACCTTTCAATTAATTTAATTTCGTACATACACACACCCTCTATATAAGACTAATCCTTGTGACTCACTAGCCAATGAGTATTGAGCACCTACTAAGTGCCACGTGTTGGCTAGGAACTGAGGGAGTAAAGACAAAAATTAGGTAGACCCTGCCTTGCCCTATCTGCAGATAAGCAGATTTCATCTGTTGATATTAAAGTTTTCAATTGGCTGCCTTCGTTAGGAATTTTTAACCCAAGTGTATTGGATAATGCCTGTCATTGAGATGATATTTGTAAAGCACCTCACACGTAGTAGGCATTTAGTAAATGTTTATTTCCTCCTTTCCCCATCTGTATAATACCAATAATAAAACCATTTTTTATGTGTTATCTTAGTTGATCCTCATAAAACCCTGTGAGGTAAGGAGTACTGCTATTATAACCTATCCTTAGCCTAGATGGAAACCTAAGTTCAAACACACAAATGATAATTGTTGGAGGAAGGACTCGAGCACCTGTCTCTCTTAATTCTAAGTCTTGTATCCTTTTCCAGTATATTGGGCTTCCTACTCTTTAGGAGTGATAATTAGCATTAAGTATAATTGATCACCTTGCTAGATCTACAACAGCTTTGATGCTCTAACAAGCCCGTGAGAAGCACAACAGCCATGGGTCAAGCAGACCATGCGTGAGGGGAGCTAAGGTACCTCTACAGGGCATCCCCCACATCTTAGAGTAGTTTTAAGCTACTGAAGCTTATTCAACAACAGCACAATCTTTGAAATGCAGGGAGTTAGAAGCCTCATCTGGTTTCTTTCAGTGATGTATTTTTATTTCATGGTTGCATTCTCATGTATGAAAGGCCGCCCCAGGAAACATCAGGCCTCCAATATTTTTCCTCCCTATGTGCCTTTCCCCCGTCTACAAACAAGCGTTTATTTAGCACTTATTGTATACCAAACACTATTCTAGGTGCTTTGGTTGCAAAGATTAAAAATAACGTTCTCCTTGCTGTCTTGAGACCTTATATTCTAGGGGGCAGGGTAGAGATACAACATGCACACAGATAAAAGTATAAAATCTAGTGGAGTGTAATAGGGACAAAGGGGAGAGATAAAGTACTCAAGGAAAATTTCAGAGAGGACATTCAGGTGGGACATGGGAGGGGAACGGTGGACAGTCTCTGGGAAGCCTTCATAGATGAGGTAACCTCAATGGCCTTTTCTTAGAAGGAAGAGAGGGCTGAAAGCCTTTTGAGGAGCAGGAGTAGAAGCTTAACCTTTGATACATAGACAAGGGAGTCCTACCAGGAAGCTAACCAGCTGTGCCAGGCTATCTCAGGATCAGAGGAGTCAATACTGGAAGGAACCTTAAAGCTCCTCTAGTCTGAAGATCATAGCTCAATCTACAAACATTTATGGTGAGTTTCCCATGTGCCAGGCCCTGGGAATACAAAGAATGAAACAATCTCTGCTCTCATGGGGCCTACAATTTAACTGGGGAAACAAGTGTATATGTAAGTATGTGTTGAATAAATATAAAGAAAAGCAAAAGTTGGGGCAGTTAGGTGGCGCAGTGGATAGAGCACCGGCCCTGAAGTCAGGAGGTCCTGAGTTCAAATCCGGCCTCAGACCAAACACTTGACCCTTACTAGCTGTGTGACCCTGGGCAAGTCACTTAACCCCAATTACCTAAAAAAATAAAAGCAAAAGTCAATTCAGGGTAATTTAGGGGAGAATGGCACTAGCAACGGGGGTAGGGGCAGGGGTGGGGACATAAGGAAAGGCTTCATTTAGGTAGAAGATGCTGTTTGAATTTCATTTTAAAGGGAAAGAGGGATTCTTTGAGGTGAAGGTGAGGTGTACATTCTAGGCATGAGGGAAGGAAGTACAGAAGCAAAGATGCGGTGCAGTGTATGTGGAAAGGCCAGTTTGTCTGGATTGTAGAGTGTAGGAAAAGGGAAGAGGCTGGGACCAGTTTTTCAAGGGCCTTAAAAGCTACCTAAACAGAGAAGTTTGTATGTAGTCATAGAGGTAATAGGGAGCTACTAGAGTGTATTGAATAGGGGTGTGGTAATCAGATGTTAGCTTAAGAAAAAATTGCTTTAGCAGTCGTGTGGAAGATGGACTGAGCCCAGGTGCAGGGAGTCCAAATGTCCATAGGTCATAGATGGGGTAATAGACTTGATCTGGGAGGGACCATCCTGGCTTATCCAACTTTCTCCTCCTCTCCCCGAAGTCATCAACGTCATATTCCTTTGTTTCTTGGGTAGCTTTAAGCCCTAACCCTATTGCAACTTTCTGTCTTCCTAGTTCAGGATGCTCAGCCCTCATCCTAAGAACCCCTTTGGAGGGAGGTGAGTTACACCTCTTACACCTTATAACTGAGGCAGACAGATTCTTGGAGCCTTGACCTGAAAGTGCCCAATGAGTTTGTTCCATAAGGCTTGGCAGCTTGGGACTGTACAGTAGGCAATATAGCAACTAACAAAGTATTTCATTTGTGCGTAGAAGCAAAGGAGGGATTAGGAAGCCTAGGATGTCCTGGCTTCCTATGGATACGGTCTTAACATACAAGAAACAAAGGAAGTTTGCAACTGTTTCAGCTTGAGCCAGTGTCTTAGAGTTGCATTTATGTATCAATTTATGAAAAATCTATAATTTTGTTAGCATAGGCATTTCCATCATGGAAATTCCTTCTGCTAATGCTAATCATAATCCTGATGGATTAGACATCATTAACTATAGGTGGAAAAGACATTTGAGATCATCTGTTCCAGTCCTCTCCAGCAGTCTGGTGAAGCCTATGGATGCCTTCTCTGAATGTTTTTAAATATGTAAAATAAAATACATAGGATTACAAAGGAAACCAATTATGTTGAAATAAAGATGTAAGTTTTTTCCCATCCATATTGATGAATCCCCCCCCCCCGAAATCCACAGAACCTGGAGATCCACATACCCCCAAGTTAAGAACCCCTGACTAGTGCAGCCACTAGGAAATGCCACCTACAAAGACTATGACTGAGGATGGGAGACTGAGAATTGGAAGGGAATTTAGAGATCATCATGTCAAACCCCTTTCGTGTTACAAATGAGGAAACTGAGGCCCAGAAAGATTAAGTGACTGCCCTGGGTTGTAAAGCTAGCAAGTGTCTGAGGCCAAATTTGAACTCAGATCTTACTAACTCCAGGCCTGGCACTCTACCCGCTGCACCACCTAACTGCTCTGAGTGTGTAGATAGATATACACATAGATGTTATACATGGGTATACATATATATGACCAAAAGCAATCAATGCCCAATAGATAAATCGAAGACATGAACAGTTCTCAAAAAGAATTGCAAACTATTAACTATGAAAGAATGCTCCAAATCAAAACAAATCTGAGGTTTTACCTCACATCCTACAAATTGGCAAAGATGAAAAAATGGAAATACTCAATATTCGAGGGTTTGTAGGAAAATAGGCATACTAATACATTGTTGGGGTATACAGCACCAGGCCTGTGGTCAGGAAGACCTGACTTCAAATCCTACCTTAGACATGTACTAGCTCTCTGACCCTGAGCAAGTCACTTAGCCTCTGTGTGCCTCAGTTTCTTCTTCTGTAAAATGGGAATAATAATAGCACTTACCTCCCAGGATAGTTGTAAGGATTAAGTAAGATAATAATTATAAAGCACTTAGCACAGTGCCTGACACCATAGTAAGCTCTCTATGAATTTTACCTATTATTATAATCTATTATTATTGGAGCTGTGAATCAGTACAACAATTTTGGAAAGCAATTTGGAATTATGCAAAACAAAGTGACTAAAATGTTTGTATCCTCTGACCTAGAGATTCCACTACTAGGTTTATACCCCAAGAAGGTTGTTAATAAGGAGAGAGGCTTCACATACATGAAAATATTTATAATAGCACATTTTTGTGGTAGTTAAGAATTGGAAACAAAGTAGATGCCAGTCGATTGGTGAATGGCTAAACAAAATGTACATGAATGATTGTGATGGAATATTACTACTGTGCTTTAAGAATGATGAATACAGAGAAGCATGAAAAAATTTTCACAATTTGATACAGAGGGAAGTAAGCAGAGCCAAGAAAACATGCCCATTGACAACTATGAAATGGAAAGAATGACCACAAAGCAATTGAAAGTGTTGCAAAATTACCCTGCTTCTTTGAAGAAGTGAGAGGTCCAAGAGTAGTACATTGCACATATTTCAGATTTTTTTCATATATTAATCAGATTTGCTTTTTTTTTCCTTTTAAAAATATTGTTATATGGGATGGTTTGGGGTATGGGGGGGGGATACAGGGAGAACTTTGGTGATGTTTTTTAAAGTTATCAATAAAAATTTATGTTGGAGAAAGTCTCATGAACCTCTGTTGTTATCTCCTATCCTCTCAGTGACCGTTTGAAGGAAGTATCTGGGTCATTTGAAAAACAGGAAAACAGAAGCCCAGGAGATTTAGACAGTCTTGCAGGTAGTTGATGACCCAGGTTTCCTGACTCCTAGTCCAGACCTGGCCTTCATATCTGCTCTGAGGGCATGTGCTCCTTAAACATGTGCCACATACACAGGGAGTGACTCAGTTCCCTTTAGTGAATTTGTATCTTGCTCTCCCACTGGGAAGGCTTCCCTGGTGATACATCCCAGTATCATGTTCACGCCCATGTTCCCATTGGCAAACACCTGTGTAGCTAGTACCATGGTACATGGCATGGAGTGACTTTTCTCTGTCTTCCCAGAGTCCAGCAGAGTAGGAATGGTCATGCTCCAAGGGGCTTGGGCTTGCTTCATCTTCCCCCAGCCACAAAGCGACCTTGGTTCTGAAATAGCAATGGATGAGGCACTACACACACACTTACCTGTCACCCAACTCCAAATTTCAAAGGAAAAACATTGTGAGGGTCAGTCTAGCCTTCAAGTAGACTGACAGAATCATTGTGTTTTTAAGGCCTAGTGAGCATGGCCAGGTGCCATGGTGCTGCAGGCTCCCAGTTATATTTGCACTCAATTATCACAATCTGATAACAATATGGTTTTTATTTTTACAAAGGTTAGACTAGACACAGCGTTAAACAAATACCAGTTGTTTCTGGATGGATTGGTCCCGGGAGGCAGTGAGATGCAATTGTACTATTTTACCCACTGGGCACTGCTGCCCTCTTAACTTCCCTGAGTTGAAGGGTGGGGGTGGGATGGGAATAGGCCTCCCCTCCTCCTGCCTGTCTTGAAGCTAGAAGCCAGACACCAGAATGGTAGCAGAAATTCAGTAGGGAAGAGATCGCGTACCTTCGCCCGGATGCCATGGACAGCTTGCTCTTGGCTACGTCCTGGATGACGAATGGGTGAGTCATCCACTTGGTGGTGGGCAGACTGCCCTTACACACAAGCTTAGAATAAACTTTGGCATTGGTTGTACCAGAGGTGGGGGCTGCTGTCCAAGTAGGGAGCAGCTTTAAGAGGAGGAAAGGAAGGACATCATTGGAGGTGGGGCCAATCAAGACTCAAGATGGGGCTCCCTACCCTTGGCTCAGGTCACAGTACAAATGGGGACAAGGTTGTGAGCTTGACTCCTGGATCAGATTCACATGAGAGGAAAAAAAAAAGACCAATTCCTTAGACACAGACTGCATGCTTGACTTGATGTCACATAATGTTTTTGTGGACTGTTTGATAATATCGGGGAAAAGGAAATACTGCATGGCTTGGGTCAGCTTATCCCCACTGTGAAAGAAACAAATTAGCTCAGGTCCTCTCGCTGGCAGCTCAGGATGTGCTCCATCTTGAGGTGTTGTGGAGGGGAGATTGAACTGGGCGATCCCTACGGAGCCTTCCAACTTCAGGGTACTGTGGGCCTATGATCTCCACATACATGTAGAGAATGATTTCAATAACTGTCATTTAGATAGCACCTGAAGGTTTACAAAGTGCTTCGTATACTTAATCTGCTTTCATCCTTACAACAACCCTGTGAAGGAGGTCACTTCATGTATCATCCCTATTTTACAGAAGTAAAAATTGGGGATCTTAGAGCTTAAGTGGCATAACTAATTCATGTTAGAGGTAGGATCTAAAACCAGGTGTCTCCTGACTCCAGCATTCCTTATGCTCTATTACACTGCTTCAGAATTTAGAATTCTTCTTTCTTACTTCTTGTGGAGCAGGAAGAAACACTGGGGATCACTTAACCTATCTCCTTTTTTTATAAATGAGGAAACTGGTTAAGTGTCTTGGTCAAGACTACACAGTAAGTAGCTGAAAGAGGATTTAAATCCAAGCACCCTACTCCAAAGCCCATGTTGTTATTATTGTTAGGGTTTTCCCCTCCATTATATCATGTTTGCCTTTCCCAAGTTCTAACTGTTGCTTCTCCCAAATTGTCCCTGATAGACTGGCTTCTGATCTGACCTAGCTCTTTGGTGCCAATAATGTTTACCTTTCCCAAGCTAGGGGGAATATGTAAACCCCACTAAGATGGAGGGAGTTTTTTGTCTTCTCCCCAGAAACAGGATGTGGGGGGAGGACCAAGTCCCACCATCACTGAGGAAAAAGGAGGAATGGGGAGTTGGTGAGGTTGGGTCATAGAAGAAGGATTTAAGTGGCTCAATTCATCCTAATATCACAAGCTATCCTGCAGCCTGCTGCTTGGTCTACTTGTGGGAAGGAGCCCAGAGTGCTTACTTAAAGAGGATTAGTGGTCTCTGGCTTGAGATTTATACTCAATACAAACATCTCTAAAAGGAAAAGATGTGGCAGGTTCCCTGTGGTCCCATTCTGGTACCTTGGCTCTCAATCCCCTGCCAGGTGAGGCCTCTGGACTTAGCTGGGAATCTCTTATTGCTTATTCTTGCAGGAACCTAAACACCACAAAGAAGAGGAGGAGAGACTGGTGTCAATGGGGGCAAAGGAACCCAGAACCCACATGACCCCATCGTTAACCACAAGGAAATGTGGCCCTCAATGTTTTGACTTCCTTTCTAGGAACAGGAAGAAAGGCTATATGTGGGCTTCCTTCTCCATCTGGGGCCCCAGCCCTATGGTCTTCCCTACCTCTGGTCTCCAATACCTAGCACAAACAGATGAACTGAACCTGAAGCATGTTGGGTAGCATATTTATTTTAGGAAGGCGTCATAGCTGGGCAACACCAGCTGTGTTAGTGTGACTTGGGCCAGGGTAGGACTAGACTGAAGCCTTCCTGAGAACCATAATGTCAGGCACCACTTTTGCAAGCCCCAAATCTGTTTCCAAACCAACATACATCAATGCTATTTCTTTGACTCAGAATACCTCCCCTTTCCCTCTCCCCACCCCTTTTCTCTTTCTCTCATCCTCTACTCATGCTTTAGGAATCCCAGCTAAAGTCCCAACTGAGCACCCTTCCTGGATCAACCCTAGGGACCCATAGGTATTTCTCTCTTTAAAATTCCCTAGTACAGACTTATGCCTGTTAGGGAAATAGAGGAGAACTGGCCCTTGCCTTTAGGGAGCCTCCAGTGAGGTGGAGGAAAAGGACTCCCTACATAAAAAGATGATGAGCCAGCAATACAAAGGAAGGCTCAAAGGTCTTCTCAGTCTGAAAAGGTTTTACTTAGTCAGGAGGTTCACTACCTGAGGGCAGGGGGCAGGAAAGGACAAATAGGTAGGAAGAGGCAAAGATGCCATCCACTTACAGGTCTCTAGCCGTTCCTCCAGGAACAGAATCTGTTCACTCAGGGAGTCAATCCGGTCCAGCTGCTGGAAAGAGTGGAACAGAAGGCTGGTGTGGTCAGCAGATAGCCCATCCTCTGAGTCTGGGGGTGCCAGACTATGGAAGGGAACCAGCACCAGCTGCAGCTTCTAGAAGAGAATCAATAAATCCAGTCATCAAATCCTGTGCTAGGTGCTGGGGGTACAAGTACAAAGAATAAAACAATCCCTATTACAAGGGATTATGTTCAGTCACAAGGGGCATGTATTATAATGGAGGAGACAAGTACATTTAAATACATAGCATGAAGTTAATAAATACATATATATATATGTACATATACACACAAAAAGTAGTTAAATATAGGGTTGTTTTAGAGGGAAAGCACTATGAAATGATTTCAAATTATTATGAAAGATTGGGAAAGAGATGTCAGAAAGCTGTTTCAAGCTTTCTGGGAAAGGCCAGATAGAGATTCTAATGAAGCCTGCAGGCTGACCCTGACCCAGGGGGACCAGCCCAGGGTGCTATGGGACCTGTGCCTGGCCATCTATCCCAAGGACTTTAGGGAGGAAGTTGCTCAATGACCTGGCCTCCAGAGCATAGGATAGGCCAGCTCTGGGTAGGTCCTCCTGTCTCTACCACTTATAAAATGGGCCTTTTAGGGAACAACTTTTACTTGGTTATTCATTGTCCAATCTTCCCAGCCTCCTTTGACCTCAGCAAATAGTCATAGGTTTTCAAAGCTCAGGATCCAATGATGACAGGCCTAAATTCCCAGAGATTTTGCTATCTCCTATTGCAGCCATGGGGAACCTGCAGCCTCAAGGCTACAAGTGGCCCTCTAGGTCCTCAAGTGCAGCCTTTTGACTGAGTCCAAGTTTTATAGAATAAATCCTTTTTTTAAGGGTATTTGTTCTGTGAAGTTTGGATTTAGTCAAAGGGCCGCACTTGAGGACTTAGAGGACCACATGTGGCCTCGAGACCACAGAGTCCCTACCCCTGTACCTATCCTATCCCCAAGTATCCAACTGTTAACAGTAATAACACACTCTTATTTTTCTAATAATGTTTCTCTATTAAGTATATGATGTCATTAGCTTCTGGGCCTCTTCAAGGTCTAAAATCTGACAACTCTGTAAAGGAAGTAGATTAGGAATTATTTTTTCCATTCAAAACAGGAAACAGAGGCCCAGGGACTTGCCCAGTATTTCAAGCTAATAAGTAACTGTGCTGGGTCCACTGTGTGAGCACAGTGCTGGGTACATGGGTTTTGGGGGGTTGTGGCTCTGTGTGTATGTGTGTATCCTTTAGACCTGTGATTTCATGAATGGGAAACCCCAGTACGGAAATTTCCTTTATTATTGTAAATTAATGACTCATTTGTAACAAAGTCTGTGAGTCTCCGGGAGCACTGAGGGAGTTCAGTGACTTCCCTGAGTCACACAACCAGTATACATCAAGGGAAGGACTAGAACCCAGCTCTTTCAGACTCCAAAGATGTCCTCCTCTAGGAGGATGCCACTCCACCCCCTTGGACACAGTAGACATCTAATAAATGTTGTGACTTTCTTACTGGTCAGTAGCAAAGTTTGCAATGGGTTAAATACTACCTTAAAAAGTGTTCTTCTAAGGTCCCATGAGGTGAGACTACCAGAGTTGGAGACTGTGTATTGGTGGAACCTGGGTTTATTGCAATCTGATTTTTCTCTTGCTGTGGGAGGGCTAAGAGCTATTTATTAGATGGAGGCTTTTGGATTCAGTGCCAGGTTCCTAACCTGCCTATCTTTTTTTTTAAACATTCTTTTTAAAAAATGTATTTAGTATTTTATTTTTCCCTAATTACATGTAAAAATTATTTTTAACATTTATTTTTAAAACTTTACAGTCCAAATTCTAACCCGCTGATCTTGATAGCTGGATATTTTGCATCCCATTCCAGGGTTCTTCCCACCATGCCCTATTATTTCTCAATCCTTGGGCCTGGCTGACTAAACTGACTCACAGTTTGAAGAAGCCGCCATACCTTCTTCATCCAAATGGTAGCATGAGCTTTTACCAAGCTGAGACTTGTCCCAGCTGGCAGCACCAGGTTGCCCAGGAGGTGATGGGGGCAGTGGGTGGCATCCATCACCTTTCCTGTAAGGGTGGGCAGGTAGGGGAGTTTTAAAGGAAGAATGAAAAGATGCTTCTCCCATGAGTCAGGCATACCCTCAACATCTTGGACCTACCAATTATCTAGAGTTTCAAAGTCATTCATTAGCCATGCTGCAGGTGGAAGGGAGAAGGCAGGCCTCATAAGACCCTGGGAGTAGCAGGGAAGGGGAAGGTGCCAGGGTCTTCATCTTAGTTGGTATCTCCATCATTCTCCTTAATCCCCAACCACCCTCAATATTTACTCAATGCTTAGTGTAATTGGAACACAGTTTCTGAGTACCTAGTGTATTTGGGTTTGAAGCAATCTTGCCCATTGTTTAGTGTTAATGAACCCAGGCTTAAAGATTTGAGTGGCCAGATATCCAGTTAGCTTTTTCCCAAAGAAAAAAATTCAGTAATTAATTCCAGTCACTACAGTAATCTATGTATCATTAGTTGGGGGTGGGAAATAGGTAGGGGAGGATGGGGAGACAAGAGCACTAAATTTGGGTTCTTTTTTTTTAGGCAATTGGGGTTAAGTGACTTGCCCAAGGTCACACAGCTAGTAAGTGTCAAGAGTTTGGTCTGAGTCTGGATTTGAACTCAGGTCCTCCTGACTTCAGGGCCGGTGCTCTATCCACTGGGCCACCTAGCTGCCCCGTGAATTTGGGTTATAGTCCTAGCTCTCCTACTTAGTTTCCTTATTTATTCATGGTGGGGGCAGGCAATCAGGGTAAAGTGACTTGCCCCGAGGTTACAGTTAGTAAGTGTCTGAGGTCAAATTTGAACTCAGATCCTCCTGACTCCAGGATTGATGCTCAGTATATCCACTGCACCACCTAGCTGCCCCTAGTTTCCTTATTTATAATATGAGGAAGAGTAGGTGAAACTCAAAAATGGTCTTGAGACAGAGGTCTGTGAACTTTAAAAAAAAATTATATATATATATATATATACACACACACACACACACACATATACACATATATTTGATAAGTATTTCAATAGAATTTATTTCATTTGTAGTCCTATGTATTTTATTTTATTCATTTAAAAACATTGTTTGGGGCAGCTAGAAGGTGCAGTGGATACAGCAGCAACCCTGTAGTCAGGAGGACCTGAGTTCAAATCTGGCCTCAGATACTTGACACTTACTAGCTGTGTGACCCTGGGCAAGTCACTTAACCCCACTGCCTAGCAAAAAAACCCAAAAAAAACAAAAAAAGGAAAAAAAAAAAAGAAAAAGAACATTGTTCTGAGGAGTTGGTAGGCTTCACCAGACTAAGTGGGCCAGGACACACACAAAAGGGAAAAATCCCTGGATTAGATAGTCCCTAGATTTTCCTCCAACTTTTAGCTCTAAGATTTTAGGATTAGTGGACTCCAAGAGATTATAGATGACTTAGTACAGCCGATCCTCATTAGAGTCTACACAGAGCCTTGATTTGTACAATAGGTACACTCCTGTAAAGCTGCGTTTAACTAAAAAACATTATCAACTGAATTTTGTTCTAAATTCCCTCTGGGGAGTTCACCACCATGTAGGCCTATGGCTGCAAAAATCTGAACTTGGAGATCATTTTTTAGCAGCAAAATCTTCAGTGCCCACAAGAAGGCAATAAGGAGACATTTTCTAGTCAGGCTAGAAAACTGTAGACCACTTTGCTGAGGGGGAAGTTGGATCGTTTTCCAGGGAAAATTAATCATACAGGAATTTGGGGGTTCTAAAAGCTTGCAACCACAAGGTAGGATTTGAAGAGCAGGGACTACTTCATAATGCGTATGACTTTCTGTCAGTGTTTATACCTTTCTTTTATCCACAGCACTGGATTTTAAAAAAAATGGTCATTGCTGCTTTGGGTTTGGTCAATAAATTGAGGCTGTGTTTGGACAATTAGGGTTGTCCCTCCTCCCACTTTCAGTGGTAGAGTGTGGATTGAGTTAAGAAATACTTGGGAAAAAAAAGTTTTTCCAAGGTCACTTGAAATGAGTGTGTATTGGGGAAAGGTTCTGGGCTTTCAGCAATTTGATTTCTCTGTAGTTGCTGGAAGGACAAGGACCTCTGAATACTGGTAGGCTCTAGGGCTGAGTATCCCATGTCCAGCCTGCAGCTTCTGATCACTGCGATTAGCATCTAAAAATTTCCTGAGGCTTATTTCACTGCTCATTGCACCCAAACTGGGAGCTGAGTCTGGAGTGAGATCAGAATTTTGTCAATTACCAAAGGGTCCAGAGTCCAGACTGCCAGGTTCAGAGACATTTCCCTCTCCTCCCTCTCAGTGGAATCTAACCTTAACACTTATCCTGGATTTCCCTCCTCAGTGACTCTCCCCACCCATCTATTCCATGGTTTGTTCTTGGTAGGATTGCCAAATAAATAGTATTTGATTTGCCTAGATAGCACTGTAACTTTTGTGTTGTGCTATGATCAACTTTTTTAAACTTTTTTTTTTTTGGTGAGGCAATGGGATGAAGTGACTTGCCCAGGGTCACACAGCTAGTAAGTGTCAAGTGTCTGAGGTCAAATTTGAACTCAGGTCTTCCTGAATCCAGTGCCAGTGCTCTTTCCACTGGGCCATCTAGCTGCCCCTATGATCAACTTTTAAAATTGTTCTCCGCATGCAAGTGACGCTAAAAGTCAAGGGAGAAGTTGAGTGGCTTTTGCCTTCTGCCAAGTGGCTTATTGTCAGGTTATAACTTCAAACGACACTGTGGATAGAGTGCTAGCCAGAGTCAGGGATCCCTGGGTTCACAATCCTGCCTTCCATACTGTAGCTAAGCTGTGTGACCCTGGGCAAGTCAGTTCACTCCCTGAGCCCCAAGAGGTTCTAGAGTTAGACTATCTGATTTGTGGGTCGGATGGTCTTCTAGGAGATGTCGTAGTGGGCTTTGGTGATGACAAATTAATAGTGCTCTTGAGGAAACCACACTGGTCAGGGCAGCATTATGTGGAGTAGCCTTCAGAGTACTGGGGTTGCTTTCAAGTGAAATACATGCGGGAGAACCTAGGAAGGGAAGGATTGGGGGAATACAGTGATCACAGAATCCTAGGGAGCTGCTCACTGTAGATTTTTTCTGGACAGAGGAATTCTATTGATGCCTCTACCTACATCTCAAATCTGTTCTGAGAAAGCTGCCAGAAGCTCACCTCCTCCAACACATCCACTCGACTCCTTAGCTTCTGTATTTCTTCTTTCATTTCATCAGAAGCCTCTAGCAGAGAACAGGAGGAAGACTGAATCACAGAAAGTTAAAAAGACAAACTCAACGCACTCCAAATATCATTCCCCTCCTCCCTCGTCCCCAACTCCAATTAGGAACAGAAAGTGAATTCTGGATTCCTACAATTCCACAGATTGCCAACCCATTGGGCCTCCAAAAATGTCTGTTGTGTCAATCCTAAATCTGTCCTACTTCATCAGAATCATCTCTCTCATTCTGTGTGCTTCCTCTCTGGTCAGAGATCAAGCATGGATGAAAGTTCTTTGCACACTCTAAGGCTCTATAGAGATGCTAGCTATTATGAGGCAGTGAAAAGAGCAAGGGATTCAGGGTCAGGCCTTGGTTGACTCATTCAACAATTCATTTGATATTTATCAAGTACCTACTATTTGCAAAGCCCTATGCCAAGTGCTAGGGGTACAAAACTGAAAGGACACAGTCCCTGCCCTCAAAAAGCTTACAATCTACTGGGGAGAGTAGAGCTCAAATAAATATAATTCAAAGTAGAATATGATAAGGGCAAAGGAGAGATTCAGACAAAGTTCTGTTTCTGCCACTGACCCAGTATGTGACCTCAGGCAAGCCATGCTACTTGGAGCCTCAGTTTCTCCATTGGTAAAATAAGGAAACTGGACTTGATGATCTTGAAGGTCGCTTCTAGCTCTAAGGTTCTATGGTTTATGTTCTCTGATGTTCTTACTGTCCTATACACATAGCTTATACACATACCCTAGCCTCTACCCTATTCTCTACTCAAACCTGGGAGACAGGGAGTATACAATCCATTGCCGAGATCCACGTCGTCTTTCTTGCTGCCCGGGCTGCCAATGGCGCATTATTACTCACGGTACGAGTTTGATGTGTCACAGCGCGTACCAAAAGTAATAATGACCCATCGTCAGCGCCCATGTTGTAGCTTCCCTTCTGTGATGGAGAGAAGCAGGGAGATAAGCTTGGAGGACTCCGGGATGATGAGCTGTGTTGGAGCAGGTGTGTAGGATAGAATCTCTTAAGGCTAGAGAAAATTCACACCCGGGAGGAAAGAAGACAAGGGAAGGGGCTGCCGTCTCCCTTAAATCCTACATTGTAACTCCTTAAGCTCATTTGAATATCTCTTCATCTCCTCATAGGCTCTGTTGTAACCCAGTCTTGTGTTCAACAAGCTTCCTGAGTACAGGGACCAGATTTCCTACCCTTTGGATCTCCCCACAGTAACTAGCACACCTGGGACTTTCCTATTTGGTACTTCCAGATCCACTGAAACCTCCATGGATCTGATGAGGCAGGCAGAATGTTACCTGGCTGAGGCTGCCCAATGGGACAAAGAGTTGAGGTCACTCCTGGGGAACCACTCTGGGGCTGGCATAGTCTCCCATCTGAAGATAGCTCGTATCCCTCCTGGCACTGGCAGTGGTAACTCCCAGGACTGTTGATGCAGTTCTGGGGGCAGCCATGACCAAGCTGACTGCACTCATCCACATCTGAAACAGATGAAGGGGGAGGGGAGAGAGGATCAGGATGGGGCTCTGAATTTCCTCTTCCTTGCTCTGCCCACCCTATCCCCAACAATAATGAGTTTTGAAGCCCTGAGACCATCCTGGGAAAATTGTTCCCTGGAATGCAGGGACAGGAACTGCCAGTGCTGTGGGCACCATATCCTTGGCTCACAAGAAGCTTACATACAACCTGGCATTTACTTGCCATACTAAAGCAACAGTGGGCACCAAGGAGGGGGAAGGAGGTAGAGCTGTAGGAGACTTCTCCAGGTCACAGGACATGAGTAGGTAGGGGACTGCCCATGGACACTGGGGGGGGGAGTGCAGGATTTATGTCCTGACCCCCTAACCCTCTGATCCATGGCCTAGCCCCCTGGCCCAGCTAGTTCTGGAGAAGGCATCTCTTCAATAGGTACTTTCCTAAGAATATGTAGCCAAAAAGTTTACATTCTCAGAGTCCAGAAGATGGTATGGTCTAGCACAGGGGTGGGGAACCTGTGACCTCAAGGCCACCTGTAGCCTTCTGGGTCCTCGGGTGTGACCTTTTGACTGAGTCCAAGTTTTACAGAACAAATCCTTTTATTAAGGGGGTTTGTTCTGTGAGGTTTGGATTCAGGCAAAAGGCTGCACTTGAGGATCTAGAGGGCCACATGTGACCTTAAGGTTCCCCACCCCTGGTCTAGCACAAAGGGTCTGGAGCTAGTAGTCATTAGGAGACCTGGGAATCTCATCTCTGCTACTAAATAAGTGTGTGCCCTGAGATAATATACTTAACACTTATGGGCTTCAGTTTCCCCGTCTAAGAAATGGGGGTAATGAAGCTTCACAAGATTATAAAGATATAGGAAGTAAAAGTACATTGGAAATCACAGAGTGTTGGATGTCTGTAAAGGGATCACTAATATAGAAATCAGACATGGGCACATCTTAGAAAGGACATCCTTACCAATTTGGCAAGTGTCTCCTTGCCACCCTGCAGAGCATCTACATCTACCAGGCCTGGCACAGCTTCCTCCATTCTGACAAGGTGATTGGCATATTGCTGTATGAGGAGAGAAATCAAGGCACTGATGGTGGAGGTAATTAAATTGTGGGAAAGACAAGAAGAATGGGCGTTTCCCCAGGAACAAAAGAAGAAAATGCCCCCTTCACCAAACTCTTCCCTATGTTACTAGATTAATTTCTCGGCACTAAGAATTACTAAATTACTAAATTCTGGGTGATTACTGTTACTAATATTATATATTATGTCATTTGGGACACTTTGGTGCCTCCCAAGATGGTCTTAGTATTGACACTCTTTCCATCAATGTAGATTGCAGCCCTTTAATGCCTTCTCTTTCTATATATTTCTTGTCCACATTCTTTGGGGACTCCTCCGCAGATACTACACCCAATGTGCAAAAGGCCTTCTTCTGATTCTCTTACTATCACAAGAATACCAAGTCTAGCGCTGGGGTCATCTCATCATATGTTATCCTTCATTCTTGCTACATGGCCAGCCTACCTCCTTTTCTGCTCCTACACCCTGTGATGTCATTTCTCAGATGCAAAGCATCATGGGTAATAGGTTATAGCCTGATGGTTTTCTATTGTTTGTGATTTTAATTTACCCCAAATCAAGATGTTCCATAACTGACAATTACTCAGAGGATATGGGAGTTAATGCTTCACTAAATACTAGGTATCATTGTACAAATGAGAAAACTGAAAGCTAGAGGAATGAAGGGAATTGTGATGTTGCACAGCTAATTAGTCACTGAGCCATCTCTAAAGGTGTTAATCATTTACTAATACCTCAGGATAAGACACTCCCTATCTTTGGCCCAGCTATAGCCCAAAAAAAGGCTTAGATTGGTAGTCAGGAAACCTGAGTTAAATCCTGGTTTTATGATTAACCACCTGTAGGACCTTGTATAAGTTCTGTCTCCCTCTCTGGGTCTCAGTTTCTCCATCTGTAAAATGAGGAGGTTAGGCTAGATGATCCCAAAGTACCTTCCAACTAACATCTTCCTATCTTCCAAAAACAAGGCTCTTCTCCCACCCCATCTACCATAATTTCCAAGGACCCTTTCTTTTATTTTTATGGCTTGCTCAGCCCCTAAGATGCTAGGCCTTACCTGTGCCACAACCAGGGAGCCCATTACTTCTTCTCCAACCTGGGCAGCAAGTATATCGTGGTGGGGAGATAATCCGAGAAGCGTATCGGTAAGCAGTCTTGTAGATGGTCCTATGGGAAGGTGCCAGAGGAGGGTTCAAATGTGGCCCAGGGAATCCCGGATGATTGCTGGTTTCCAAATCCCCCCCCCAACACAATAGCCTCAATTGTTACTATGTGCCAGAAAAGCCTTGATTCTATATTTCAGCAAAATTGTGACTCTTCTGTAGAAAATGGGATTTGGAGGAGAGAATCCCCAGGACTGAGGACAAGACTTCTTGAGAAAGGACGCCCAGCTTATTCCCAAATATGTGTAGTGTGTTTGGATGTTTGGATGGAGTCAAGAGACTTGGCTTCTATTCTTGGCTCTTCTATTCATCAGCTGTGAGATCACGGGCAAATCATTTCTCTCTAAGCCTCAATTTCCCCATCTCTAAAATAGGGTGAATTAGATTACCTTTAAAGTCCTTTTCAGCTCTAAAATTCTCTATTTTTGGATCCTGTCCACACTAATGAAGCTAAACTTACTAAGGTGTATTGGTGGCCACCCCAATCTCTCACCTCTCTAGGGTCTATCTGGGCTAGATGACTAAGAGGTAGATTGAATACACATTGTACTTGGGGTCAGAAAGACCTGAATTCAAAACTTCCTTGACGCTCATTAGCTGTGTAAACCTGGACAAATCATTGAACATCTCGCAACCTCGATCTCCTCATCTATAAAATGAGCGCCTACCTTCCAGGATCAAATGAGATAATGTATGTACAGCATTTTGCAATCCTTCCTTAAAGCACTATAGAAATACTAGTTGAATTTAATAGTTGTTGTTGTTATCGTTACTGTTGCTCCAACTGAGCTAGCTCTCCCTAGAAAGAGCTTCAGCTTGAGTTGGGTAGGAAAGATAAAGAGTTTGGATCTGAACTAAAGTCTCCCTAAGGGTAACAGAATACTAGCCCATGCTATGTCTCTAACTTATCTAATTCCTACCTGTTCTCAAGGCTCAATTCATGCCTTTACACCTACATGAAGTAGTCCTTGGCTATGGCCACAATAATTAGAACAAAGAATGTCAGAGCTCAAATTGATCTTAGAGACCATCTGGTCTGAGTCCCCCCACTTTATAGATAGGTAAACTGAGACCAAAAGGAGTAAAATTCTTTGCTTAGGGTTTCATAACTAATTAGCAGCAAAGTCAAAATTAGAACTCTACCATACCACCATGCCTTTCCTTCCCTTGGGTCCCTAATTATTTTTTGTGTTGAGTCTCATCTCCCTACCCAGAATGTGAATTCCCCAAAGATAGGGACAGTGTCTTCTTCTGGCTCTCCTCTCAGCATAGCCTGGCACCAGGCTGGGCACCCAGGAAGATTATAGTCAATTTTTTATTACTGGTTGGTTGATTGATGTGCCCAGTGTGGCAACTTTCACCTGAATGGATGTTAGGGGCACAGAGGAGCCATGGTGGTTGGGAGACCTGTACCTGTTTGGTGGCCTCTTGGGTGTAACCCTTAGCTGGCTCTGCTGGGGCTGTTCAACTTACCGATAGGTGCTGCAAGCTCTATGGTCTTCACAGATGGTGATGTAGGGCTGGTAGACCCTCTGGATATAGGACTCAGTGACAGGGACAGTTTCCTTGGTAGCTGCTATGGAGCATGTCCTACGACTGAGCAGAAAAAGTTAAGGGTGAAGCAGGAACAACAAATGGGATCACTATAGGCTTCCCTCAGCCTTGGCTCAAGGAAATGGATTAGAAATACTATAAAGTGGGAAAAAAAAGTAAATGGGTTGAGAAAGGAGGTTTTCAAGTTGTGACCTAAACCAGGACTCAGAAGGGAATGAATTTGAATTCCCATGATGTGACTTTGGGTCACCATGTTTATAGCGTCCCAAGGGGCTGAGCTTCTCGTGTGATTTTTAGCCCTCTCCCAGATCTCCCAAATTGGGCCAACAACCCTGTAGGTCAAGGGTTCTTGTCCTAGACCCCTTTGGCAGTCTGGTGAAGCCTAGGGACCTCTTCTCAGAATGATGGGTTTAAATGAATAAAAGAGGATTACAAAGAAAATCCACTATATTAAAATGCAGTTATCAAAATAGTAAATAAAACAAGTTCACGGATTTCAGATTAAGTTCATGGATCCCAGATTAAGAACCCCTGACAGGATAGGTATTTCAAACTACGAAATAGTATCCAGGCCATTAGAATAAATTTGAAATGTTCTGTCTCCATTCCTTCTTTCCACTCCTGCTTCTTGACCATGACTTACCCTGGCCGGTAGAAATGCTCTGTGTGGCCCAGTCCCAAAACGAAAATCCAGGTCACCAGGAAGGCCCCAGGACTCCACATTTCCTATATCCTCTGGATAGTGCTGTTCTTGTTCCAGCTCCTACCACATTTGCATGGTTACTGGGATGACCTGAAACTGGAAAACATGATCCAGAGAGTAAGGTCCCTGACAATCTCCCTTGACTAGGACTCAGTTCCTCTGTAAGAAAGTAAGAGCTCCTCACTAATTACCCTCCAGATTCCCAGCCACAAAAGTATTCTTGACTTTTAAACTTTACTAAGACTTTTGGAACATCCTGTATAATGCTAGCTATCATTATCAAGGGACACACTCCCTGGCATTGGGCAGCAGGTTGTGAGAAGAGGGGGATTGGTGGGGAGGAAATATCTTAAATGGATACAGTGCTGGATCAGAGGAAGGCCAGAATTCAAATCCTGCTTCTCACTAGACTGTGTGACCATGGGCAAGTCACTTAACCTCTCTGAGGCTCAATTTCCTCAGTTGTAAAAGTAGAGTATAATAGCAATAGTGCCCACCTCACTGGATTCAGATGACATAATGTAAATAAAACAATTTGTAAACCTTAAAGTTTCATGTAACTATGTGTTAACACTATTATTATTGTCTGCCCAGCTAGAATGGGAGCTCCCCAAAGGTGGGGACCAGTCTCCTTCTTTGAATGCTCTCTACAATGCCAATGTAAGGTTGTACAAACAGGTGGCACTCAATTGTGAATGTAGCGCCACCAACCGGATGTCTCCAGAAATTGACATCTCTCTTCTCCCTCTGGACAAATCATCAGTGTGAGCATCCCCAAGCAACGAGACACTGTATATTCACTATCATGCATTCAAATGGGCAAACGTTTGCTCATCCTTCTTTTTTTTTTTAAAGGCAAATAATGTGATCTACTTTCAACACATGTTCTGATGAACTGAACAAATTAGAGGAAAGAATATGGCAGGGTGGTAATGCTTGGGCCACTCCAAGAGGCACGTTACTGTCAAACAGAACACGTTTTGGGATCTAAAGTGCCCTGAAACTTCTTGTCAGCCAGATGTTAAATTAGAAAGGCAGGGAAGAGTTAGCATCCAGAACAAAGCATCTTGGTCAGGCCTGGAAGCATTTAGAATAATGATTAGCTCAGAGAGCACTGACTAAAGGCAGAAGAATCCACTGAGACACAGAAAGTTGAAACCAGAAAGTTCAAACAAAAATGGATATAGACAGGCCTTCCTGAGCATCGCTGCCTAAGTCTAGGCTGACTCAAGGACCTACTTTCAAGAATAAAGACAAGGAGATGGATTATAACAAGCATGCTAGTTTTATGGCAGCGTGTGCTTGTAAAATGCTGGATACAAGTTTTGTTCGCCTCAGTAGATTAAACATCCCCCTAGCAATATTTCCCTAGGGACAGTGTTTGGTGGGGGGGTTAGCTTAGAGAACCTGCCCACCAGATGCATGAAAAATCAGGACATATTCCACAAAGGAATCTCCTGGTGGCTGCATATTTACATAGTAAAGAAATTCCTTATATGCTGGCCATGGGTGAGATCCCCAAATCTTTCTCACTAGGAGACAGCAGAGTAAGGAACCCGGGGCAGCAGGTTCCCACTTCTACCATTTGATTTCAAAGAGGATTTTTGACCCAGAAATCCCAAGATACCAAACCCTCAAATCCCATCTCTTCCTGCTTCAGCACTGACTTTTCTTGACTATTCTCTCTTCTGATCTTCAAAGCCTTGCATGAATTGACCTCCTCATATCCACTCATCATCATCTCCTGTGACTCCAACGCTCACTCTATTTCAAGTGAGCTTCTTTCTCCCTTGTTACCCAGCATAGATCATACTCACTCACCTCTGTCCCTTTGCTCACCCTCCACCCCAAACCTGCAATGTCCTAACTGGCTATTTGCCACCCATTGAATACAAAGCCCATATCCTCCAAATCCTTCCTAATGCCTCCAGCCTAGTCACCTCTTTCTTCTCTAAAAACTACTCCATTACTGGAACTACTCAGTGTTATTGGAATATAGTTCAACACAGAATTGTTTTCTTTTCCACCTTTGTCAACTCCATCACTCCAGCTAAACTGTGAGGTTCTTAAGAGTAAGGCCCAAAACAATTTCTGTCTCCCTCACAGCCCCTAGTGTAGGGCTGAATACACAATCAGACACAGGAGAGTAAGCATGGTGGACCCTGAATTAGGTTCCAGGACACCTGGAACTCAGTTAGTGGCCTTAAGCCAGTCACCTGTCACTTCTTCTTTCTAGGACTCAGTTTCTTCTTTTGTAATATAAGGGAATAAGACTGAACGATCTCTACATCCCTCTTAGCATTAACATTCTATGTTCTGAGGTTCCTTCTACTAGTCCATATTTTTCTGTATTGTTGATTTACAAATCCTACTTTTGGGGGTATACCCTATTAGCTTGCTTCTAGGGAGTAAGGTTGGTACCTGCCACCCTGCTCCCCCAGTGCACACCAGAGAAAGCAGATAGAGAAAAGACCAGATCAGTGCAAAATAACAGAAAAATAATATAGTCAAATGTTATATATTGGCTAGGGTGTCAGGGAAGGTTTCCTGGAAGGGCCTTGAAGTTGAGATATGGAGAAGTATATTTCAGGCAAGTAGAATAGTTCAAACAAGGCAGCAAGGGAGGAAAGACCAATGCATCTTGGGAATGTGAGGAGACTGGCCCAGATAGAGTATAAGGCTCTTAATGGGGAGTAGGGAGAAATAAGTCTAGAGAAGGGACAATGAGGACAAATTGAGGAAGGTCTCAAATTCTGGGATGAAGAATCAGGGCCTTTTGAAGACACAGGAAGCCAGAGAAGATTTTTGAGCAGGGAAGTGAGGTGATTGGAGTTGTTTATTAGAAAGATTAATTTGGCATGTTATGCTGGATGGACTGGATAAAGAGACTAAAGACAGAGAGGTCAGTTAGGCTATTACGACAGAAAGGCAGGCAATAAATGGCCCCTTTAAAACCCTTACCATCTTTCTCCCATTCCTGAAGATGCCCCACCCTAAAAAAAAAAATCTGAGAAGGAGGAAATGCCCACAGCAATATCCTTGAAATCTAGTGGTCCAGTTAGCAATCTGGGGCCAAAGGAACATTGTCAGGTAGGATCACTTTTCGACTTCCTTAAATATTAAATCAATAGCTTTCTACCTGCTTTCCCCATGTACAGGAGCTGCTAAGGTAGTCTGTGCACCCACAGAAACAGAAAGAAAGGGGACAGTGGAACCATCTCAGTAGCTCTAACTCTTCCCAATCTTTCTCCCTCTTTTCAGACAGACCCTTCAATAAGAGAGGGGAGGTTACCTCTCTCCATGCACCTGGTGATTGATCTTAAACAAAATCACCCTCTTGTAGGTTTAGAGGATTTGGTAGTTGGGGAAGGTAGGGGGTGGATAGGATGGAAATGTGTCTGGGGGCTTCAGAGGATTAGGAGAGCTTCTTATCAGTGGCCCTGGAGTACCAATAGGGGGATTTAAGTAAAAACTTTTCTTTGTGGGTGAGAGCTATGGCTTGTTAATCTAGAGCTACAAGGTATCTCAGAGACCAACTAGTCCAACCTCTTCCTTTTACAGATGAGGAAACAGAAGTTCAGAGAAATTAAGTAATTTGTCCAAAATCACAAGGGTAATAATGTCCGACAAGAGATTTGAACCCAGAACCTCTGACCTTAGTGACAGTGCTCTTTCCACTTTCCCACATCGCCATCTGATAAATCATACTGAATCAGAAATGTGATTCCGGAAGGGAGAGAGAGATAGAAGGGAGGGCAGATTAGGGGAAAGGTTATTCAGAATGCATGCCATCTTGGGTTGGGGGGAGGGACGAGATGGGGAGAAAATTTGGAACTCAAAATCTTGTGGAAGTGAATGTTGAAAACTAAAAATAAATAAATTTTTTAAAAAAGAAGTATGATTCTGTCCCAAGTCCTCTAACTGGGGTCAGTGTACATCCCTTTTGTACCATGCAGCTTCCTCCCTCCAAACTGTGAATGTTATCTCTTAAAACACCTAAAGGTTGTAGGGATTCCTTGAGCAGTAACTAAACCTATGCTGAAATCTAAACCTTCCTGGGGGGAGAGGTCATACAGGAAGCCCGCTCTACATAGCATCAGTTTTGCCTCTACTTTCCCTTCTGAACTAACTTCCCTTGGTCTCTAAAGCTGATTCTCCCCTAGTGACCACCAGGTGGGGTATTTTCCAAAGGCTCAAACAGTCTCTGTGAAGAGTACCGTTTCACACCTCTGAGCCCAACCAACCACCTCAGGCACCCCTGTACCCCTTTGATTAGGTGACAGACCAGCCCAGGTACCCCAGTCCTTCCCCTCTGAGCTGGCTCCTCTGCATTTGGCCTGCAAATAGAGCCTGGAGATCAAAGAGAAGGAGGAAAAGGGTTGTGTCTGTGAGTCTCAGGACTAACCCCCAGCATGTTCACAGCCTTCAGCTCTTTGCTACTACCCCTTCCCTTTGTTAGTTTTTTTTTCCTCCCAGTTTTCTCCTCTCTCTCTCTCTCTCTCTCTCTCTCTCTCTCCCTCCCTCCCTCTCCCTCTCCTCCCTCCTTGCCTCTTTCTCTGTTCCCTCTTGCTCTATTATCTTCCTCCGTCTCCACTGCTTCCTTTCCGTCTCCTTATTCTCTCTTCTATTCTACCAACTCGATCGTCCTTCCTCTAATCTCAACCTCTCCGTCCTGCACCCCAACCCCAACCCCGTCTCCCAGGATCTTACTCTCTCCGAACTTAGTCCTCCCTCCTTTTTTTCTTTCTTAGTCCTCTCTCACTCTGACCTCTCTCTGCCTCACGTGCTCCTTCTCCCTCTTCCCCCTCCCTCCCTTCCTCCGTCTCTCTCTCTCTCCTCTCCGTTCTGTCCTCTTTTTACTCTTTCTCTCTTCTCTCTCTGAACCCTCCTGCTCCATCCTTCCTTTCTCTGCCCCCCATCTCCTTCTGTTCACTCTGCCCCTCTCTGCTCCCCCCACCCTGGCACCCTCCTGCTCCATCCCTCTCGCCCTTTCCTCTCCGCTACACTTTCGTTCTGTCCCTCCTCCCTCTCTATGCTCTCCGCTTCCCGCCCCCTCAGCCCTTCTGCTAAGTTCCTTCTCCCTTTCTGTCCACTAACTGCCCCCTCCGTTCTCCTTCTCTATTCCTCCTCTCTCAGCCCCCCCTCTTTTTCCACTCCGCCCCCTTCCTCCTCGGTCCCCTCCCGCTGTCCTCTCCACCCCCCGCCCCCCGCAGCCCAATTGTTAGTTGCTCCTCACTGTCCCATCTCTGTCCACTTTGCGTCCTCTCTCGCTCTCTCCGGGTCTCCTGGACTCTCTCTCCCCTCTCCTCCTAATCTCCAGTTCCTCCAAGGCTGCCGGCTGAGCCTGAGGCCCTCCCAAACCCCCAAATTCGGTCCAGCTTACGAGGAGAAAACTTAAACTTTTTATCCCCAGTCTCGGTCCGGTGCCCCGGTTGTCTGAGGATAGTACCCTCTAGGGGAGAGTCCCCCGCTCGGCCTGATCTCACCCCCTTTCACCCCCAGCGCCCCGCGCCAGTCTTCACTCACCACGAGTAGGTCCTGGCGCGGAGCGCACGCTAAGCTGTAGGGGTACCCAGCTACGGGGGGCGCCTCGAGGCCCCAGAGAGCGGCTATGCCTGGCTGCCTCTGCCCCGCCCCTCGTAGCTACAGCCCCCTCCCCCGGAGGCGGGAGGGCTTCTACCGGGATAGGGATCCCGGCCACCCAGCATTAAGGGTAGTTGGAGGGGAGGGCAAGAGCGTGAGCAGCGGGGTCCCCGCCCCTCCCCGGCCCATCCCACCTTCCCGCCTCAGGGATTAAGCTGCCTACCCAGCCTGGCTATCCCCCGGGAGAGCCCTCTTCCCTATCCCCACTGGGAAAGCGTGCAGGATCCCCAGTGTCAGCTCTGGACCTTCCTAGGGTCGGGGAGATTGATTTCCAGCTTCCAGAAACCCTCTTTGAGTATGTGGGGACGGATGGCTAGGAGGGAGGAGGTACATTTGGAGACTGTCCAAAAAAGTTTTTGTTCTTTAACTTCAGACCTTCTAGCCTTTCCCATTATTCCTAATAAGATCACGTCTCTCCTGGGAGGGGGGAGGCTGAAGTCCGAGCTTTAGAGCTTCCAAGAGGAGACAGAAGTGTAATATCGGAGACTCATAGTATTCTTTTGGAGATTAGAAGAGCACTGGGATGTGGGCATGGAATGAAGGATCCAAATGATAACAGTAACATTAGCTAGCATTTATGTAGTCCTTTACAAATATTATCTAATTTTATCTTCACAACAACCCTGGGAGGGTAAGTGCTATAATATTTTCTTCTTCGAGTTCGGCTAGTTTGGGACAATCAAATCTCTCTCCTCAACTAGACCAAAATCTCATTCTAAGGGAGGTGTCCTATAGAGAAATTAGTCCTCTGCTCTCTAAAAGTTGAATCTGGAGAGTGAAAAATGAAAAAAATAAAAATAAAAGAATAAAAAACTTCAGCCGTTGTGAGAATTCAGAGTTGTATCTACCACCACCACCCTATAAGAACTAAGGTTTCTTTCCTGAGGCCATTTCTGTACATGTCCATTTTCCCTTGTAGGGACTCATGCACCTGGATTGAAGGGTTTGTGATATGGCTAAGGGCCAATAAGTACTTCATCTTTCCTCCACCTCTCCATAGGTATCTAGGTTGTAACTACATAAACTAACCAGCTGAACTAAGAATGATGAGGCCCCAAAAAGAATATTTTAGGTAAACAAAAGTTTTCTACCCCAGCTTAAAAGATTTCATTAACCTTTGGGAGGCAATGGAGTGAAATATAGTGGGGCGGGGGAGGGGAGAGGAGCACTGGATTTAGCATCAGAAGATTTAGATTCAAATTCTGACTCAGTTCCTTGCTACCTATGTGATCTTGGGCAACTCCCTTCACCTCTATGAACTTCAAGGTTTTTTAAATTTTGTTTTTCATTTATAAAATGAAAGGTTGGAAGAGATGATTTTCTAGGTGAATTTCATCTCTAAATCCTTCAGCTTTTGTAAAATTGAAACTGGGAAAGGTTGTGCTTGTTCAATTGTTTTTCAGTCACATCCAATTCTCCATGACCCCTTTTGGGGTTTTCTTGGCAGAGATACTGGAGTGGTTTGCCATTTCCTTCTCCAGCTCATTTTATAGATGAGGAATTTGAAGAATACAGAGTTAAGTGACTTGCCCAGGGTTACACAGCTAGTGTCTGAGAATTTGAACTCAGGCCTTCATGACTCCAGGCCTGAGGCTCTAGCCACCTGACTCCCACTGCCACTCCCTATCTGTATTGCCTGTCATTGTTCTAATGGCTTGACTCCCAGCTAGAATGTCCAGTGCTTTGGGAGCATCCTGGTTTTTCTGGAGAAAGGGATAGTCACCAAGGAGGGAGTGGGGTACCAAAGGAAGGATGATGCTTTTGTCTAGAAAGTGGTTAGGAATCCAGGAGGATGGATAATCAAATGGCTGACTTAAGGAGTAGATGGGTGGGAAATGAGGAAAAAACCCCTCTCTCTGTTGCAGTTCTGGATGTGTCAGTGTGAAAACCTACTGTGGGGTTGTCAGCCATATTGTGTGTTTTCCTCTGTGGTTACTCACCTGGTTTTCCGGGTTCAGTCATTTGTCTGGATTCTTGGGATTCCTTCTAATCATTGCCTCTGGCTTGCTATTGGAATAAGGGGAACAGGAAGATACAGTGGGTCATAGTCTTGGCCAAAGACTCAGTTGCTTAATTTCAAAGTAAAACCTAGATTGATTAGAGCAAGGTAGAAATGAAGGTCAACAGCACAATTCCCCATGGTGTACTTAGCTTCACCCTATTTTGAGAACACAGCCTGAACCCACTGCCTCCAGTTAGCAAATTCTTTAATTGGGGTCCCGTTTGAACTTCTCTCCTCAAGCCTAATCTTTTATTTAGACTGAAGATTCAGGATTACCTGGTTGATCCTTGTGCTCAGCAATCGCTGATAATATGTTTGTATTGTCCCAAGTAGGTGTGAAAGTCTAAAACTTGGGACAGGGACCCGGTCTTAGCCAATATTTACCCCAATTACCAAGGCTTGCTGTCAATGAATAATGAGCCTTTATCCTGCACGTTTGAAGCAAAGCCTAGTTAAGTGAATTTGCTCCTGGTTCTTCCCTTCTGCAGGCACTAGTTGTTTTATACACATCTATGTTCAGTAGGTATTTCTCCAGCCCAAGCCCTGTTGGCTTTAATTAATGAGGCAACTTAAAGCAAAGTAGCCAGTGAGTAAACTTGCTGTGACATTTGTAAGGCTAGTTCACTCTTCAATCATATTTGGCAGGTAGGAAGGGGTGTTGGGTCAAGACACATCCTCACTTTGTGGTCTCTCTAGGAGAAAATTAGAGTGCTAACACTGAGGCCTTCACACTCTCACAACCATTGTCACATTTGATGGGACGGCCTACCTGACTTGTTGGGGGATATGGGCAGAGTGATATAGTGCAGGGGCCACTGAACTGGAGTCAGAGAACCTGGGTTCAAATCACAGCTCTGCTGTGTGTTATCTGACGGACTGACCTTATGTCTCTAAATCTTTTCATTCTCCTGATGTCTGTTCCTCCTTTCTAGAGTCAAACTCTGGGGGATTTGGAACCAATCTCCACCCTAGTTTATACGTAGGATTCAGAGCTGGTACAGACCTCAACTATCACTTAATTCAAATCCTCCATTTTACGGATAAGGAAACAGAGGCCCAGAGAAATAGAATGCCTGGCCCAAGGCCAGGAAAATGCTAAAAGGGCATAGTATTCAAATATAGGTCTTCTGACTAAATTCACTGGCTCTGGTTTTGTATTCTTGAACTATACTTGGTAAAGGGGAGCAAGGGTCTCTGCCTTCAACCCCACTCCCCAGCTCTCCTTCTAGCACTGCCTTCCTCTCCCCAACCCCCCCACCCCATGGAGAATGTCAGGAAAGCTTTTTGCTTTAAAGATTTGCAGACTTTCACCAGCCAATGCCTACTTACAGATGACACATTCAACCATTTCTTGTTGTGGCAAAGCTCCCTTGAATACCTCTCATGAAGTTCTTTGGCATTAATCAGGATATGGTTGTGCTTCTGGTTTTTCTGTCCTTTCTTCCTCTACCTCACTCCCACTTTTTCTCCCTTTCCCTTCCCTTCCCTTTCACCTCACTTATAACCTACTTTTATACCTTTCAAAGTGCCCTTTATCAATTTTCATGTTTGGCATTCAAATCACTCCTGTAAGTAGGTACAGATGGGCATTATAAACCTGAGGAAGCTAAGTGACTTACCCAAGATCGTGTAACTAATTGGGAAATCTAGGAGCTAGATTTCCTGCTTCCTATACAGAGCTATTTCCATTGCAGTCTTACCCAGACAGAAGTACTCAGACATTGCTTAGTTCTGCCCTGCTGGACTCCCTCAGGGTTAAAAATTAGGTGGCTGGGCCTTGGACACCATGATCTTGGATTCATCCCTACCTCAAAAGGGATAGTGTTGCCAGGAACTCATCCCCAGGCCTTGGGAAGTGTATAAGCTACCCTGAATAGATGAATAGTCCCTGGTAAAAAGAAGCATCTAGGGTCCCAGGGCTGCCTAGTAAGGGCAGTAAATATCCGGCCAGCAACAGTACCCCAAAGTCAGAAATAGGGATCCCTCCCTCTTCCCTACTACCTATTTGTAAGTCCATTTTATTATCCCTACCAGAACCCAAACCCATTAACCAGCTCAGCCGAGAGTCTGGGGAAACAAAGCCTCTTTCCAACCCCCAATTCTTCCGGGTCCCTTATCTGTGGATGGATGGCGTTTAACCCTTGACCTGCCATTATCCGTTCTCTGAACTTTAATTCCCTGGCTCTTTCAGCTGTGGCCAGGTGGAAAGAGTTCCAGGCAGGGAGACAAGAGGCCTGGCTCCTAGGCCTTTCTCTGCCACTGACTCCCTGGATGACTGGTTTTTGCTTTTTCTTTGATCCTCACTTTCTCTCTCTCTAAAATGGGGATAATACTTTCTGCCCAGCCTTCCTTGAAGGCTGAGAGGTTTAAATAAGAAAATAAATGTGAAAGAGTTTGGGGAGACCAGGGGAAAACCAGAAGCCTTGTATCCAAATTGAGGGATTATTGTTAATGCTGCAAGGCGGCTAGACACAGCAGACAAGTCTGCAGGGCCCATTTAAGGAGAGCAAAAAAAAAAATCTTGAAGATTAGGTTTGAAGATTAGGTGCCTGGCTTTTCTCAGATGACTTCTTCCTCCTTGACTCAGAGCATGTGTCTGATTCAGAAATAGAAAGCATGCAATGAGCCACCAAATCCTATAGCTATGACCTCAGCATTTTTCATTTTGTTTTTGCTTTTTAAAAAAAGAGAAAAGCTATTTGTGTTCCTTAATAATCACAGAGACCTGTGTTCTAGTCCTGGCTCTGTTCCTAATTCCCCTTGTGACTTTTGGGCAAGCCACTTCCCCTGTCTAGAATTCATTGTTGCCATCTAGAAAATTCGTTTGGATTAAATGATTTCCAAGGTTCCTTCCAGTTCCATATTTTACGTTCTAGGTTCTAAGTTTCTTTCCACCTTGGACATTTGATGTTACTCGACCAGGGTAATAATACACAGGTTCCCTCACTATGGCACCATCTCAGGATGCTTTCTTAGAGCACTTCCCTGTATCCATTCATCAACTAACAAGCATCTGCCAAAGACTTAACTGTGTGTAAAGCATTGTGCTAGGTGCTAAAAAGGGAGGCAGAAGAATATGAGGCATAGTTCATTACTCAAGGCGTTATAAACCGCACTCTAGGAGACAAGATTAAAACTTGCAAGAAAATGACGAATACAGGAAAATGTATTAATGACAGTCTGGACAGGTTATCAAATTCTAGTCCTAACCCTGAACTAACTAGCTATGTAAGTCCTTTTGGTCTCTGAACTTCAGTATTCTCCTCTCTACATTAAGGGAGTATGAATATTAGAGCCAGAGGAGATCTTAGGGATCATCCAGTCCATAGTTCTCTGGTCCTATGTAGAAGACATTCAACAAATACTGAACTACTGGGTTAACAAGTTCCCATCTCCCTCCCTTTCTAGGGTCCCTATCCCCTAGATGGACTCTATACCACACCAAATCATACCTGCTTCCGTAGTTGTTCCAAGCCCCACTGTTCTTCACCTCCATCTCAGCCCCCAGAACTCATCTCCCTCCCCAGCCTCGACCCTATTAGGGTCACCAGACACCTTTTCATCATGCTATCTGGGCTACCTCCACCTCCTCCAGGGAGGCATTGAGGCTGCCACCTTCCTCCCATTCCTGTTGCCTTTTCTTCTCTCATCTGTCCTGGTCAGGTAGTAATGGTCAGCTTCACGCAGAGATGGGAGGCCCCTCTCTCAAGGCAAGGAAGGGCGGCTTTTTATGCTTCCCTTCTCCTGTAAATCAGGATTGGGATGGACAATTCCAGGCCGGACTTCCTGTGTGTGTTACTCGCTGATAAAGAGAATTCTGTCAGCAGAACAAACAGGAGGCTGAGGGGATGGGGGCAGGGGGATGGCAGGAGGGAAGGAGGTGGGAGGAGAGTCTAAAAGGAGCAGTAGCCCACATCACAGGTCCCTCCTAAGCTCCTGGAGAGTGGGCATCAATCTACCTGGGTCTCTAAAAATGTTCCTAAGAATCTGTGTGGTGTGATGGAAAAAACCCTGGACTCTGGGAGACAAGTGATCTGGATTCTAGTCCTTACCCTGTCCCTAATTCTCTTCGTGAGAGTTCTTTACTTCAAGAACAGAAAGTCGAGGCCTCTGTATATTTATCAGAAATATCTGCCTTACCTTCCTCAGAATGCAGGTGAAAAGAGGCCAGGGGAAATAGCACTGGACTTGGCCTCAGAAGGTCTGAAACCTGACAATTCCTAGTTGTATAACCCTAGGCAAATCACATTTCCTCTCTAAGCCTTAGTTTCCTCATCTATAAAATGGGAGGAATGATACCTGTACTGCTAATCTCAAAGGATTTTTATGAGCAAAGTACTTTATAAGCCTAAAGGTGTCAGATAGATGTAAGACGTTACTATTACAGTACCTTTTACATAATGGGTACTTAGGAAATGTTGAATTGAATTTCTCCATTACATTATTCAATAAACACATAATTAGAACCATGGAAAGAGTGCTGGATTTGGTGTTAGAGGACCTGGATTCAAATCCTGGCTCTTCCACTTGCAAATTCTGTGACCTTGGGCAAATCATTTAATGTTTCTGTGCCTCAGTTTCCTCAGCTGTAAAAATTAGGAGATTCCTAAGGTCTCTTCCATCTCTAAATTGATGATCCCAGGATCCTATCAGTGCCTGTCAAGTACCTATATGAGTCCTCTACTTCAGGGTGACAGTACCTCTATCCCCATAGGAAGGTGTAGGACTTTACTGAGGGCTAGCCACAGGACCTCTCCCCAGCCCCCAAGGTTCAAGGTCTGAAGCTTCACCAAAATGTCTTCCCCAGAGTACAATCTCCTCAGTCCACAGGATGAGAGAGATCCCTACTGGGGAATAATAGCATTATAATTAAGAGAGCACTGTAATTTAATTCAGAGGAACTAGGTTCAGACTTCTCTGCCACTTAGACCCTATGTACTTTGGGCAAGTCAGCTAGGACTCTCTGGACCCCTGTTTCTTCATCTATAAAATAAGGGATTGGACTGAATGACCTCTCTCTCCCTTCCAGCTCTCAATCATATGATCCTATGAATCTCCCCCAACACAGAGGACTTAGAGAGGGATTTGGTCATCAGTTCTTTGTGTCAAACACCCTCTGGGAGGCCAGGAGACCTGAGTCTGAGAACTTAAGTGGAATTCTTGGGGGTGGGGGGTGGGGAGAGGCGGTTGGCAGAGAGATGGAAAAAATTCCAGAACCTTTCCAATTCTGGCTGGTGAAATCCATCAGGTTGGGAACAGAACACCAGCTGTTGCTGGGAGAGGAACTCAGCTTTGATTTATCCCCTTCCCAAATGGGAATGAGTCAGACAAAGAGACAGTAAGCCTGCAGACTGCCCATAAAAACCCCTCAGGGAAGGCAGTGAGAGAAATAGATAGGTGTTTCTGAGCCAAGAGACAGGGAGATACCATATCCTGTATGTGGCCTGATACAAATTCCTTAGCTTTCTTACCCCAGTGGATAAATGCCTTTACACTCAGGCCTGTCCCCCAGGTAATCTGGTCTGTAAACTCCATCGAATCTAAGTACTTCACTGGAGAAATAAGATCCGGAGAAGGGAATTGACTTGTCCAAGGTCACAGTTAGTTAGGGTTAGGGACATAGAATTGTAGATTTAGAGCTGCAACTCTAGTTCAACTCTCTCATTTTACCGATGAGGAAACTGAATCCAAGAGAGGCTACATGACTTCTTGAAGGCCACACTGGTATAAAGTGTCAGAGCCAGGATTCAAACCAGGTCCTTTGACCCCAAATCCAGCCCTCACCCCATTCCTCCAGTCCCCCAGTTAAGAGTTCTTTCCCCTGGACCACCCACATCCATTTAACTAACACCTGAGACCCTCCACTAGAATCATCCCCTTCCTGGGCTCTTCATGGTATAGTGAAGGTCACTCTGGGTTCTCCAGGGTTATAGCAGGGGAGCCCAAGTCCTGGTAGGTTCTACCAAGCTGAAAAGGCTTCAAGTGTGGGCTCTGCAATAGATATTACGTCCTTAGACTGGAGGCTGGAGGTCCTTCCTCCATTACCTCCCTGAGACACATGGTGATAAATGTTATGATCACAGCAACTCCCAAAGACAGTTGGGAGGGTTCTTGATATGTACTAGTAGAGGAAGGAGTACTCACATGGATGAGCATCGGTCCTTAAAATATTCAACTCTGGTATAATTGAGCTCTGACTATGTACAGGAGCCCAAGCCAGTTGCTACACAGAGTAGGAGGGGCAGGAAATGTTACCCGCTTTGTTCTAGGAAAATCAGGCAGGCTTGACTCCAGGGGCCCCCTTCCTCTAATTCTGCCCTCCTTTGAGACTGCCCAGCCCCAACCCTCTTGCCCCCAAATTCTTTCTAGGGCTTGCTCCACCCCAGAGGATGTGGGGTGTTCTGATCTGATTTCATGGAATCCCAGATATTGTCACCCTTTAGAGCCAGCCCCTGCAAACTTGTAAACTAAGCTCTTTGTTGTCAACATTCTGGCCCTCCCAGTTGAGGTGCCCTATGGGTATGGGCCTGCCTGGTCTGGCTGGTGTGGCATTATGAGTCCCCCCCCCAACTCTAGCTTTCTCCAGTGATGGTTTCCCCTCCTCCAATGGGAACCAACTCTTTTCTTATTCTATCTACTCAGAGCCCTGTTTTTTGACATAAATTCAGATTTAATCAGTTACTAGTGTCTTTGCTCCTCTCAGCTCCCCCATGTTTCTTCATATTTACATTATATCTAATACATACTTGCTATGAGTACTTGGGGTCTCCTGTGTTAGAATATAAGTTCTTTGAGGGCAAGTACTGTTTCATTTTTGCCTTTGTATCCCTAGTACTTTGCACAGTGCCTGGCATGTAATAGGTATTTCATAAATGCTTGTTGACTGATTGACTGGTTGAATCACCTTGTATTCATGTGAGAGGACTAGAAACCTAATTCTGGGGCCCCATCTATGGACTTTGCCAGGGTCTTTCTGGGGGCCTTAACCCTGCTTCTATCTCACAGCCTTATTCCTACTATTCTTCTCCCATGCTTGATATTTTCCTGCCTCTTCTGACTCATTGACTTGATTCAAGTCTTTTCTGATGCTTTGAGTGCTCAATGCCTACTTCCCTCCCACCCTTCATCTCCATACATTGCTCTCTGGTGTATCTCCACCCCTCAGCGGTTAAGCCTTCCCTAATTCTCTTAGCCATCAGTGAAACTTTTTGTGAACTTTATTTTTTTGTCTTGGCTTATGATTTTATTGGTGTGAGACAGAGGTGTCCAGCACAAGCCTGCAGCACTCTTGAGTGTGGGTCAAACCAAATTAAACTATAATTGGGAAGTATTTTTTAAAATAAATAAAATCCAACAGAATATAAATAATTTTAATACATGGTTTTCTAAGTCAACATTCAGCCTGCTGGGATCCTTATGTATGGTTTAGTGACCCTTGTTTCTTTTTGAGCTTGATACTACTGGTGTAGGGAACTCTCAGGGCAGAAATTCCATCCACCAATGTAGATAGCAGACCTGTTCTGAACTTTATCATCTTAGTAGGAACTTGTAGTGTCAGAGGCAAGAATTAAACCTAGACCTTCTAACTCCAAGGATAACCCTCTATGCACTTGGCAATGCTGGCTGTCATGAAGCTCTACAGCAATGGATTATAGTTATTCATGTCCTTGTATATATTATCCCTCCTAAAAGAAGGCAAGCTTTCTGAAGGTAGACACAGTATCCAATTTATTTCTTTGGGGCAAAGCTGGGTACACAGAAGATGTTTGTTAGATGGATGAACAAACATTAGATCACTGAATCTTAGAGTTGGAAAGAACCTTAGAGGATGGCTATTTCACTCTTGTTATTTACTAGAACCTTAATACATATTCTCTACAACTCAGATGGGAGTAGATTTCATTCTTTCTTTCTTTCTTTCTTTTTTTTTAAGAAAGTACTTCCCCACCAGGGTAGAAATCTTGTATACAATAGCTCCCAAAGTCACCTTTAATAAAGTAGCTTTAAAATCTGCCATCCAGATCACCTTCCAATCCCAAACCAGATGTATGGATTCTCAGTAAAACATGAAATATTTTCACTTTTCAGAACTCAGTCTAGCTTCCCAGATGATGACATGAATTCTTTCTAGGTTCGCTCTTTAAGAGAAAAGAGCTGGCACTATGGACTGGTAGATGAACCTGGAGTTTTAGGGGAAGAGGCGGTATGGCAAAGCGAAAAAAGCAATGCACTGGGAGACAAGAGACCTGAATTATAGTCTTGGCTTTCCCAAATAATTCCCAGGGCAACCTCGGGACCACTCCTTTCTCAGGCCTCAGTTTCAAATGTGGGAATTAGACTAGGTTAACTCACGTATCCACCGCTAGGATTTTATGGGTCTAAGTTTCTCCTAAAGATGACTTGGCTCCAGCCCTTCCCCTCAAGAAAATAAGTGAGTTACCTTTTTCTAGTTCTGCAGGCCAGATGCACGACAAATTGGCTGAGAAAGGCAGAACCCCTGTCCTTGCCTGAGATCACTTGCTGCCATGTTTCCCCAGGCTCCAGCTCAGCAGGAAAGGTCAGAACCCTTGACTAAGGCTCTATTGCACATCCCAAACTACCATGTGACATATGGGCACTGGTGACATCTCCATTTGAGCCAGAAGAGGTGGGAAGAGGAGAATGAACATGTAGAGAAGGGGAGAAAAAACACCATTTCCTGTTTATCACACCACTGGAACCAGTTAGGTTGAGCCAGCAGCTGGCCAAGGCGGGCAGGATAGTGAATGGTGTTTTAAATAACAGGGGCAGGGACCAGACTGCCAGAGAGGCTGTTGAGTATTTCTAGGTTGGTGGAGGCAAACTGTGACCCAGTGGGTGAAATGACTGCTATCTCCTCATTGGGAATGTAGGGGTAGGGACTGATACTCATCATTTATACTTATTTTTATTTTACAGGATAACTGTAGTGGAGTCATTTTTAAGAGATGAAAGGATCAAGTAGGGGGAAGTTCCATTCTTTAGGGTTGATGGACACCTTCTGGAAAATCCACAGGCTGGTCCAATTTGGGGGTACTTCAGAAATTTCCTATGTGACCCTCTTAAAGAGACCCCCAAATTCTCTCCTCAGAAATGACTTGCCCTGATCAGTGGGCCACATTGATTAGGGTTGTAACAATCTTGGAAAATATTACCCAAAAAGTAGGGACATCTACAACTAAGTCCAACCCCGCTACTCTCCTAGGTGAACCCTCTACTCTAATGAAACTGGTCTGGTCAATACTATTCAGCTTTCCTTTCTCTATATCTTTCCTTGACCCATTCCCTTATTTGGAATGCTCTCTGTCTCCTTTCTAACTTTTATTTTTACCCATCCTTCAAGGCCCAGTTTGCTTCCCATCTTCTCTTTAGAACTTTCTTTGACCTGTCCAGCTGACACTTATCTCTCCTTCCCTTCAATGCCCTATAAGCATTTACTATTTGTACCATTTCTTAGATACTTCTCACAAACTCCCTAATTACCCCCTACCCCACTTTTTAACATTAGCTTTCTCTTCCCAATGAAACTAAAAGTTCTTATAGGACAGCGACTACATCTGGAAGACAGAGACGACATCTAGAGGAAAATGAGATTAAGTTGGATAGGTGGGTTATGACCAGGCTATGGTGAGCCTTGACTGCTAGGCTGAGGAGTATGGACTTCTTCCTGGGGGAATGAAGATCCATGGAAAGTTCTAGGAAAGGGAGAGAGTTATGGTGACATGGGGACAAGGTAGGGTTTTTTTGAATTACTGCAGGAGTAATTGATGCTGAGAAAGGCTGATCTAGGCAGCTTGAGCTTGAACCTAAGCTTGGCAGGACTCCGATGGCCCAGGTGACTAACTGTCTTGGGCAACAGAGGGATCCACATGACCTCACACAGATAACCTGTACAAAACCTGCTTCTTGGGTCTGAGTTAAATTGTAGGCAGAACCACTTTTAATCTCCCCTTGATCAAGATTGCTGTTTTTTTTTTTAAATAATATAATAGAAAAAGTACTAGATTTGAAGTTAGAGAAGTTGGGTCCAAATCTCAGCACTGCTATTTGTGTGACATTAGTTAAGTCGCTTAGCCTTTTCTGGGCCTCACTTTCCCCATCACTAAAATGAAGGGGTTGAACTAAATAACCACTTGAGATTCCCTTCTGGCTCTATATCTGTAATCCTATCTATTACCCACAGCCTCCTTAGTGATGCAAAGAATCTCTGGGTGTCCTCATTTCCTTTTCTCTTTAAAACAAAATCTATAAGACAGGGAGATGGAACTTGGAAATGAAAGCCCTGAAACTGCTAGAAATCAGAGCAGTTCACCAGAGTAAATGGAGTGGAAGAGACAAAGCTAATATGGCAGTCCTTAGTCCTTCATCAGGGAACTATCAAATTACACTATAGCCATTTCTGTTAGTGATTAGAATAGATAGGCTCCTTGGCCCTGATCTTGCAAATGCAAGGGGTTCCAAGAGGAAAGGGGCGTGAGAATGTTGATAATATAGAGCATTGCAAGCTTACTGCTGGGGAACTCTAGGGTGAAGACCACTGTTGGTAGTTAGTAACCTTATATCTTCATTTTCACTTCTTACTCTGTGGCAGTTCTCTCATTCACAGCTTTAGTGTCCTGATAGATGATTGCCTTTCCAGAACCACTATCTCAGAAAAGCCCCAGCTATGACATTTCACTTCACTCCCTACTCTCCAGCCATCCCATTCTTGCTTTGGTCCTACCTTTCCATGCCAGTTCTTCCCTCTCCTTTCCTTCTTCCCAGGTCAAGAGCCATGAATGATGATTAAATCAACTTTGTGAAGATTTCTGGCTGGGACGTATCAATCTACTCTTCTATAGCTCCACTTACCATCCCTGTAGCTTTCAGAACTAAGTTGCCCTACCCTCGTACCCTTGTCACTATTCTCTTTGAGTGTTATTTCCCTCATTAGAATGTAAATTCCTTAAGGATGGGGACTAATGTCACTTGTTTCTGTATTTATATTCCTAGAGCTTAGCAGAATATATTAAGGAGTAAGTGTTTTTTCATTCATTCATTTATCTCTCTCTACCTTTTGTTTTTGGGATGAAGTTGTAACAGCAAAAACTTCATCTCCGCTCCTTAGAATTACCAACTTCTTTCAAGGATCAGCTTATGAACCTCTTCACTGTAGGAAACCTTTGCTGATCCCTCAGGTTTTTAGTGCTCTCTCCTTTCTCAAATAATCAGACTTAACTGGTCCTAATGACCAGCTGTCACTGGTGACTGCCTTTTTCTGGTCCACTATATCAAGAAGATCTCACTCATGCTTTGCTTAACTCCCTATTTTCCAGGCATCTTCTATATAGCTTTGCCAACCACTTTGACAAAGTAGCTACAACCTACTGCCTCTCCCCCTTCCAGCTCTGGAATCATGACCAAGTCAACTCTCTCATTGTTCCTAGAGTATTTCAATGTACTCTCCACTCACCATTCCTGTAACTTTGAGGACCAAGGTACTCTTCCCAGGCCACCTAACTTGACCCTATTAGAATGTAAGCTAATTGAAGGCAGGAACTGTCTTTGCTTTCATATCTGTAGCCCTAGCACTTGGCATACTGTAAGTGCTTAATAAATGCTTTTTCAGTCAGTCAACAGGTATTTATTAAGTGTGCTAAACACTGTGCTTAATATTAGAGATAAATACAACCCTACCTTCAAGAAGCTAACATTCTATGTAATGGAATACTATTGTTCCATAAGAAATGATGAGCGGGTGGATTTCAGAAAAACTTGGAAAAACTTACATGAACTGATGCTGAGTGAAGTGAGCAGAACCAGAAGAACATTGTACACAGTAACAGCAACATTGTACAATGACTAACTTTGATAGACTTAGCTCTTCTCAGCACTGCAATGATCTAAGACAATTCCAAAAGACTTATTGTGGAAAATACTATCCACATCTGGAGAAAAAACTATGGAGTCTGAATGCAGATTGAAGCATACTATTTTCTCTCTTTTTTTCCTCATGATTTTCCCCTTTGCCTCTGATTCTTCTTTACAACATTACTAAAGTGAAAATATGTTTAATATGATTGTACATGTATAGCTTATATCAGATTGCATGCCGCTTGGGGAGGGGGGAGGGGAAGGAGGAGGAAAAATTTAGAACTCATGTTGAAAACTAAAAATAAATTAATTTTTAAAAAAATTCTAATGGAGAGACAACTTATAAATGACTAGATATGTGTATATTTACAGAGTAGGTGGAAGGTAACCTCAGAGGGAAGGGAGTTAGAGGGTGGAACTGAGAAGATGAGATTTGTGCTGAGTTCTAAATTCATTCATTCAGCTGTTTTCATATTATATTCTCCAGTATAATGTAAGCTCTTAAGAATGAATTCTGTTTTCCATTCTATCTTTGTATCTTCCAAATATATAGTGTAACACCTTGTGCTAAATACTTGTTGGATTACATTGAACTGGACCTACTTTTACTAAACTATTACTGGAAAGAGTTGCATGCCCTTGCTTCAGAGCATCTTAGAGAGGATGGACTGAGCTGCCAGGGAGATAGATTACGATAATTGGCCGGGAAAGAGGTGAGTCAAATGAAACCTTGAGCCCTTTATTTAGTGAAGGGATACATTATTTGCATATCCTTGGCCATTCAAGGAGATTCCAGCATATTCCAAAGGGGGAATTGTTTAACTTTGGGGAGTTGGGTCTCATTTCCACTGACAATCGTTACAGGGTAAGGGGAAACTAGACTCATGAAAAAAAAAAAAAACCAAATGGAGCTTCCATAATTCCAATCCATTCAATTCAATAAATACCTATGGTGAGCCCAACACTGAATTCTCCTATGCTTAGGGGAAGCAAAGATGTGTGCATAAGACACTTCCTGAAGCCACAATTGGAGAGTCTAAATTGGGAATTCTTAGCTTGGAGTCTGTGAACTTGTTTTGTTTTTTTTTAATATTTTGGATAACCATATGTTAATATAACTGGTTTCCTTTGTAATCCTTTGTATTTTATTTCATGCATTTAAAACCTTTTTTTTTTTCTTTTTGAGACTCTCTCACCCAGCATGGAAGTGCAGCAGCCATTGCTGATTGGCATGGAAGCTTTGACTTGCTCAGTCTGACCTGGACTGATTCTTCCTTCTCTAGACAACCTGCTCCCAGAGGCCCACCATATTGGTGCTAGACTTAGTACAAACAACCAATCAGCTTTAGCCACACTGAAGCTCAGAACTCCCAAACTCGAGTGATCTATTAGCCTCAGGAATTACAAGTGTGTGTCACCATACCAATCATAAAGATATTATTCTGAAAAGGGGTCCACAGCCTTCACCAGATTGCCAGATGGGTTCATGACACAGAATAAAGCTAAAAACTCCTGGTCTGGACTTACAGATGTGGACGTTAATTAACACTGGCACTGTCTGAAGAAAACTTTGTTGGTTGGCCCAGGCAGCTATACCCCAAGTCATCACTATTCTCCTGGAATTGGGAGGTGAGGGCCTATGGGGGTGGGGGAAGCACTTCTGAGAGGTTAGTCTAACAAAACTGAGCCTTAAAGAACATGGAGAATGTTCCAACAACACAAAGAGGAACTAAATTGTGTGAAGTAAACAAAAGTTCTGGACAATCTAAGGGGAAGAAAGAGAGATCACTGCTGCTTGAATAGTCAGGAGAAGAGTTTACAGAAAAACTTGAACTTGAGCTGGGCCTTTAAGGATGGGTAGGATTCATCTAGGGGTGCTTTAGTTAGGGGACAACAACAAAGGCACTAGCATTGTTCTAGCCCCAAGGAGATCCAACCTTGTCAACTTTAAAGTTTCTCAGGTATAGTGCCAGGAAACCTGCTCAGGGTAACCACTTGGACTCTACTTCCCAACAATCAGAGGCTGAAATCTAGTTTTAGTAACTAAGAATTGTCCAAATATCAGTCTGTGACCCCAGAGCCCAATCAGAGAGAAATTTGATATTAAAAAAAATCCCAGACATTTCCTGCTATTTCCTCATGTGACAGTAAGGACTGGAACATCCCAACCCTTGTCCTGGGATTTCGCTGTTCTTCTGTAAGGCCATCGTAGCCTCCCTCCTGATTCCCTGCTTCATCAGCTGAGCCCCACCCAGCATTGGCTGTGGGAGACCTCTTCTTGGATTCTTTACACATAGTCCTCCTTTCCCCATCTCTCTCTCTCTCTGGAAGGGAAAGGCCCTAAACCAGTTCTTTCAATGTGGGGCACAAAACAACCAGTCTTACCCAGAGGTTAAAAATAAGGTATAATAGAAAGACCACTGGGCTCTAGGAGCCAATAATCTCTTTATGGAACATAGATCTTGACCATGTTCAGATCAGAAGACCTGAGTTCCAGTCTGTGTGACCTTGGTCAAGAAGGCAGTATAGTACCATGGAAAGGGTGTTGGCTTTAGAATCACAAGACCTGGGTTCAAAATCTACCCCCTGATGATTAGTTCCTATGTGACCCTGGGCAAGTCATTGAAACTTCCTGGTCCTCAGTTTCTCCATCTGTAAAATGAGGAGGTTGGACTTGATAGCCTCTAGGGTCCCTTTCAGGGAGCTCCAGACTTATGATTCTATGATCCTAACTCACTTCTCTATGAGTTTCAGTTTCTTCTTATATGAAATGAGGGGACTGGAATAGATGATCTCCAGGTTCCATGGATTCATCCTTGGAAGGAACCATGAGATCTCTAAAGAGAAGAATGTGTCTCTTTTTAATTACATAGCATTGTCAAGAATAGTTCTGGGCACTCAAGACACATCCAGTCAATAACTGTTGAATTTAATTGAATGGAATTATGAAAGTCAAACATATTATTTTCATAAGCAGTGTCCTTCCTTATCCCCTTATCTTTTCCATAAGAGTCGCCCCTCTCCCACACAATACTCCTTCTCCTGGCTGCATGATATGTTAGACTGAGTGTTGGAATTAGTCAGAAAACTCACATTTGAATCTTATTTCCAAGTCTTGTTAGCTTGGTTTTATATAGACTCTTAAAGCTGGAAGGGACTTTGGACAAGTCCCTTCCCCTTTCTAGAACTCAGTTTCCTCCTGTTAAATGAGGGGGGTTGGGGTGGTTAGCCTCTAAAGTCTCTTCCAACCCTAACATTCTATGTCCTAAAGCCCCTTCTGCTTCTCACACTATAAATTCTAAATTCCCTCCCAACTTACATAATCTATGTCCCAGGGTCCCTGTTAGTTCTATGCCTTGGTCTAAGATTCCTTTTAGTTTGGACATTTTATATTCCAAGATCTCTTCCAATCCGAATGTTCTAGATCAGAGGTTCTTAACCTGGGATTCAAGAATTTGACTTTTAAAAATATTGTGATAACTATTTTTCAATACAGTTTGTTTTTTTTTGTAATCTTGTGTATTTTATTTTGTGCATTTCAAAGCATTGTTGATTATAGGCTGTCCTCTATTCAAAAAGTCCATAATAGTAGCCCAATGTGTTTCCTAGCTTCAGAACTAGACAGGATCTTGGAACATAGAATAAAACATGAGAGTAGAAGCCTATACATAGACTTCACCAAACTGCCAAAGGATGTAATATGACATTAAAAAGTTAAGGATCTCAGTTCTGTCTACATTCCCTTTATGCTCATGTTGTTGTTATGAGGTTCAAATGAAGTAATATTTGTAAAGTGCTTAGAGCGGTGTCTGGCACATAATCAGTACTTGGAAAAATGCTCATTCTCTTTGCTTTTAAGATTCTTGTAGCTCTAACATCCTATGTTCTAAGGCTCCTTCCATCTCTGGCATCCTCTAAGAATTGTGTCCTTTCCCTTCCCAGCTGACTCTGTCCTGTGTGAAACTTGGCAGCCTGGTAAGGGCAAGAAGAAAATAAGGATGATGCCACTATCCTCCTGTCCCATAGGAGTCCAGAGGCCAGAGGAAAGTGAGACTTCCCTAGGACTAGGGTAAACAGTGAGGAAGTTTAACCCATCACTGAGGGTTTCTCCAAAAAAAAAAAAATTGCTAAAAATAAAGGTTCTGTGCTTTAAAAGGAAAGAGAATAGACAAAGAACCACAGACACGTTAAAAGGTATAAGTGGAAACTTTCCAAAATGACACCATTTGTTAACATGCTGTGAAAATCTAACAAATGATCATGATGATAATAATGAGCCGAACCATCATCCCAGAGCAAACTGTTGCCCACTCTCACCCAGACATCACATTGGTCCATAAAAATGTAAGCATAATGTTTTTAATAGACAGCAACGTACCAATGATTCATTGTTTCCAAGCTAAATGGAATGAGTTTTCAAAATGCAAAGACCTCACAGAGGATAACAAATTCATTTGGGGAAAGAATATGGTGCCCATCCCTGTTGTCCTGTCTGCTTCTGAAGTTATCCCAAGAATGCTTCAGAGAGTCTATGGAGGATGAGCTTAAATCCTGATCCTTCCATTCTACAACAAAAAGTAGTGATTTTGTCTACCTGTGTAATAATCTGTGGGACATTAAATATAATGGAATAATAACCAGCTAGTGATTTGCCCCAGGGCGATTTTTTCAATCAGAATCTTATTAAAAAGATGCAACCAAGAAAACAATGATAAATTTTTTCTTAGAGAAAAAGGAAATTTCCAAGAATGAGTGGTTATTGAGCAACTTTAAAAGATTCTCCAATTTGGCTTGGTGCAGTTTGAGCCAGCTTTCATCATGTGCTCCTATGAATATTCTACCAAGCTTGAGGTTTGGTTGGAAAGAGCAGGGAGTGACACTGAATTATTTTCTCCACTTCTCAGTTTCCCCTCCTTGCCCCCAAGCCGATCTTAGTGAAATGCAGTGGACTGTGTGGATACTCAAGACCTGGGTTCTACTCCTTTTTTGATGGAGAGATCCTTCTGGAGTCAGGGGACCTGGATTTGAATCCAGCTCCACCACTTATTAGCTGGCATATGCTGGAATACAACTTTTGAGCTATTCGGGGATAAAAGTCACCTCACCTCTCCACCTCAGTTCCCTCATCTGTAAAATGACAGAGTTGGACTAGATAACCCCTAAGATTCCTTCCAGTTCCTAAATCTATGATCTGGACACCAGGAGTTAGCTATTTCTCATCTCTGGGCTTCAACTTGCCCCATATATAAAATGAGGAATTTCAGAGTAGGTGGTCTCTAAGGGCCCTTCTAGTTCTAACATTCTGTGTTCTGTGTTGTAGGGTTCTATATACTAAGGTCCTCCAGCTCCTAAGTTGTATGTTCTATGACTTTAGGATTCAAAGCAGGGAGCTTTTTTTTTTTCCATATCCTTAAAAAGAAAAAAAAAAAAGAGGCATCTGCTTAGCCCGTCGAGAAATCTGTGTTTCCTCTAAGCCAGGAAACAGGAAGTGAGTGTGAGGGGGAGATTGGGAGCCAGCTCTAAAGAACAATAAAAACTTCTCTCCAGAGGGGAAAGGGAACTGCGTCAAGAGGAATTAGACATTTTTCAGGGGGTGAGGGGAAAGGCAAGGGAGAATGACCTCTCATTTAAGAGCCTGAAAGAATAAAGGTCTGAGCGTTGGGTGTTGAAGACATAAATTTAGTTCAGAGACTTTTCCTGATGAGAATTCAAATTCTCATTTAGCTGTGTTGTTGGGGGGGGGAAGGGGGAGAGAGGGTCGACAACTAGGTTACAGACATGGCATCATAGAAAGTCAAAGCTAGAAGAAACCTTAGAGACCATCTAGTCTTACCCTTTCATTCTACAGATGGGGAAACTGAGGCCAAGAGGTTAGCTAAGTGGCAAGGTATCACAGGTACTCACAATAGCATGTGACTTGCCTAAACTAAAAGCTATTTTCATATTCCAGCATTCCCATTGTAGTCCAAAGGGGCCCAAGCTTAGTTGACATGGAAAAAATAAATTCTATCACAAAATATCTGCACCCCATCCCACCCCAAGACTTTCCTGACTGTTTTGTATTATGCCTGTGGGTCCTGTCATTCCCACCAAGTTGTATGCTCACCAAAGGCAGGGACCAACCCTCTTTCTTCTCATTTATTTCCCACATTTTCTCCAATTAAGAATAATTTCAGGTGAATGAAAGTCATTACATAGGAGTGAAAGGGGCAGAAAAGAGAATTTGAGGGCACTACAAACTTGGTCAGCTTCCCAAAAGGATGATCTTACAAATGACAGACAGAGTTCCACCAGGTTAGCTAGGTGATCAACCAAGCACAGCCACTAGGGAGGAGCTCAAGACATTCCTAGTGAGGCATCATAACAGTTCAACTTGGGATTTTTTTTAAGTATAAACACCACCTCCAAACATTGCAGTTTTCATCAATTGATGTGAGACTATCATCCCCTCCATGATTTCAGAGAGCTCCACAAATACAGAGAGCTGAATTAAGATTTCTTCTAGATGCCAACATTCTATATTCTTCATGCCAACATTCACATGTGCTAAGGTTCCCCTTCTACTCTGATGTGCTATGTTCTATATTCTAAGATCCCTTCTAATTCTGAAACTAGGGTAAACACATTGGACTTTTATGTCTTCCTTGAAGAGAGGGCAGTTGTAGGTTGTATATTAGAGACTGCAAATGCTTTAACAATTAGAAGGGAGAGATGACTGGGAGCTAGGGTGATGGGGCTTGCTTCATAGAGGAGGTGAGCTAAGCCTTAAAGAATGGGTAGGATTTAAAGTAGCAAAGAAGAATTGAGTTTTGTTCCATGTTGGATTATCAGAACTGGATTAGGAAATGCCTCCAGAATTTAGCTATGTAGGTTTTCCCATTAGACCTTTGTGTTTCCTTCAAAGAAGACATTGCCAGATGGCCACTGGCCACAGGCCACCTCCAGCTATCGTTGATGCCCATTCCCACCCAGTCTCAGCCACCAATGGAAAGCACTGGCCTTCATCAACAGCAGGAGCTACAGTAATGTCAAGTGGATACAGAGCAGTCCTCAGGACTACCTTTCTGCATCTGGCTTTCGGAACCATACAACTGCCCTTGGTGGAGAATCTATTCTAAGCCAAAGATCCATTGCATTTGCAACCCAAATGCTAATCTATTTTGGTCCCAACAAGTACAGCAAGGCATTGCAGGACTTCTTGGCTGCTGGAAACATTCCCTCATTGTTTAAGGAGATTGTGAACATTCTATTTAAGAATATTCCTTCACCTCTGTGGAATTTCCCATTGTTTCTTCTCATTAGCTTTGGGTGCTAAGTATGTGCAGTCTGACAGTTTGTTGGGACCCAGGCTCAGGCAGTCTCCAGACCTTCATTGCAGGCAAAGTCTAAGACTGCTCCATATGTCTTATGAATTGGACAACTGGATAATCAGTGAGTTATTTCCAGGATCATCCTTCAGCTGGCAATACTTTGAAGTTGGTGAAGTCTGCCCATGGTGCCCCCAACCTCTGTTTCTTGCCCCTCTCATACTTACATGGCACCACTTTCCTCACTTTTGGTTACCAAGTAGACTTCTCCCTCTCAAGAAAGGCTCTGAGACTAGGCACTTATAACTCAGAATGAACATAATTCCCTTTTTTTCTCATTGCCCCATAAAGGGGTCTTGCCTCCCTACCCAGGGTAAGCCCGGTCTTACTTGTCTCTTGTCTAAACATCCTTTGGGTCACAGGAACATAGATTTGAAGTAGGGTGAGATTTCAGAGACTGTCTACTCCAACACAATCATTTTACAGATGGAAAAACCGAGGCCCAGAAAACTTAGATGATTTGGTCAACATTACACAGGAAGCAGAGCCAGTATTCAAAACCTCTTCCTCTGACACCAAACCTGGCATATTTTCCATTGCATGACACGATCTTCATTGTGACTGTACTGTGTATGTGTGTCCTTTATCTAATGCAGGGGTTCATACCCTCACAGAGGGTCCACAAATAGATTTCAGGGAGTCCATAAATTTTTAAAAATACGTTGGTAATTATACTTCAATATAATTGCTTTTCTTTATAACCCTATATATTTTATTTTATGCATTTAAAAATATTCTGAGAGGGGATCCATTAGCTTCACTAGACTGTCAAAAAGGTCCATGAGGGAAGAGAAAGGAATAAGTACTTATTAAGCACCTACTATGTGCCAGGCACTGGGCGAAGCACTTTACAAATATTCTCTCATTTGATCCTCACAACAACCCTGGAAGATAGACGGTGTTATTGTCCCCATTTTACAGATGAGAAAACTGAGGCAGAAGACGGTTCCATAATGTGCCCCGGGGACACATAGCACAGCAAGTTTCCAAGGCTGGATTCAGGTCTCTCTGAAAGAAAACTCAGGTCTTCCTGACTCCACTTCTAGTGCTTTATCCGCTGCCCCACCAGCTGCCTTCTTTGATCACCTAAAAAAAAAAAATAAGTTAAGAGCCCTTGGGCCAGAGTTCTAACAAGTCTTGAGGCTGAATGGTCTTAATGTACTTTGCACAGTACCATTTGTCCCATTGATGTGGGGCTTACATCTTAGTGTCAGTCTCTGACAGTCCAGATGGGCCACATTGTAAGAAGGCTAGTGGGTCTAGGGCTCAGTCTGTGGCTTGGGTTGGGAAATCTTTCTGTGGCCAGGGTTAGGGACTTGAGTTTAGCCACGGCTGGGGGGGAGGGGGCTAAGTCTGTGGTCAATTAGGGGCCAGTAGGTACAGATAATATAAAATAGAGCAAGATAGAATATTTTAAAATTTTGTGGGTAGGACAGACAGTAAGTGCCATGAGAATTGAGAAGAGTAGATCAGTAAGGACTGACTGGAATAGCTAGGCTTCATGAGACTTGAGCTGAGCCCTAAATGATAGATGGGACCTCAATAAGTGGAAGGGAGACAAGGGAGGGTATTCTTAGGTAGCAGAAAAAGCATGTGTAACACTTGAGCTGTGAGTGCCACTATCCCTAAACAAAAGTTGGCAGTTCAGTGGTCAACTAAAGGGGTGGGAAATAAGGGCAAATTAGAAAGGAGGGGGGTAAAAAAACCACTAGAAATAATTTATTAAGAAATTTTATTAAGAATTTTTAGAATTTATTAAGAATTCTTTTAAAGTAGCATGAATCCTTAAAAAGATATTACTTTGGAGGAAGGGTTTATCCTATTGGCTTAACACAGACATCATTGTCTAGCCGACCAGAGCCCAGGGACATCAAAGAGAATGTAGAGAGCTATGATTCTGTTCTAAAAGACACCGCTAGCAGCCAATGGTACCGATAAACATCTCCATTCTCAGAGACTGTAAGAACAAGGGCCATTGGGATATAATATTACACGACTGACTGTCCCAGCTTTGGAAACAAAAGTTAAAGGTTAAGCAGGAATATCATTAGACCTCCTCAAATCTGACTAGCTCTATAGAGGGGTTGGTTGCTTTGCCTTAGGATTTAACACAAGACAATGCCTTAAACTGCCCCATGACTGCTCCCTAAGACAAAGGGCTTTGGGGGGGGGATTGGAGAGGGGGGGTGGCATGCTGTGGTTTTAAGGAGAGAATGTAAGGTCTTAGCACAGAAAAGAGATCAAGATTTGCCTCCCCATTCTACTCCCTTTCCTGTTTTTTCTGTGTGTCTCTCCTTTCAGACACTTTCTAGGGTGGACCAAGTTTCTAAGGAAATACTGCTGATCCCCAGAAGAACAGAGAATTATAAGCTGTGTCTTCTACATGAAGACTTGGACCTGTCTTATCTAAACATTTTATCTCCTCTAACCCTAATACACAACTTAATGAATGCTTGTTGAATGAATGACCACCAGCCTGAGATTGTGCTTCTGACTTAGCCTTGGTCATATAGCAGTACAGACGGAGAATTATCAGGCTGATTTTCAGGGAGTTGGGGGGGGGGGGGGGGGGGGAAGAAGAGAAGGCGGGGGGGGGGAAGGAAGAGAGGCAGTTAGGGTTAGGATAGGGGAGGAGTGGGAGCTATTACCCACTTGACCCATGAGGTCCCAGGTCTCTTTCTGGTCCTCCCTAACTTCTCCCAAGCACAACCATTGATTATGTGCTATAGGTTTCCCCATCTCTGGGAACCATTTGTATCTAGGCTCCCAGAACAGAGAAGGAAAAATATGCCAGGCCTCTGCTCCTAGAACTACTCCTCCATGGGAGGAGTCCACCAATAGGGAATTGCCTACCTGATCTAATCCTAGAATAAGAAGCACAGTGACTTTTTAAAAGAAATTGTTCCTAGCCTGAAAAGTTAGCATTTTTCTCCATTCCCCGACCTCGTAGACAGACAATAACAAAACTAACTCAGTGCAAAGAAGTCAGATTGTCCATGGGGGGAGGAGGAAGGACAAACTATGGGGCAGGTTTTGATTTTCAACAAGGTTTCCAGGCCAAAGAGCCAAACAGGATGTCCAGCCTCCAGTCATCTTCCTGCCCTCAATGCAGGCCCTCCCCATAACCACTCACTCAGCATTTCCAGCTCCCTCCCCACCAACTTTCCTGGATGAGAAGATTATCAATGGGTGGGAAGGTTCTCAGCAGGCCTATAGCAAGGGTGTGGCTGTGAGCTGAACTAAGGGGGCAGGAGGGTAGTAGCCCCAGAAGTAAGGGACTTTATGGCATTTGATCAGGGGAGGCTACACAGGGAGTACCAGAAATCAGTATGAAGAATCCCAGTGACTGCTTTGGAGCTGGATTCTCCCTCTCCCCTCCTCCTCTTCTCCTTCCCCTTCTTTTTCACAGTTGCTCCAGGAAACAGATGCATTTCAGTGTTGTTTAAAATCCTCTGTCTTCCCAGTCACTTCTCTGAAAATTTGTGGGTTTGCCATATTTCAACTTGCCTCTCCCCATCCAACTGGTTAGGTTTCGGAGGCTTTTTTTTTTAATCTTATATTTATTTATTTTGACATTTTGAGTTCCAAGTTTTCTTCCTCCTTCCTTCCCAGTCCCGCGCATTAGAGAAGGCCAACTTATATAGAGAGATATATGTGGAACCATATAATACATACTTCCCCATATCAGTTCTTCCTCTGGAGGTGGATAGAATTTTCCTTCGTAAGTCCTTAATAGTTAATTTGAATGGTCATATTATTCAGAATAGTTTAGTCATTCACAGTTATGGTTATAAGGCTTTTTGCAAGCTCATGCTCTGAGCAGAGAAAGGATTGTTCCTAGGGATTCATCCCAAATGTCATAGTTTACCCTGTAAATTTCCCCACTTAAAAGAAAAATTGACTCATGGGAAAACAAAACAAAACAATAAAAAAAGCCCAGTCCTTTCTGTACTCCTTTCTCTTAGACAACAGTATGCTAGTTGTAGGACAAGTAAAAGATCAGACTATATCACATATCAAAACTGTAAACTTAGAGAAATAACTCTCCTCAAAGGGGCTACAGATAGATTTAGATGGCCTAAATGACAGCTACTTAACAAGTTACAAAGAGAAGTTCAAGGTGCTTGGCAAAGTCTCTAATTTGTAGGGGAATGGCCCTGCTGGAGACAGGATCCTGAGAGATGTGCTCACCCCAGGGGACTTTACAATGTTAAAGAGAAGATGAAAGGACCATAGAATCATAGAGCAAGAGCTAGGAGGGACCTCAGAGGCTACCTCATCCAACTCTCTCATTTTACAAACAAGGAAACTGAGGCCCAAGGAAGTTAGGTCACTTGTCTAAGGTCACACACACCTATGATCCTGTATACTGGTGTTTAGCAGTAGATGCTGGGCTGGGTTTCCTCTCAAGTCTCTTTGCAAATGGAACCACCCATATTTCCAAGAGAGGATGGCTACTTCTCAGAGCTTTTAGGATCCAGTCCCATGACAGCTGAACCAGGGCTCAGGCACATGGCTCCTCACTCCCCAATACCTGAAAAGGGTCCCTAGAGTTTCTTCTGGAGGGGAGACACACCCTTGGAGCAGGACTGGCCAAGCACCTGGTAGAGTAGAAATTCTCCCTTCCCAATCCCACTGTCTTCTTTAACTCAGGGTGGCCCACTAGCCACGCAAGGTCGACAGTATCTTTCAGGGACTGGGAGAATATGGAAATTTTGCACCCCTTTCTACCTCAGGCTATACCCCTATTCCTCTTTACTGGATGCTCTTAAGATCCAGGAATCCTAGACTCCTGTGGCTTACCTGGGCTCCTAAAATAATCCTCCCCTTCCTTGCTGCTCCCCCATGTCTGATCTCAGAAGCCCATGTGGGATTTGTTCAGTTGGAAAACTTGATAAAGCTCTCACAAATATAATGGGGGAACAGGTAGGTCACTCATGAGGATCAGGTGGTATATGTGTCAAGTTCATTGCACTGTCTCTCAAGAGAGCTGAATCCTCAGCCTGAGTCCCATGGCCCCTGCCAAACTCTGATTGTACTTAGCAGAGAATTAGTCTGCGTGGGGCAGGGGCTAGGAGGGCCAGGGGGCTTAGTTCTGTTCTCTTCCCCCCCCCCCATTTCTTTCCCCTAAGCCCCTCTAGCAGAGCAAACCACAGCTTGAAGGTTAAGTCAAGACAGGAAAGAGCTCAGCGGAGATGCGAGTTTCCGGTTTTGCCAGAGAGAGAGGGGCAGGCGGTGTCCTTCTGCAGGCCGAGTGCAGAGTCGAGATAAGTACACACATGCTAAGCATCACGTCCGTCTTTTGTCCTGGCTTTTTTTTTCTCTTCAGTCTTTTCCTGAGCAGGGGGTGCTTCTAGGGTGAGAGGAATGTCGTTTCAGTTGGACAAGCAGGCGGTTTGCTCCCCTCCTTTTCTTCCCTCCCTACTCCCCATGACTTCTTTGTTCCCTCTGAGCTTGCCCTGAAAGCCTTACTTGCTGGGGGCAGAACTCACCATTGAACTACTAGTACAGAGTCTGCGAGCTAGGGATTGCTGAAATCTGGAAGCCCTGGGACTATGGAGGCTAAGGGTGAGGAGCAGCTTCCTGAGTACAGGCCCAGTGTTGGTGAGGATGATGGGTTCCAAGAATCTAGACCTAGAAAGTCTAGTTTAGTCTGCAAATCTCTTTACAATACGTTATCTCCAAAAGCAAGCAGCAGAGGCAAGCCATCTTACTCTAAACCTGGATCTCTTTTCATATCTATATCATGCGTTCCCACAACTCTTTGTATTTCTCTTATGACTTTTACCGTATTTTGCTTTGTGCTTTCCGTCATGTGTGTTCATGCCTTCTCTCTTTGATTAGAGAATAATTTTTTTTTAGGCAATTAGGGTTAAGTGACTTGCCCAGGGTCACACAGCTAGTAAGTGTCAAGTGTTTAGTCTGAGGCTGGATTTGAACACAGGTTTTCCTTACTTCAGGGCCAGTGCTGTATCCACTGCACCACTTAGCTGCCCGGAGAATAAATTTTTTAAGGTCAAGGACTGTGCCTGCTACCTCTTTTATCTCCCCAAAGCAAATAAACACAGTGCTTTGTATTCTAGTAGGCACTCCTTAAATGTTTATTGAATAAATGAAGGAATGAATGAATGATTGTCCATTCTCAGATGACTGAGAGTTAATCAGAAGAAATCACTTTTAGAGAGAGGAAATATTCACTATTTAGTCTGGTTAGTCTAGTTCTCCTTCCCCCATTTGGCAGATGGGAAAACTAAGGCTTATCTCATAAGGATTTATTGAGCCCCAGACTATCTGAGGCAGCAAAATCATATAGGCAGCAGACTTTGTCTTCAGTGACTACCTTTCCTTACTATCTTTCTGACTTTAGGCAAGTCACTGTATATCTTTGGGTGTTAGTTGTATAACAAGGGGACTTCTAACTTTAAATCTGTGGTCCTCTGATCACGTGACTGTGGGTCAGAGAAGCCTTCATGTAATGGGTAAGACTTCAGCTAAGTTCCCAAGGATGGGTAGGCTTTGGATGAACAAAAAAAAGAGGGCAGATAATTCCCACCCAAAAGACAACTGCTTTGTACAAAGTACCAAGGCAAAGATGAGCCTAGCTTCTGCCAAAGACAGGGAACAAGCATAACTTCTTTTGTGAAGTCTGCCCTAATGAGAAGAGATCTTGGGATCATAGGATCTAATGCTGGAAGAAATTTTATGTAACAATAGCATTTATGTAGTTCCTATGGCTCACAAAGCATTTCTTTTGATCTTCATAACAACCCTGTGATGTAGGTGCTATTATTATTCCCATTTTACAGATGAGGAAACTGAGGCCACAGAGGTGAAGTGATTTGCCCAGGGTAAAACTGCTAGTGTTTGGGGTGGTATTTGAATTCAGGTCTTCCAGACTCCATGTCCTGCACCCTATGCATGAAGCTGACTGCCTCTGGAGATCATCCAATCCAATCCACTCATTTTGTAGATGAGCAAACCGAGACACAAATGAGTTCTATGAATTATTCAAAATCACAAGGCATAATAATGCTAATGATAATAACAATAACAATGAGGCTCAGGATAATAACTAATGCTTTATAGCACTTTAAGATTTGCAAAACTCCTTACAATGCATTATTGTCAGAAGTAAGTCAAGTTGTCTAACTACACTAGGACTCTTTTCATATACAATATCATGGTGCTCTCTCCCTCTTCTGTGTTCCCACAACCCTTTGTTTGGACTTCTCTTAGGACCTTTACCACACTCTGCCTTACATTCTTGGTCATATGTATGTCCATGCCTTCTCTTCTTTGTTGATGCATGCAGTGAAAACTAGCCCCTCTGGTATGAGGGCTTGCCCAGTCCTTTTCAGGGATGCTGAAAGGTGTCCACCTTTCACCCAGCTCTCACCTGTGACTCCAGGAAACTGTAGCATGCAAAGCAACTGCACCCAGACAGGCTAAACTAGGTTAAGGGTAACCAACAAACCTCAAACCCATAGGTGAGTTAGGGAGATGTCTACTCCAAGCACGTGAAGACCACCACTGGCAGAATAGATGAATGAAAACAATTTGTTCCAAATGCCATGAAGGCAACTAAAGCAGGCACTGTAGGGAACTTAAAGCTTGGTCAGATGCCAAGGTCATCCACTGCATCCCAGGCCATTGCCAATCATCTTGACTTATTTAATCCAATTCACATGCAAGTCAAGACATCACCCTGTGATATCTAAAACAAAGGAAGACACATTAGTCGTTTCAGTCATGTCCAATTCTTTGTGACCCCATTTGGGGTTTTCTTGGCAGAGATACTAAAGTGGTTTTCCATTTCCTTCTCCAGCACATCTTACAGATGAGGAAACTGAGGCAAACAGGGTTAAGTGACTTGCCCAAGGTCACACAGCTAGTAAATGTATGAGGCCAGATTTGAACTCAGGAAGATGAGTCTTCCTGACTCCACGCCCGGTTCTCTATCCTCTGCGACCCCTAGCTGCTCTAAAAGTCTTTTAGGGATACCATGATCACTGAGCAGAAAGAAAGCCCCTTGCCAAGTGACGACTACTGTGTTCAACTCGAAGGAGCCAGAGTTCAGACTCTGGGCTTTGAGGCAGAATTGTCACAAGTGTGAGGCAAATAAAGCATTTTCCTCAGGTGCACAAAATTGAAGGGCACAGAAAAACATAAAAAGGTGTATCTAGTATCCCAAGCAACCCATGCCATTAGCACTGGGGTGGGGGAGAGGTAGGGGAAGGGAGATTTAATATTCTTGTTTCTGCCAGAATAATCTAGAGATGGTACTGTTTGTGAGGTAAGGGAAATGTCCTAGTTGAGCCCAATTCTTCCTGTTTAGAAACAAAGAAAGGTTTCTAAATAAGGTCTTCATCCCCAAGGAGGTTCCTTCCTGCCAACATTTCACCCCAGTAAGGTCTGTAGGGGCAGTGCAGTGCCTACAGACAGCTCCTGTGTTGAAGGAATACATGGTGTGTATCAGAAAGGTAGCTGTGAATAGAATGCTAGGCCTGGATTCAGGAATGCCTGAGTCTTAACCCCTTCTTCTAATTCTTATCAGGTTTGTGGCCATGGGCAAGTCAACTCTCTGAGCCTCAGTTTCTTCACCTGTAAAGCAGGAATAATAGTACTTGCAGTATTTCACAGGGTTGACACGAAGCTCAAATGCATTGATATCTGTAAAACTTTTGTAAACATTAAAATGCTCTATAAATCTTAGCTGGGTATATTGGCAGGGGTGAAGAAAACAGTATTGAACTGTTTCTCCAGCATTAGAGGGGTGGGATGAGGTGGGTCTATTCTGAACCATCCACACTCCTGATACTTCTTGGAATTAGTGATAAGCATTGTAAGATAAACAGATGGGTTCAAGACTCAAACTGTGGTTGAGGTTTTTTTTTTAAATTAAGTTTTATTTTCAGTGAGCAAAAATGTATTTTTTCTCTCCCTCATACTTCCTTCAACTATTGGGAGAGAAAAAGAACAACCCTGTTACAAACATGTCAAATGGTCAAGAAAAACCAATTCCTTCACTGGTCATGTCCAAAAATTGTGTCATTCTGTACACTGGATCCATCAACTCTTTGTCAGGTTCGTAGAATGTCTCATCATCAGATCTCCAGAATCATGATTTGTCACATTATTAAGAATTCTTTAGTCTTTCAAAGTTGTTTGTCTTTACAATGTTGTTGTTATTGTATAAATGATATTCCTGATTCTGCTCACTTCACTGTGTATTGGTTCATATGAGTCTTCCCAGGTTTCCCAGAAACCATCCCTTTCATCATTTCCACAGTATTCCACAACATTCATATACCATAATTTTCTTTTAACCATTTTCCTGTTTATGAGGACCCCTTTAGTTTCCATTTCTTTGTGTGGTTGAAGTTAAAGGCTCAGCTGGGGGCCGGGGTTGTTAGGTCAGTCTATGTTTGAGGTTAGGGATCAGTTGGTGGTCAGGGTTGAGATATGAGATATCTGGGAGACAGAGCAAAACTGACCAATCCACATGGAATCATACCTTGTCATTATTCATACCATTCTCTAACCACTTAGGTAGGCAGGCACCTATGCTTTGTATAGAGGTTTTCTCCCTTTTCAGAGTTCAGAGTTTGAAATAAACAAAAGTAAAGGCAATGGCTTATATCATTTCCCAAAAATGACCAAGACTTTCAACCCAACAGCCAGCCCAGATGGGAACCCATGAGGCCCATGAAATAGGGGCCCTTTACTCCATACATTGATGTGTAATTGAGAAAGAGGACTCCCCCCTTTAGGGTCAGGGGCTCAAGAGGAAGAGAAAATAGGGGCTCAGATCCTCTAGCTTTCTTTGAGCAGTTCATGGAGGGAAGCAGGACAGAAAGCAGACAGTTTTTAGAAGCAGGCATTTTTTGGTGAGCTATCCTAACTAAAGAAATCAATATTTTTTTCCCTATGAATAACAAGACACTCCACTGATGTGCTTCCTTTACTTCCCCATGCAGCTTACCTTTTGGAGAGGAAAAACTGTTATGTGAGATTAAAATGAGTATGTGAGAGCTTTGGGAGAATGAAGTGATTCCCAGAAGTGTAAGTCTGGATGAGGAGGTTGAAGGAAATGAAGATGAAAGCAAGCAATGCCCCCAGACTCCAAGCAAATGCATGAGATTCTCAGTCAGGCATTCTGGGCCCTCTTTAACCTGACATGACCTCTCCAGTCTTATTTCCCACTGCTCCCTTTCACACACCCTGCACTACAGCCAAACTGAACTGTTTACCATTCCCAGAACACACACACACACACACATACACCCCACTTCGCCTCCCCCTTCATTTTCCTACCTCCAAGTCTTTGCTCTCAATTCTCAATCTCCTTCTGGAATAACTTCCTCATTTTCACCTGTCAGAATCCTAATTGTCAAGTGAGAGGTTTGAACAACACGATGTCTAAGGACCCTTTCAGATATGAAATTCTGTGTTATAAAGCCCTTTCCAACTCTGACATTCCATGTTCTAAAGTTCCTCCCAGCTCTGACATTCTATGTTCTAAGGCCCTTTCCAGTTCTGACATTCTGGGTTCTAAGATCCCTCCTAAGGCCCCTCCCAGTTTGACCTTGCGATTCTATGAGGCTGTTGAGTTCTCAGCCTCTTGGGAAGAGAAATTGAGACTGGAGCTAAGAAAACATGGGACAGGGGACTTCTAACAGTAGGGAACATGGCAGGGGTAGAAGTATTCCCCAGGAGCTCTTCCTCAGTGAGATTTTAGGAGGGCAGGGAAGACTTCAGAGCAACTCAGCATGGACTTGGAGTCATAGGAGCATAGTAGCATAGATTTAGAGCTGGAAAGGACTTTAGAAGTCATCTGGTCCAACCCTTTCATTTTACAGATGAGGAAACTGAGGGCCAGAGAGATTAGGCGACCTGCCCAAGGACACACAGGTAGTTAAGTAGCAGAACCCAGATTCAAACTCAGATTCTATGACTCTGATTTTAATGCTCCAAGTTCTGTATTTTTGGAAGACTTGAGTTTGAATTCCATCTAAGATACTAGTTGTGTAACCCTGGGTAAATTAACTTCTTATTTTATTTTATTTTATTTTTTTAGGCAGTTGGAGGTTAAGTGACTTGCCTAGGGTCACACAGCTAGTAAGTGTGAAGTGTTTGGTCTGAGGCCGGATTTTTAACTTCTTATTTTAAAATGAGGATAATGGCATCCTCCTGACAGGGTTGTTGTGAGGCTCAAATATGCACAAAGTGCATTAGTTGCCAACCTTAAAGCATGATATAAATGTCAACTATTAGTACCAGTATTTCGTGTTATTAGTATTGTCCCTGTCCTTCCTGCCCTGCTACACTTGCCATCTCTCCCAAGGGGGAAAAAAAAACCTTAATGAAATGATTCCCTGATGAGAAAGTAACCTTCAAGGGCTGATTCTCCAGGAGGAGGGAGCACAAGGACTAACTGTGGGGTCACTGATAGCTAGGTGGTACAGCGGAAAGAGCGCCGGGCCTGGAGTCGGAAAGACCTGAGTTCAGATTCAGCCTCAGACATTTACTAGCTCTAGGATCCTGGGCAAGTCACTTAACCTGTGTTTTCCTCAGTTTCCTCAACAATAAAATGGGAATAATAATAGCACCTAACTTCCTGGACTGTTCTGAGGATCAAATGAGATAATATTTGTAAAGCGATTAACCCAGTGCCTGGCCTGTGGTACGAACTTAATAGATGCTAGCTTCCCACCCACCCACAACCCCAGCACTTTCCTGAGGAAGAGTACCTAGGTCTGGGCATTTTGAAACAGCTTTGTGGTTGGGAGCAGGATCCTGCAGTGAGGGTGGCCATAAACTGGGAAGATAGACAATGGAAGGAAGAGGTCGGTAGGATGCTTTGAACCCCCCTAAGAATGGATGCTGTCTTTGCCTTCCCTCTCTTCCATCCCCTGCCCCTCTTCCACCTTCCTCCCACCCCCCATCTTCCTCAGGGCCCAGATAACAGCTGGAATGCTACCTCCCCTAACATCTCCACCACAGCTGGCAATAACAGGATGGAAACTTGAAGCTGGGACTGTCCAGCTTCCCACTCTCTTTACAGTATAAACACAGGCAGGGGAGGGGGACCGTTGCTGCAGAGGCCCCAGGGGGAGCAAGCTCACAGATGTTTGAGTCCAGATAACCTGTGGCTACATTTTCAGCTGTTTGTCTAAGCATAGAGTAGCAGGAGAATAGAAGGGGAGAGGGAGGAGTAGCTGAGGTATTTCTCTGAAAGTTTCTCTTAATCTAAGAGACAAAACCTCAGTTGACTGGCGTAGGGCTGAACAGATGTAGGGCTTGCTTCTTGCCACAAAGTTTCTCCAAAAGGTGGTTTCGATAATTATATTGCTGTAGGTAATTCTTTTTCAACCATTAACTAAGATCAATATTTTGTTTTTATAGCAAGTAGAACAGAAAACCCTGTCTTATGCAAATAATATATTACAAATGGTATTAAAATTTGTATCACTTTGTTAATTAAATTTTTTTATTCGTGTGCTAAAACTAACGAAGGCTACTGGTCCCAATTTGTTGGGCAGTTGGCATGCATTGCTTAATAAATCTATATGTTCAGATTTAAATACTTGTTTCACATACTATCAGAAAACAAATCTATATACTATTCTCATTCATATAGAAAAACACCAAATATTTTTCCTATCTACTCATGGTCAAATAAGTTCCTTAGCAGTTCATATTTAGAAATACACAAGTCTTTCAGAGAAAATGAGAATAACTGCAGAAGAGTGATCAAATGATTAATAAACAGGTTTTTACTTTCTTCTATTTCATTTAACAAGGCAGGTATTTTTATAATTCTGGATCAGAGTATAAAGTTGAGGACCATGCACTGATTTATTTAGAAGACTTGATTTTTTTTTTAAAATCCAGTAAATATACAAATTGCAGGAGGAATTTTTTTGGTGTAAAATGAATTTAATTTATCTTCTTAATTTTATCTTCTTTAATTTATCTTAGCCTTAGAGTTTCTGTTTTTCGTTCAAATACCATTTGAAATCATTTGGCATAAGAAGAGTGTATTTCACAATCATATAGAAGTGTTCTATGTTCTGTTCCCCTATCCCTACCAATTTGCAGTCTTCCTTTTAATGGTTTTGGATAAAGTTGATTACTTTTGCAACAACTTGAAAAACTGTATGTTGCTTCTCACTCATGTCTCTTGATTTAATGATTCTCTGTGAAGCATGTGGTGTATCTATATTGAATGAGAGATCACGTTTTGAACTACTGCTTGTAGATCTGCCATTTGTCCTGACTGAATTCTGTCAGTACAGAGTCCAATAGTTTTCCTAAGTAATATTGTTTTCATTTTTTGAAAAGTGTTCAATTATATTTTTTCAAATTATATACAAATATATTTTTATCCTATTTCATTTTTCCAATTCTATGTAAAGACAATTTTTTAGCATTTTATAAAATTTTGAGTTCCAAACTTTTCTCTCTCCCTCCCCTCCCCTCATCCTAAAATGGTAGGCAATTTGATATAGGTTATATATGTGTAATTACATAAAATATATTTCTATATTAGTCACAGTTATAAAAGAAGAAACAGACCTAAAGGAAAAAAAACCACTAAAGTAAGTGAAAATAGTATGCTTCGATCTGCATTCAGAGTTCATCAGTTCTTCATCTGGATGTGGACAATTATATTTTTTAAAAATTCTCTTGGTGTGGTATTGCCATCAACAGGTTTACGTAGTAACAGATATTCACAATAACAGTTGCAACAACATATCAGATATGTGTTATGAAATAAGCATCTTTAACTGGATCTCTTGTTTTATCTACTGGTAGTTACAAGAAAATTTTAGCTTTTCAATGAGCTAATTGCAAAGCTCTTCAAATACACAGAGAATTATCTTTTCCTCTGTATTATTTGTAAGTGGACCATTCAAAGCAGCTTTGCGTGTGATGTGAGAAACATTGTTTTGATCATAGCAGCTGTAGGCACCAGTTTCTCTTTTTAAATGAGGTTTTCTATAAGTAGCCTTATATGATGCAAGCATTTTTTTTATGTCACCTGTATGGTTTTTGAGAAAGTAGGTTGTTACTGATTAAATGCATTTATTTTTTTTTTCTGGACAAATTTACCTGTCTTGCCGATGTATTCTGCACATAAGTCTTCAAGATGCTATTTTAATTTAATAGGTTTTGTACTAGCTGTAGCTAAAACATTTATGCAAAGAAAACAGTAGTCTTTCCTTTTCATAAATAACAGTACTTGTGAAGTCCGATGATGAATCAAGTGGATTGTGTTTTCTGGATTGGAGCTTTTTTACTTTGTGCGGTAGTTCTGTTCCTTCATTTGTCTTTTTTTCTCATTGTTTTTTACAATTTCAATGGCTCCTGTGGATTTCCTCTTCAAACAGTTATAGATGTATCTATACCGAAGGGATGTTATTTGCCTTTTTTTTCATTTTAAGCTTTTATTTAGTATATTATTTTCCCCTAGTTACATGTAAAAACAGTTTTTAACATTAGTTTTTAAAACTTTGAGTTCCAAATTCTCTCCCTTCCCACCCCTCTAATTGAGAATATTTGCCTTAAAAAAAAATCAGAGACAATAAAGTTGGCATTTAAACTCGAATTTAATTTGTGAAAATGGCAAATTATTATAATTGTTCTGGAATTATTTCAGTTTTTTAAAAATTGAAGGTTTTTTGGGAAAAGTTTATTATATAGTAAACAAAAGTGAATGACATTGAGAAATAGAATAGCTGCTATGACACTTCCATACAGATTGTTTACCTTTACACACTTCACATTTACAGGGTTTGATGACACAATTTATGTGTAACACAAGCCTACACCAAATGATGTCAAACCATTCCTGAATTAAGATTCAGCACACACCAAGTCAAATTAAACATTTTTATGAGTCCTATATTCAGTAATTACTCTACTACATTCACTGTCAGCTATGTGCTTTGTACAGCATGGCCACTTCTTGGCTCTGTTCCATCGCTCTGAGTTGTGGTCCAAAAGTCTGGGGCAGGTCCAGCCTGGATCCCCTTGACTCGGGGGAAGTTTGAGCCTTCCCCTGCAGTGACCAGATGCTGCTGGGAGCAGAATGAGAGAGCTGGGGAAGGGGAACAGGCTTTGGGCAAGCTGTGCTTTCCCTCTTGTGGGCTGGGAGGCTGCTGTTCTCTACCCAGCTGGCACTTAATGGTGGGGACTATGTCACTATTCTGTGATCACTAGGATTGGCTATGGAAGGCCTTGTTGCTGCTCAGTATTGTGACATATTCTCCCCTTTCCTTCCTATCTTCCCCCTAAAGGAACATGACTTGTTTTATGGCCTATTTGTATGATTTGGAAAAAGTGGTGTCACTAAAGCCCAAACTGGACACTGGGCCCCTCTTTGGTCTGAGCTGGAAAAAATAATTACATCTGGTCTCACTTTATTAATTTTGATTTGCGCTTTGTTTTCATCCAAAAAAAAAAAGTAGATTTATTTATGGAGTTGTACTTGAAAAAAAAGTCATTTCAGTCATTACTGCTTCTCTCTCTCTCTCTCTCTCTCTCTCTCACACACACACACACACACACACACACACACATAGCCTCATGCTTCACCACTGGGGGAGGGGGGCACACCTCAGAGTTTGGAAAACTCTTAGAGTATAGACTTTTGGTGGGGGGGGAGATAGTGTGGGGAAAAGAAGGGGAATTTGTATTTTATATTTGCCCATGAGAGCAAAAAGATCAGAGTTAACAGACTTTATGAAGATGTTCTGGCCCAAGCACAAATAAGGTTAGCCCAGTGTCCAGTGGTACAGAAATATAGGAGAACATCAGGAAAGAAAAAAACAAACTTTTTCTGAGGCTAGTTCTAGAACAGCCTACAGATGGGTGAAAACCGCGCTGTAAAGGTCTCCCTTGGCTCTCCCATATTAGCAAAAGTAGGTACTTTCTTAGTGGAACACATGGAACACATGTTATCCCAGTGGCAAACCCTGAACTGAGTCATCATCCCTGATGCATATGCAGAGATTTTTAAAAATTATATGTTTATTTTATTTTTTTAGGGAGGTAATCAGGGTTAAATGACTTGCCCAGGGTCACATAGCTAGTAAGAGTGTGAAGTTAAATTTGAACTCAGGTCCTCCTGACTTCACAGCAGGTGCTCTATCCACTGTGCCACCTAGCTGCCCTCAGAGATTTTTCAAAGGTCCTTCACATCCATGGGCTGCTTTAAACTTCCCATCACTTCTAGTAGGACCAATGGTAATATTAGTCTTTCATGTCACAAATGAAGGAACTGAGGCTCAAAAAATTTAAGTGACTTCCCTAAGTTATGTAAAATAGCAACTAACATTTATTAAGTTCCTACTATGTGTCAGGTACTGTACTAAGCACTGAGGATAAAAAAAAATCAAGAGATTCCATACCCTGAAGGAGACACCATGAAACAACTGTATACAAACAAGATATATAGGCAGCATGAATTAGGTCAAGTCATCCTAGCAAGTCAGTGGGAAAGCAGAGACTAGAATCTGACACTGAACTGAAGTCTTTGAAATGGCAAATGGTGGATGAGAGGACCCGACAGATGGCACAGATAGAATGGATAGGCCTTGGTTCTTTAAGGGGTGTAGGTGGTTACCAAGAGGGAGGGGTCAGTCACATCTGACTCAGGTGCTTCCTTGTCGACAAAGTCTTTCTAGTGGGAAATATTTTTTCTGACTCTTCTGTTCCATCATACCCTACCTTGGCCTTCAGAAAAAATGATAAATTCCTTGGGTCAGTCAGTCATCTAATATTTATTAAGTTCCTACTATGTATTAGGCTGTGTACTAAGCCCCAGAGATATAAAAAGCAGAAGATAGCTTCTGCTTTTCAAGGAGCCCAGTGGGGAGAAAACATCCAAACAACTATGTACAAACAGGGGCAGCAAGGTGGCACAGTGGATAGAGTGCTGCCTGGAGTCAGGAAGATGCATCTGGCCTCAGCCACTTACTAGCTCTATGACCCTGGGCAAATCACCTAACCCTGTTTGCCTCAGTTTCCTCATCTGTAAAATGAGCTGGAGAAGGAAATGGCAAACCACTTCAGTATCTTTGCCAAGAAGACTCCAAATGGGGTCACAAAGAGTCAGACGTGCCTGAATAACAACAAAATGTACAAACAAGGTATGGACAGGACAAATTAGGAGTGACCCCAAAAGAAAGGCACTAAGATTAAGGAAAACTAGGAAATGCTTCTTATAGAAAGTGGTACATTTTTGAGGGCAGAGATTGTGTCATTTTTCATCTTTTTTTATATAGAAAGTGCTTTATAAATGATTGTTGAATTGAACCAGATAATTGGAGATTGGGGGTGTTATGGAGGTAGAAACAGCAAGGTTTGGCAATTGATTGGATATTTGAGGTCAGAGAGAATGAGAAGTCCAATACAGGTTCCCCAACCCTGGTCTAGTATAATGTTATGAACCTGGGAGATTAGAAGAATAGTGATGCCTTAGACAGAAAAAGAGAAGTTTCAAAGAGGATGGTTTTTAGGAGAAAGTCCTTCCTGTCTTTGGACTTAGGTTTCCCCATCTGTAAGATGAATGGTTGAATGAAATGATCTCTATGCTCCCTTTCAGCTCTAACCTTCTGTCTTCCTTTGCTTTTCCCTCTCCCCTTCTTCTTCTTCTCTTCCCCTTATTCTCTAGCTTAATCTCCTTTATTCTCTCTCTAGATTCTGTTCCAACTCTTGTAGCCTCAGCAAAGCTACTGGCTCTGTCCTGAGACCCAGCTGACAGGTCTCTGGTCATGAAAGAGAGCACATCCAGAGAGTCACGTCCCTGAGAAAGGCTTTGCAGGGAAACGTACACACTTTTTTTCTAAAAAATAACAATTGTAATAAAATTTTAATCTATCCTCTTGACTTCTTATCTGAGGGAGTCAAAATAAAGCAGAGATAAACTCAGAGCCTTCAAAGGTTCATAAGGGAAAAGTGGGATACATATCTCAGCCCAGGCTACAAGTTAAGAAACTAGCCCTACCACTAGATATGGTATATAATTAGATATAATTTAGCTGCTTAACACTTACTGGTCCTCAGTTGTTCTACTTGCAAAATGGGTAGCCTCTACACTGACCATAACAAACGTCAGAGCTAGGGCCAGGTATCTCAGGGAGCTTCGCTGGACAAAGAAATCAGCGTAAATGGCATTAAGAGCTATAATGTTGATCTGGTTGGACTGGATTCCGTGGACTATCCTCGTTTCAGGTCCTCTGATGAGGGAACTGAGTTAGCAGAACTTTGGGAAGGAGGTAATCCATTTGTTAGAACAAGAGGGAAGCAAGGGCAGAGACCACAGAGTACCAGAACCTTCTATCCCATAATGCTACCAACAGAAGACATGGCTTTCCTTACTTCTGTTGAGGGCACCACCATTCTTCTAGTCATCCATATTTACTACCTCCTCCACTTTTGACTCTCACTCAACCACTATATTTATCCAGTTGCCGGGTCTTGTCAAGTCTATCTCTACATCTCTTACATCCTTTCCCTTTTCTCCACTCATACCACAACCACCCCAGTTCAGGCCTTCATCACTTCTCACCCAAACTGTTGTAATAGCATCCTAATTGGTCTCCTATATCCAATTTCTCCCCTCTCCACACAACTGCCAGATTGATAAACCTGAAGCACAAGTCTGACCTTGTCACTCCTCTGCTCAAGAAACAACCATGGCTCCCTATTACCCCTAGGATAACATACAAACTCTTTCATCTGGCATTTAGAAACCTTCATGATGTGGTATCAGCCTGTTTTTCCATTTTTATTATACATTGCTTACATATCCTATGATCATTATAGCCAAGCTGATGGCTTACTGCTCCCTATAGAAAACATACGAACACCTGTCACTATACCTTTGTACAAGCTGATTCCTCTGCCTGGAAAGTTCTTCCTCCTCTGCCTCTTAAACACCTAGTTCCCTTCAAAGCTCAGCTCAAGCACTGCCTGCCACAGGAGGCCTTTCCTGCTTGCCCTTGAAATTACTTTGTATTTAAAAGATACTTTGTAATTATTATTTCTGTGCCTATGATTCCCCTGACCTCTTAGAGGGTAGGAAGTATTTTTTTTTCCTTTTATCTCAGCACCTAGCACAGTCTCTGGCACTGAGTAGGAGTTTAATAAATAGTCGTTCAGAGCTCAGTTCACATTTCCCTCTACGAGAGGCCTTTCTTGATCCCTTCCAGCTGCTAAATGCCTTCCCTCCTCCCCCTCCCCCAAATGAGCTGGGATTTATTAATCTATATCCCACACACTTTGTAAATGAGATACAGTGCGGGCTCGTGGTTTGATAGTCAGTCTTGAAACCCAGAATTGTTTTCAAGTCCTCCTCTGATCCATACAGGCTGAATGACCCTGGGTAAGTCACAGCCTTTCTGTGCTCTAGGCAGCTCTAGAAGACTGTAATTATATTAATGTATGTGTGTGGGGGTATATATATATATATACATACATATATTATTTATATATATATATACATACATACACACACACACACACACATATATATATGATTACATTTCTCATACAGGTGTTCCCTACTCCAGGGAAATCACAAGTCCAGTGTCTATGCCTCATATATAATAAAAAAAAAATCTGTGTCCAATAGTGAGGGAATTGTTGAACAAACCGGAGTATGTCAGTGTAATTGGACCTCAGTATTATTGCACCATTAAAATAATATATATGAGGAATATAAATAAATGTGGAAAAACAGATGAAATAATATAATGTGAAGAAGGTAGAAGAATGGCATATAAAACACTTTATTCAAATTGTAGGACAAGAATGTAATGGAATATTACTTTGCCAGAAGAAATGTTGAATCTGATAACTACAGAGAAGCATGGAAAGATCTATGAACTGATGCAAAGTAAAATAAGCAGTAGGGGCAGCTGGGTGGTACAGTGGATAGAGTGGCCTAGAGTTTGGAAGACTCGGGTTCAAATTCAGCCTCAGACACTAGCTATGTGACCCTGGGAAAGTCACTTAACCCCTGTTTGCCTCAGTTTCCTCATCTGTAAAATGAGCTGGCAAAGGAAACAGCCAATCACTCTATTATTTTTTTCCAAGAAAACCTCAAATGGAGGCACAAAGAGTCAGTCACAAGGAAACACAAAAGTAAGCAGAGCAGAGGAAATAATATACAAAATGACTACAACAAAGTAAAAACAAAGAACAACCACTGAAAAAAAGTAAAAATGAAAAATGGATGTTACAAAATGACAAAGAACAAGCACGACTCCAAAGAAGAGATAGGAGAAGATGCCTCCCTCCCTTTGCAAATGTGGGAGGTCCACAAGTCTGAAACATTACACATGTTTTCAGACTTTTTTGATGCATTAACCGGTTATGTTGATTCTTATTCTCTTGTTTTTCTTTTGTTGTTGTTGTTGTTGTTTTAAAAAAAAAATTTGTTATATGGCATGACTCTCTGAGTATGGGTAGATTATGATGATATAAAAATAAATGATGTTAATATAAACTTATTTTAAAATATTTTACCCATAGATAAGTAGATCAGATTAGAAGAGGGCATAGAGTAGGTTTTATTACTAGCTTGCTAAAATATTTTTATATTGACTTTTCATTGTTGTTCATCATACTTTTTTTTTTAGATGCCCAGGCAACCATTTTTATGGCTGGGCTGAAGACAAATCTAGGTTGAATTAGCAAAGAGTCCAGCCACATGATGGAATCAGGGCTTCTTTACAAACACATGGCTTTGGGGAGACCAGGAAAAGAAAATGTCTCCTTGTTTCTTAGTGCCCACTCCAGCCTTCTCCTGGCACCCCATGGATACATAGGTAGATAGACCAAGCTTTCCTACCACCAGCAAAGGGGATCCACTGTGCCTCAGTTTCTCAGTGCTTGAAGATTAGACTTGGAGAGCCTCCTAAATTTGTCAATCACCATTATGGAAAGCCCACCTCCTTCCTCTCCTTTCCTACTTTAGTTTCCCCCAAAGGTCCAATGAGAAGAACACCATGGAAGACATGGAGGAACCAGAAGGAACCATCTGGGTGTTTTCTTTGTCTGTTTTTTAGAGCGCTAATTCCGGTGTCAGAGGCCCTGCATGAACGTGCTAAATAGCACAAATTTAGAATTGGAAAGAAACTAAAAGACCGCTGGTACAAGGAGGTATCAGTGGAGTTAGAGCCTCTACTGGCCACTAGGGGGTGGTGCCACTCCAGGAATGAGAAAAGAATCACTTGGGAACCAGGAGGTGCTAAAGAAAGTATCCACAGCTTGGAATCTAGGTAGAGATGGATATTGCAGCCAGCCTGTCCACAATCCAAAAAATTAGATTGTAAAAATTGATATTTCTTGAGATTTCCATTGTTTGACTTATGTGAGAGTCCACATAAGCATGACCCATGATCAGTCTCCTGGACACTGTGCGTCCCCCATATACCTATTGGTTTTTCATATTTAAATATTTTCATAGTTTCTGGGTTTTTTTTTTTTAGTGGAAACACTTGTTAGGCATAAGCACAGCATGGGTAAAGTACATAAAGAAAAATTCATTCCATTTTCTTAGAAATAAGACTAAATTTGAATTTATCCCTCATATAATCTATCATTTTTCTTTGATAGCAGTCAGTCAATAAACATTTACATACCTACTATGTGCCAGGCACTATACTAAGCACTGGAGAAACAAAGAGGCAAAAGTTGGTTCCTGCCCTCAAAAAGCTCATAATCTAATGCGGAGAGGCAACAAGCAAACAAATATGTACAGAGAAGCTACATATAAGATAAACAGGAAATAATTAACAGAACGAAGGGACTAGAATTTAGAGGGGCTGGAAAAAATTTCCTTTAGAAGATGGGATTTAAGTTGGGAACAAAAAGAAACCAGGGAAACCAGAAGGCAGAGATGAGGAGGAAGAGCATTGCCGGCATGGGGGACAGCAAAAGAAAATGCCTGGGGCCAAGAGAGCAAATGTCTTGTTCACAGACCAACAAGGAGGCTAGTGTCACTGAATTAAAGAATATGTGGCAGGGAATAAGTATAAGAAGACAGGAAACGGGGGCAGCTAGGTGGCGAAGTGGGTAGAGTACTGGTCCTGGAGTCAGGAGGACCTGAATTCAAATCTGACCTCAGACACATAACACTCACTAGCTGTGTGTGACTCTGGGCAAATCACTTAACCCCAAATGCCTCCCCCCCCCCCCCAAAAAAAAGACTGAAAATGTAGAAGAGGGCTAGGTTATAAAGGGTCTTGAACACCAAGCAGAGGATTTTGTATATGATCTTGGAGGCAATAGGGAGCTACTGGAATTTATTGAGTATGGGAGTGACATGATTGGACCTTCATTTTAGGAAAATCACTTTAGTGGCCAAATGAAGGATGTATTAGAGTGGAGAGAGACTTGAGGCAGACAGATCCACCATCAGTCTATTGCGGTAGTCTAGGCATGAGGTGATGATAGTATCAGAAGAAAGAAGGAGGCGTATTCGAGTTACATTACAAAGATGAAATCACAGGACTTGGAACCAGATCATCTATGGTGGGGTGGGGTAGAAGATAGTAAGCAGTTGAAGATGACTCCTATGTTTTAAGACTGAAGGACTGGGAGGATTGTAGTGCCCTCTGCAGTAATAGGGAAGGGAGGAATATGAGAGATAATGAGTTCGGTTTTGTACATGTTGAGTTTACAATATCTACTGGACATCCAGTTTGAGATGTATGAAAGGCAGTTGGAGATGTGAGACTGGAGGTCAGGAGAGAGATTAGGTCCAGATAGATAGATTTGAGAATGATCAACACAGAGATGGTTAATAAATCCATGAGAGCTGATAAGATCACCAAGTGAAGTAGTATAGAGAGAAAAGAGAAGAGGACCCAGGACAAAACCCTGTGAGACACTGCTGGACCCAGTGCACATCCCACCCAATGGACACTCATTTAGAGGGTATGATCTGGATGGGAATCCAACAATGGAGACTGAGAAGGAGCAGTCTGATAGGTAGGAGGAGAACCAGGATAGAGTGGTATCCTAAAAACCTAGAGGGAGGGGGCAGCTAGGTGGTGCAGTGGATAGAGCACCGGCCCTGAAGTCAGGAGGACCTGAGTTCAAATCCGGTCTCAGACCAAACACATGACACTTACTAGCTGTGTGACCCTGGGCAAGTCACTTAACTCCAATTGCCTTAAAAAAAAAAAAAACAAACAACCTAGAGGGAAGAGATAGTCAAGGAGAAAAGGATGATCAGAAGTTGGTAAAGGCTACAGAGAGATCAAGGAGAAAGAGGATTGAGAAAAGGCTGTTGGATTTGGTTTCTTTGTTTGTTTGTTTGTTTTGGCTAGGCAATAGAGTTAAGTGACTTGCCCAGGGTCACACAGCTAGTGAGTGATATGTGTCTGAGGCCAAATTTGAACTCGGGTCCTCCTGACTCCAAGGCTGGTGCTCTATCCACTGAGCCACCTTGCTACCTCTAAGGCTGTTGCATTTGGTGATTGAAAGATCACTGGTAACTTTGAAGAGAGCAGTTTCAATGGAATGATGAGGTAAGAAGCCAGATTGTAAAGAGTTAAGAAGAGAGTGAGAGGAAGAATGTGAAGGCACCCATCGTAGATAGCCTTTTCCAGCTTAGTCACAAAGGCAAAATAGATATAGGATGATAGTTAGCCAAGGTGGGAAGATCAAATGAGGTGTCTTTGAGGATGGGGGAGACATGGGCATGTAGTAGGCAGTAGGGAAGGAACTAGCAGACAAGGAGAGGCTAAAGATAAATAATATGGTGGAGATGACAGAGCAGGTCATTGTTTTGCAGTCACCAGAATGGGAGTCAGTGAGAGGGGTGGGAGTTGGCCCAAACTTTCAGCAGACCTGGTACAGACCATTCTGGGTGTCCATCTCCTCTATAAGATGGTTCCTGGTATCTGGGGATCTCACAGGGCCACCAGAATTGTGGAGCTCCTGGCTTAAGCCAATCAATTGATAAGGTAAAGTTATAGTTACCTGGACTCCAGAGGCACTAAGAATAGTCTGTTGGAGGTGGAGACTGATTTGGGGAACTGAATCAGGAGGGTTAGGGCAAGAGTAAGTCTAAGCTGAACTGAAGACATCCCTGTGCCTTCCAGTAAGTGCCTATTCACCTTGTTGTTGTTCAGTTGTATCCACCTCTTTGTGACCTCGTAGGCCATAGCACGCCGATGTCATCTCTTAACATTTTAATACTGTGCCTGGGGTTTTCTTGGCAAAGATATGGGAATGGTTTGCTATTTCTTTCTCCAGTGGATCACCTCTTATCAGAACTTTCCATTATGACCTGTCCATCTTGAGTAACCCTGCTCATAGTTTCATTGAACCATAAGCCATTCTACCATGACAAGGCAGTGATCCAGGATGGCGATTCCTTTTTACTGAGACTTTCCCACTGAAAACACCCAATCCCTGAACTCTTCACTGTGAGCTCATGCCCTGCCTTACTTGGACCCAAACCCTTCACTGAATCCCTAATGACTGAGTACTGCTCCCCCTCACTGAGCCCCTATTAGCTCAATATCTTCATCCCCACAGAAAACCCCTAACCCAAACTCCTCACGAGGAATCTGATCATCTCAGTAAGCTCCCATTTCCCTAAATGAGCTTCTTCACCCTCACTGAATGCCCAGCCTATCAGTAAGCCCTACATCTTCCAGAAGGACCCATGTCCTCAGCATTCATCTCCTTAACTGAGCCCATCTTCCAATCACTGAGCCACCTTCCTCCTCAATGCCCCCACTGAGCCCTCCTCCCTAGAGAGAGCCCCTATTCCCTCGTAGACCCCTTCCCAGCACCGTCAGTCACCATCTCACAGAGACCCTCACCCCAGAAAGGGGAAAGCATTAAAAAATTCCAACTGGAGGGCCAGCTAGGTGTACAGTACATAGAGCTTTGGCTTTGGAGTCAGGAGGACCTGAATTCAAATCCAGCCTCAGACACTTGATACTTAGTAGCTCTGTGACCCTGGGCAAGTCACTTAACCCCAACTGCCTCACTAAAAAGCAAAAAACAAAAAAAAAAAAAATTCCAACTGGGGCTTAAATGAAGTCCCTGTTTGTAGATTAAGTTTCTCTCAAACTTAGTCCATATCTTTGGTCGCACCAGTAATACTCCCAACACAACTTTTTAGAGACCGGGGAAGTGTGGGAGGATGGAATGATAATAGCCAAAGTAGGCAAGTCAGGCCCCTTGCAGTCCTGAGATATCCCACATGAGGGCGCTAGGCACCTTGCTATTAATGGGGGTAAGCTCATGACAGCATGGTGGGGATGCTGTTGGAGGGGAGGAGCAGGACAGACGCAGAGCATTGCCGGTCAAAGCAATCACCCAAGTTAGAGACCTCAGCCCATCCCCCAGTTTGCCCCCAAAGATGTTCACAGGGCATAAGTAATGATGATGGTGATGGTGACTGACATGCTCATAAGCTTTACAATTTGCAAAGCACTTTAAACACTTCATCTTATTCATGGGGGTCATCAAACCTGGCTCAGAGGGCTCCTGTTGGGCTGAGCATAGGACAGGAGAGTAAAAAGAGGGCATGATTCCATGGGGCCATAGAGAAGGGGCTGCAGGATTCTGTAGAGCTATCTGGTACAGATGAATTTAAGGCCCTGACACCTAGGCCCCAACCAAGCCCTTCTTGAGTTCCCCCTCTCCTTCCTTATCTGTTTCCCTTCTTTATAGCCTTTCAGCCTTCTGGCATGGGTGCTGAAAAGGAGAATAGAATGGGAAACCGATGTGGCCTCTGTAATACCCACCATGGGCCTCGTAGGGCGGAGCTAGGAAGACAGGAGAGGAAAGCCTGAAGTGCAGAGAGAACACAGCCAAAGAGGCAACAGCACATCCTTGGGGTGTTAACAGAGGGGAAGGGGCCAGGGCTTGGGGGAAGGGAAGAATTGGAGAGGAGTTAAGAGGGACGTAGGGGTTAGAGTGCATGTGTACATGAATGTGTGTGTGTGTGTGTGTGTGTGTGTGTGTGTGAGTGTGTGTATGTGAGTGTGTGTGTTGGGGAGGGGGGTAGAGGAAAGAATGGACAGTACTTCTGGGGATCAGTAGGACATGGCTCTGGAGCTGTGTTTCTACCAGTGGGGAGGACTGCACTGACTGATCCATTCATTCTTTCTCACCTGGTCTCCCTTGTGATGACCACAGGCTCATGCGGCTGCAAGTTGGTCAGTGGTCTAGGTTAAGGACTGAGGGTCAGTCTGCAGCCAGCTAGGGTTAATAGTTAGTCTGTGACTGTGCTTAGGGCTTAGTCTGGGACCAAGGTTGGGGCCTTCTTAGCATTAGATTCTAATTGTTCTGAGCCTATACTGCTTTCCTTAGATACTTCCCCAGAAAACACATTCATTCCCTGTGCTGACTCTGGAGCCCTATTTTCATCTCGGGTACCTCTTCCCTAAAGTCCTTCTTATCTATCCTAAATCCTTCTAGCTATAACTGAAGCTCGGTGTTTTTTATCCTCAGTGGGAAAAGACTTTTCCTACTTATTTATGCCAAAACAGGTTCTTCCTTATCCTTCCGACGGCCAGGGCACTGGCCAGACATAGAGGTTAGAGGATGAGCGGAAAAAAGAGAATTTCTGCTGTTCTCAGGACAAAGTGACCTACAACCCATTTCCCCTGCCACCCCACCTCTGTTGCTACGCCAATTCAGCTTCTGGCTGTTTGTGGGCATATCAGGTGCCTCCAGAAAGGACCCACACTGGACTAGGTCTTATCAGTCATTCACTGAAAAGTTCATTTCCAAGAGGGAAGCTCCTGAGAGCAGGTTATGAGGGGAAAGGAGGAGGGAAAAGTTCAGAGTAGAGAACACTTTGGGGGATGGTAGGCTCTAGTAATTGGAGGTAGAGGGGCACTGAGTGATACCAGAAAAGAGAGAGGAGTGCCAGAGGAAAGAGAGCAGGAATCCCTGCTGATAATAGAGGAGCTAACTGGAGATGTACCCTTCGAGGACCCGCCCTGGTGTTGGGTGACAGCCCAGCCTGCTTGTCCCAGGCAAATCAAAGCCCCGGCCTCACGGGCAGCATATGGCCAGCGCTAGGCTTTGTTTGCTGAGAAGAAAGGGCTGGGAAATTGGTCCTTGCTGTGTCCTCTGCAGGAGCCTCCTGGGAGGCAGGCCAGGGAAGCGACGCCTGGTCAGAGTCACCCACCCTGGGGCCGGTGCCTGTCCATCTGGGCTGGGGCTTGGAGCTGGGGGTGAGGCCCAGGGCCAACGACTCTCTCTCAGATCTGGGGAGATTATAGGATCATAGGATTTAAAGGGGTCCTAAAGATCATCGTGTCCAACTGCTTTAATTTACACATAAGGAAAAAATGAGAGGGAAAGTGACTTGTGCAAAGTCTCCCAGGAAATTAATGCCAGAGATGGGATTTGAACCAGGTCTCTTTATTCCAGATCCTATGTTCTTTCCATTACACGATGCCACCTCTAAGACAGAGAGAAACCCACACACAGATTGATACATATCCAGACATCAAGAAATACAGACACACGCGACATTACACGCTGCCCAAAAGTAGGCAAACCAGCAGACATACCCCAGCTGCACCAGTTACTATTCACAGCCTGTCCCTCCTAAACAAGCTTTGTAAATGTGAATTGTTAGGCACCCTTTTCAGTTTCTAAGCCCCATCCCACCTCAGCCCCACCCCAAAATTGCCATTACAAATTATAAAACCAACCATTCCCCCCCCCCCCCCCCCCGTCCCCCCCCCCCCCCCAAGCTGCAGGGTCAGCTTGGGCATTACATAAAAGGTGTGGAGGGGATTGAGTGAGGAAGAGGAAGCACCAGCAGCGGCAGCTTTCTCCCAGACCCTGACTCTGTCTCATTTTCCATTTCTTTTGGTCCTTTCCCTGGCAAACCTGTGCCCCCGGGGGCAAGTAACCTTCCACAAAGTGAGTGACAGCTCAGCAGTCCAACTCCCCCCTCTCCAACCTCAGTTTAGAGAGTTTAATTGCAATAGAATATAAATGCAATGTCTCTCAAGGCCTCAGAGGCTCTGAGAACTCTGTCTGTGATCCTGGGTGGGCATCAACAGAACCTTAGGTTAGTGGTCCTGGTCTGAGGCTGCAGCCCCCAGATGGTGTTCTCTGGGTCTGTCTCTTGTGGCCCCTTTGGCCTGTGGTCTCCCCAGAACCTCCCAGAGGCTGCTTGGGCAATAGTTCTGCCAATATATTACAAAGAATCTTTCCCTGTAAGTCCCTAAGGGCACTTCTGTACCAGTGGGTAGGGGCAGTGGTCTCTGTAATAATGAATGAGTAATGAATTTGGGTGTCCAGGAGGACCTGGGCTTATGTGGGAAAGGCAGAAGCAGATGCTCCTTCTCTCCACCCAGAACCCCAGTCCAAGCCCCAGCCCCACCCCACCCCCAGGCCTAGCCCCAGCTCCAGCCTCAAATCAATCTGGCCTTCAGAGAATGAATGAGCTCTTCAAAGGGAAGACTTGGTGAACAATCCAAGACCCAGACTGCCCTGCCTGCAGCAATTTGTAAATACAGACGCTGAGTCCGAGGCACAAGAAAAGCTCCAGACATCATCCCCTTCTTCAAGCCTGGAGAACAGGACTGCCCTGGGGAGGAGACAGAGAGGAAGAATAGGCTGCATTTTGAAGAGCTGGGGGTATCACAGGCTGAGGAGGGGCAGAGGTGGGAGAGGGCACCAAAGGCTGCCTATGGGATGTTAGTTGAAAGGCATCAGGTAGGGCTTCCATATGAACCATCCCCCACCCCTGCCCATCCTTCTAGGAGCTTAGCCTCTTATAGGGGAGTAGGGGAGACTATATATATATATATATATATACATATATATATATATGAAGAGATACCAACTTAATGTAAAGTCCTACCCCGAGGCCACATGTGGCCTTGTAGGTTCTTGAGTTCGGCCTTTTGACTGAGCCCAAGTTTTACAGAACAAATTCTTTTATTAAGGGGATTTGTTCTGTGAAGTTTGGATTCAGTCAAAGGGCTGCACTTGAGGACCTAAAGGGCCACATGTGGCCTTAAGGCTACAGGTTCCCCACCCCTGGAAGACTAGAAACCAGAAAACCTAGGTCCCACCCCCAACTTTGCCACTATATGACCTCAGGCAGGTCATAGAACTTAGACCTAGGGAGGACCTTAAAGAGCATCTAGTCCTTCCTCATCCCTCATTTTACATATGAAGAAACAGAGGCCCTTAGATGTTAAGTGGCTTGCCCACCTTCACATGCATAAAAAGAATGGAGCTAAAATTTGAATACACGTCCTTAGACTCTAAATTTTATGTTTCCCTCACACACACACACACACCCCAAACTGGAATCAGTCAATGAGCATTTATTAAGTGCCTACTGTGTGCCAGGTACTGTGCTAGGTGTTCAAAATATGAATTCATATGCCCAGATCAATACACACAAATTAATAAAAAATAAATAGACAATGATTGGTAGTACTCATAACTGGGGGAATCAGGCAAGGCCTTTACAGCAGGTGCCACTTCAATTGAATCTTAAAAAGAAGTAAGCATTCTGAGAAGGGAAGATGAGAAGCTAAAGCCTTCCAGGCATGTCGGACAGTTTGTACACAAGGCACTGAGCTGCTTGTGTACAAGAAACAACAGGCAGGACACTTGGGTTGGGTGGCAGAGTACATGATGGGGTAGTAATATGCAATAAGCTGGAAAGAGACTGAAACCACATTATAAATGGCTTTAAATGCCCAGTCTGGCAGTTTATATTTTATCCTGGAGGCAATAGGGAGCCACCATAGCTTCTTGAGAAGGGGCATTGTATGGTCAGACTTGTGCTTTAAGAATATAAATTTGGCAGCTGTGTGTAAATTGGAACAGAGAGGGGAAGAGGTTGGATGAAAGAGACCAATTAGGAGGCTACTGTAAAAGTACAAGGGCAGCTAGGCAATACAGTGGATAGCATACAGGGTCTGAAGGCAGGAAGACTCATCTTCCTGAGTTCAAATCTGGCCTTAGACACTTCCTAGCTGTGTGACCCTCAACAAGTCACTTTACCCTGTTTGCCTCAGTTTCCTTAATTGTAAAATCAGCTGGAAAAGGAAATAGCAAACCACTGTGGTATTGATGGGGTTGGGATCTGGACCCCAGAAAGGAAAAACCTTGGACTTTCCCACTTGGCCAAATCTCTGGCGTTTGCCTGAGGCTATGATCCCATCAATTGGCTTTACATTATGGCTATACCCAATCTCCCAATTCTCAGTTACCCTTAACCTATCCTAGCCCTCCATTGTCTTACATCCCTATGGCCCCTGGCCACTTCCCATCCTTAATCCTAGCTAGACTCCATTCTCCCTTGGCCAAGTGGTCCAGGTCCCTGGCTTTCTATTATCTCACAGTCCCCACAGACTACTTGGCCACTTCTGTCTTTCTGTATATAAGGTCTATCTTGCCTCCATTAAGGTGCTCAGATTCTTAAAATCTAGCCACTGCTCAGATTCCTTAAGAGTCTGCCCAATATGACAGATGTTCTAATAAACCTTGTCTTTTGCTGAAAGAAAGGTTGGGTCGAATTCTTTGGGGCAGGACCCGGGTGTCGTGATTGTGGGGTCCCAGCACCCTAACCCCTAAACCTCAACAGTATCATTGCCAAGAAAACCCCCAAAGGGTTCACAAAGTGTCAGATGCATCTGAAACAACTGAACAACAGTAATAGTACAGGTGGGTGGTTGTGAATGCCTGAATCACTAACATGAGAAATTATTGAATTACTGTCATGAGTAAAGAACAGGACAGATTCAGGATATGTTAAGGAGATAGAATCGACAAGATTTGGCTAATGATTGAATATAAGGTTTGAGAGAGAGTGTGAAAAGTCTTGAACCTTGGTGACTAGAAGGATGGTGGTACCCCCAACCAAAGTAAAGAAGTTCAGATTTAGGAAGAAAGGTTATGAATTATGTTTGGGAGTTTAAGATGCCTGTGGAGCACCTAGATGGAGATGTTGGGCAGTAAAGACATATAGGACTGGGAGTTCCTGATAGAGACAAGGGCTAGATTTGTAGATTTGATAAATTAATCCATGGAAGCTGATGAGATCACCAAGAAATAGAAAGCAAGGGAAGGGGAGGGGAGGCAAGGTAAGGCAAGAGAAAGGGTGGGAAGAGGGAGGGAAAGAAGAGAGCAGGGAGACCTCCAGGATAGAGGTTTGGGGTTCACCCTTACTTCAGGAATGGTTTATGGATAACAAACTTGTAAAGAAGACTGATAAATAATGATAGAGAAATGTCTTCTCCATTCTGGGGAAACAGTTTTCTTTTTATATCTCATCCCTCTAGGGTACAAATTTCATGAGGTCAGGAACCATGTCTTGTCTAAATTTTGTATTTCCCTCCTGTGCCTAGCATAGTGCTCTATACCAGTAGGTACATGATGAATATTTGTTGAAACAATCTGAACTAAATTGAATTTCTGTTTCCCCATTTATAGAAGGGGTTAGACTAAATGATCTCTCAGGTGCCTTTCAAATTTGGCTTTCTATAGACTTTTTGCCCTTCCTTGCTGTTGAAAAATTTCCTATGAATGGTCCTATATCAGCCATCCTCTCTAAAAAATTGCCAGTGAACTTGATCCAACTGTGTTTCAGTGATACTTCAGTCCTTCAATCCCAGGAAATCTAACTTTCTTCCTTCTAGCTGCAATACAAACCAGTTTCCTTGGGTCTGGTTCTCAATGGTACTGGGGAACAGCTGACTACCCTTCCTAGACTCCTGAGGAGTTCCCAGGCATCCCCACCCCAAGGAAGTATCACCCTGTCTCCTTAACCTCTCCTTCCAGCTGGGTGTGGATAATCAGTCCCTCTGCCTCCACCACCAGCCTATATATTCTGACCATTCCCAGTAAATGATTGTTCCACAATGTGCCCTATCTCTGAACTTGTATCTTGAGGTAGGTTTATGAGAGGCAGAAAGGAACTTCCAAAAGTCTCTTTGGTGCTAAGGGTGTGGGGCCAGAATTCTAATGCTACCCTAGCCCCAGTAAGCTAGTCTGTCTTTCAGAACTGGAGCCTTCTGCCAGCTCCCCAACCTCACAGAGGGTGTGGGGGAGTACTTAACAAGCTGGCCAGTGAAGAGAGGGCTTTGAAGCAGCTGCCCCTGTAAACAGGCTAATGGTGATTATTAAACCCCCAATAAATCCAGAAAGGAGAAGGGCCTCCTTCTCCAAGGGCCGTATAAGCAGGCTTGGAGCTGTGCCATCTGGACAGGGTGTGGGAAAAAGGCAGGGACAGACCTCTGATCAAGCAGCCCATGCCAAGGCCTGAGCATCCACAACTGGACAGTCAGAATAGGGGCTTCACCTAAGGATCTGTTCATTTTCACCACACTCCCACCCCAAATCTCCCAGGTCTCTGACAAAGGATTCTCTGGTAGCTCACCCCTAAATGACCACAGGGATCCCTAATCTGAGACTGTCACTCCACTTTTATTGCCCCAGTAGTCTGCCTGGCAAAAGGTCCAAAGGCAATGGAGGGTGAGTGGGAGTCAGATCCAGAGCCAGGGAGATGGTCCTTTAGGGTGTTGTCCTGGGGTTCAACACAAGTCATCTTGACCTTCACACGTATCTAACAAGGACAGGGAACTGAGAAAGTGGTGAGGGAGAGAACACTCTGGAAGACATCCTGCTGAGAATATGATCCTGAGCAAATCACTTTCTCTCTCTAGGTCTGTCTTCCTTCAGTAAAATGGTGATAATAATAATAATTGCCATGCCTATCTTGCTGATATAAAAGTCAAATAAGATAATTCAGGTGAGAATGCTTTGAGAAGTAGGAAGTTTTATTTAAACTTAAGAAATTATTACAAAAGTGGATGAGAACTGATAGGAAAATGGGCAGTCTTTAGAGGAAAAAAATGTCAATATTTTGATTACTCTAATTTAAGCACCATGATGCCTAAAGCCCCAAGCCACAGGAAAATTTTTTGTACCGTAAGGCATTGAATCTGGCACCTGGGAGCTTGCTGAGGATCCTGCCCTAGTGAGCCCATTCAACTATAATTCAGTTCACCAAACATTAATGGAATGTTTGGCAGCATGGAGTAGAGGCTAGAGAGCCGGCCAAAGCCAGAAAGACCTGGGTTCAAGTCCTGGCTCTGAAACAAACTTGGCTATGTGACTGTGGTCAAGTCATCTAGCCTTTCAGGGCTGTTAGGCAACTCTGGGGTTATAAATTGCAGAAAAAGCTTTCAACCTTCATAAGTAGTAGAACTCTTTGCCCAGGAGTTCCCTCTACCAAAGAAATCGCAGATTTAGCACATAGTCTTAATAATAATAGATCACATTTAGATAGCCCTTTGAGATTTCTAGAGCATTTTCCATATATTATCTTGTTTGATTCTCCCAGCAACCCTATAGATAGGTGCTATATTACTCCCATTTTAAGGATGGGGAAACTGAGGCTAAGAAAGGTTTAATGACTTGCCTATAGTCATGCAGTTACTTAGGATTAGAGGTGCGATTTGAACCCAGTTGTCACTCGACTTCACCAAGTATGCTAAGTATTCTAAATACTGGAGGAGATACAAAGTTTAGACAAAACTCTCTATATAAGGTGGGAGGAGGATGAGGCACCAGCAAAAAAGTCAGAGGAGCTATCCAAGAGAGAGAAGAATCAAGCTGTCACCAGATTAGGTAGGATTGCAAGATATCTTAACAGGTTAGTTAAATTGGTGATTGTTTAATTAGCAATTTTTTTGTTCTGACCCTACAAAATATATTTGAACTAGATTAGATTGCTACTTCTTACCTATGTGATCTTAGGTAAGTCCTTTCAACTCCCTGAGTTTCAGATTCCTCATCTATAAAATGAGAGGGGTGGATTAGATGGCGCCTAAGTTCCCTTTCAGCTTCACATCTGTGACTCAGCATGAACCTAGCACTGACAGTCCAGCAGGCAAAGACAGCTGAAGCAGATAACCATAACACATAGCAATACCTAAAGTGCTTTACCAAGGGTCCAAGTGATATGTGATTGGGTAGGTGGGAGAATGGAGAGGGGGGAGGAGTGTGCAAAGAAAGGTCTTACGTTCTGAACTACTAACTTCTAAAAGCTGATCACCCCTTACGTCCAGAGCCCTACACAGCTCCTGGGTGGCTTTGTCAAGTTAACAAAGAGGGGACATCCCAAGGCCCTTTCCCTGAAGGTACACATAAATTGGATCACTTCATGTGGTCTGAGTTCTGTCCAGATGGGAATTACCCAGTATCCAGGTGTGTACTGGGCAACGGAGAGGAGGGAGGGAGGGAGCCAGTGGTGGAGGGGCCATCAGACCCCCGCCCAACCATTTTATGAGATTTTCCTATGAGAAAAGGCCCTCTCCCGGCCACACCTTCTGTTTAGCCCCTATCAGAATGTCAACAATCTCTGTGGAATACCAGCTGGTATCTTGGTGCCCACGACCTAAGATGGGAGGTGGGGTGGGTGGACAATCAGGGCCTGGCCTCAAGGCCTAAGTTTTTATTGGGTGTGGGGGGGAGGTAAAGTGGTGAGAAGAGCCTAGTGGTTTTTCATAATGGGCCGATAAATGGAGCAAACACTGCCTCCCTTCTCCAGCCTGTATGCTTCCTACCTCTTCCCTATGTGTCTTCGAGGTCTGATTCTGTTTGAATTCTCCCTGTGCAAACAGCCAGCCTGATAAGGGGAAGAGATTAGGAACAGATTTTTCAACTCTAGCGCAGGATAAACATGGCCTTCTTCCCCCTACAAAGTGAAGAATTCCCAGGGTCCTTCTCTGGGAAGGGAAGAAGTTGGTGGGGGCCAAGCAAGGCTGGAAAACAATTAAAGATTCTGGCTTTGAGACAAAACTACCCAGCATTTACCTTGTTCCCTAGAAGCACCCAGTGCCAGATTCTGGTCTCTATCTTACCACAGAGGCTCCCAGCTGGAGGCTAAGAATACCCATGGGAGCTACATGGTACAGTGCTGGCCCTGAAATCAGGAAAACATGAGTTCAAATCCAACCTCAGACACTTACTAGCTGTGTGACCCTGGGCAAGTCCCTTAACCTCTGTTTGCCTCGGTTTTCTCTACTGGAAAATGGAGATGATAATAGCACCTACCTGCCAGGGTTGTTGTGAGGGTCAAATGACATATATTTGTAAACAGTGCTTAGCACAGTACCTAGTACAGTAGGCATTATGTAAATGCTTATTCCCTTCTCCTACCTGTAGTAGAATAATTCACAAGTTCCAGGACCGGACTCACTTCTCATTGCAGCTGAGTTCTTATCAGCCTCATGATTGTACCTTTCATGCCTGCCTTGGGATTCAATTAAATATAGTAATGACATGTTTTTGACCCACCACCAACAGGACCTGGGTTTTAGGTCTTTAGCAGTGATGATGGATCTCACTGAACCATCCATTCTCTCACCTGGTCCCCCATGGGACCAAGAGCATCTGTATTTACTAGCTAGTGTTAGGGGTCATACTGTGACCAGGGCCTATGCTCAGTCTGTGGTCAGAATGTATTCTGGGCCACTGCCCCCAGAAGTCTTCCCTAGTATTGCAAGAAGTGACTTTTCAGTTCTTTTTACTTGTGTGTATCCCTAGTGCCAAGAAAAGTTCTTGGCACATAATAGGTGCTTAATAAATGCTTATTGATTGATTGATTGAAGGAAGGAAGGGTCTACAATATTTGCCCAAAGGCCCTGAGTTTCTAGCTCAGTAGTCAACAAAGGAAAGGGTTTTGGCTCCTCTGGCTGGGTGGTGACAGTGGCTGGGGCCTGTTCTCTGCCCCTCCCTCTTGCTGTGGGTGGGGGGGAGGGCAGGCTCTATGGCCCAGCATCTCTGTAGCTCAATGCTCCAGTGCAGGATGGGCCTCTGCTATTCTGCCTTTTGAACTTTACTTCCTCTACGGATCACAAAGTGTTCTTGGCCAAAGCCCAACAGCCAATTCCCCAGGGGAAAGGGTCCATTTCCCACCAGCCACGTTCCCACGACAGCCTGGGTGATTTGCTGGGGTCAGCCTGGACCATGGCACTCTCAGGTGGTGCCCTAGAAGGGTTATTCTATTCTCCTCCACCCCTAAATACTTTCTCTCTCCCAACTTTTTTTAAAATTTATTTTAAAAATAAGTTATTTATATATTTTTGGTTTTAATCACTTAAATTTCATCCTGTATCCTTCACTTTCCCCTCTTCTAGGAAGATTTTTTTTCAATTAAAATTTCTTTTAGAAAAAGATGTTTTTTTAAAGGGGGAAGAAAAGAAAAAAAACAAACCTAATCAATACAATGGAAAACTTTTGACATTCCATGTCATGTGGCACACCCATGCACCCCCATCTCTGCACAGGAATAGGGTTTCTCCCCCACCTCTTTTGATAGTAATAACAGGTTTTCTACAATGCTTTTAACGTATTTTAGTGCTTATTTGTTTTTCAGCCCGAGACCATTCACGGACATCATTTTATTTTTATCCTTAAAACAGCTCTGGAAGTGCTATTCTCATTTTATAGAAAGCAAAGCAGGAATTCTCCCTGTTGTATAGCTGGAGAAGCTGAAGCATGGACTTTGGAAGTGACTTGTCCAATGTCATGCAGTTTGGTTTGGTCTCCCAGCACATAATCTTAGGTTAGTCTGCCCTTTCAAGAGCTGCTTCAATAGCAATTTACATCATTTTCAACCCCCTCCCTCCTTTTTTTTTTAAAGCCAGATCTGTAATTTGATCCAATTAGGGAGCTTTCGCCTGAGAAACTATGTACCATTACAGGTCAGTACTTCTGTAACTAAGGGCCTTAGACAGTTACCTAGAGCACTTGGAAGGCTAATTGACTTCTCCAGGGTCACACAACCTGTATTTATCAGTCTCGACAGGAATCCAAGGCCAGTTCTCCATCCAAGAGGCTAGGCTGTCACTCCTAAGACTCACATTGTCTTAGAAAAGCAATCTGTATGACCTTGGGAAAGTCACCTCTCCTTTCTAGAACTCAGTTTCTCTATCTAAAAAATGAAGAGATTGGACTAAAGACAGCTAAGTGCCATTTTAGCTCTGGCTTGTTCTCAGGTTCCTTAGACTTTAAATTTTCAAAGCTCTAGGATACTAAGATTCTATGATTGTAAAATTCTGGGATTCTAAGATTTGATTACAAGAATCTATGATTTTGTTGTTGTGGTCAGTGTTACATTGTAGTCCTAAACTGGCCCCTCTCACTCTCCTCCCAAGCTTAGGGTTGGCAGAGATGGGGAGGAAGGACATTCCAGGGACTCTGATGGAATGGGAGTAGCCGCGGCCAGCTAGGAGAGAAGGACTGAAATCTGCAGCCAGAGTTTTCCTGTGACTTTTGGGGAAGGCTGATGAGGAGAGGGAATTTCTTTGAGGGTTCATAGCCTGTCTTTAGGAAAAACAAAAAACCAGGCTGCCTGACAGCTGCCCCCAATTCTCTTCCTTTTCTCCCTCCCCCTCTGCTTTGATCTCCCTGATCTTGCCTGCAAGACTAGAATGGGAAAATCATTGGGCCAGGAGTTACTAGGAGAGAGGGATTCTTGCCACTAACAACCCGTGTGACCTTGCCACTTCCCCTCTCTAGGCCTTAGTTTCTCCATATGTAAAATGAGAGGGTTGGGCTGGATAATAATAGCTTGTATTTGAAAAGAACTTTCACATACATTATCCCATTTGATCCTTGCAGCAACCCTGGAAGGTGGGCAAGGCAGGTATTATTATCCTCATTTTACAGATGAGGAAAAAAAGACTCCAGGAGTCAGAACGGATCTACTTACCATCACAGTAAATGCTGGAGCCAAGAATAGTCAGGCTTTCATGCCTTCCTCTCTAGGGCTCTTCCCAGATAACAATACCACACACACACACACACACACACACACACACACACACACACACACACATACCACCTTCTTGGGAGAGCTCCAGCTCTAAAGTCTAAGGCAGGGATGGGGAACATGTGGCCCTCTAGGTCCTCAGGAGTGACTCTTTGACTGAATCCAGTTTGGTTTCGAGGTCATAGGTTCCCCACCCCTGGTCTAAGATCTCCTCCTGCTCTAAAAGTCAGTATAGTATAGAAAAGCACAATGGTTCTGGAATCAGAGGTCCTAGGCTCAAATCTCACCTCAAATATTTACTCCTTGTGTGACCTTAGTCAAGTCTCTTGACTTTGATGGGCCTCCCTTTTCTCATCTATAAAATGGGGGAGAGGGGAAGGAAGAGGAGGGGAGGTCCATGAGGACCTTTCTAGCCAGAAAATCCTACAACTCCAGGAGAATTTATTGATAACAGACTCAAATGGAATGAAGGAATATTCACCTCCTCTTAGCCACTGGCATTCATTTGGCTGACCAAGAGTGGTAACCAGGGTGGGATGGGATAGGTAGAGGAACCTATTTATCTTTAAAGATATTAATAGGCCAATCCCTGAATCTAGTAGGGCTGGGATGGGGAAGATGGAAGGAAACAGGGAAGTTTGTCTCCAAACTGATTTGCTTACCAAGGCAAAGCTATTTGTTTCATTTTAAAGTGATTGGTCAATCGGTTTAAAGTGGAGAAGGGGAGGGGAGGAGAGACATGTCAGCATGAAGGAGGCTGGGAGCGTGGAGGAGGAAGAAGAAGGAAGGAAGAAAGGGATGGATTGGGTTGGGTTAGAATTTGAGGCTTTGTCAAGAGTAGGTCAAAGGACTACAGTGTAACAACTAGGATGTTCAAGAGGACAACCCCAGGACCAATGACCCTTGCAAGTCAAGCTGAGCAAAATCCCACAATGTTGTGGTCTATTCAGTGGTAGGGAATGGTTTGTGAAAAGTACAATCACCCTGGGCCACTGGGCAAATGTCCTCTGTGTGGGGAGTCTCTTCCCCCCAGCTATCCCCAAATCCCCCTCATGGTAGAACAGTGTTATAGAACATTGACTGCATTCCATTGAACAAACCCAGATTCCAAGGATCCTTGCTCTTGGCCTCTAAAGAAGTCAACTTGAAGTCTACAAGGTCCAATCAGTATGAATGTGGTCCATTTCCAAGTCCTATAAAGGTACTGGAGGGGGAGGGTCTCCCAGCATGGAGGTAGGGATGGTGATTTGGGCTTGGGCTCCAAGAAGAGGACTTTGACTTGGCATGACCGGACAGGATGCCCTACGTGGGCAGCTGTTCAACCAGTGTTGCAACCCTTTCCCCCAACCCCCACCTCCCCTACACCTCTACCTTACAGATCCTGCCAGTCAGCTAAGGGGACTCTGTCTGTACTTGTAGTGTTCCCTGCCCTCGGGGCTCGAAAGGAAAACCAGGTTCACTTTGCCGGGACCAGGGTGACAAGTCCCAACAGCACTGCCTGGCCCGTGGTGCCAGTTCTGAGCGTGAGAAAATCCTGAGCTGAGTAGGAAGGAGAAGCCGGTGAGGATGTCTGTATCTGATCTGAAGTTTTCGATAGTGGTTTTGTTCTCTTCTCTCTCCACCCCACTCCCCTTTCTCTGGATCTCAGCCCCAGAGCTCTGTGGCTAAGGTCCAAGGCAGAAAGGGCCTGGGTCCCAGCTTTATAGGTGCATGTTACCTTTTTTCATCTGCTCTCATCCCCATCCATCCTGGGGACTTGATTGGAGAAAGGCCTGGGGAAGGAGTGAATTCTTTCTGAACTGGCTTATCCCCCCTTCCCCATCCCCCACCCCATCTCCTCCCTTCCTATCATTGACTAAGTGTCTTCCTTGGAGTCTGGTCTCTCCTCTGACTACAGAGCCAAGAGGGCTCTGCAGAAAGTATAACCACCAAAGACATTTCTTCATAGATTAATAGGAATTCATTGCCTGAAGGAGCTTCAGGAAACTAAAGCCCAGAGGGGAAGTTACTTCCCTGGCACTTCCATTGGCTGAAGAAACCATAGGAAAGGAGTTGTGGTTGCCTAGTTGTTGGTCAATATGGTGAAGATGAGACTAAAGAGAGAAAGCTCTGAATGAAGTGTGCATATCTCATCATCCTCCACCAGGAAGCCCTCCTGGTGTGTAGCAAAGGAGGCTTATTAAGATCTGACATCACCAAACCACCTAGCACAGCTCTCTTGCCCTCCTTGCCTGGTACTCTGATAACTACTAGCTGTCTACTTGGATGGGGATGGGGAGAAAATGGCCCTTTGAGGGGAAAGGTAACTCTTCTCTGCTTCGTCGTTGCATCTTTTTCAGTTGTAGCCAACTCCTCATGAGCCCATTTGGGGTTTTCTTGGCAAAGATACTAGAGTGGTTTGCCATTTCCTTCTCCAGCTCATTTTATAGATAAGGAGACTGAGGCAAACAGGGTTAAGTGATTTACCCCGGGTCACACAGCCAGTAAGTGTCTGAGGTCCTATTTGGACTCAGGTCTTCCTGACTCCAAGCTCAGCACCCTATCCATTGTGCCACTTAGATGCCTCTCTTGCTCAATAGCACTCTAAATATCCTCCCCTTTTCCCACAAATCACCAGGGCTCTAGAAAACAGGATTGTGGTCGTGTATCCCTTCATTATGTAGTAGATAGAGTGACAGGCTTGGAGTCAAGAAGACTCATCTTCCTGAATTTGAATCTGGCCTCAGACACTTGCTCAGTCACTTGCATGACCCTGGGCAAGTCACTTGACCTTGTTTGCCTCAGTTTCCTCATCTGTAAAATGAGCTAGAGAAGGAAATAGTAAACTGCTCCAATATCTTTGCCAAGAAAACCCCAAATAAGGTCAGGAAGAGCCAGACATGACTGAATAAGAGCAACGGTAAGAATCCCTTCCTTAGCCAAATCTGCTTCTCCTAAAAGCTTCAAAAGCTCATAGGATCATAGATTTAGAACTTAAAGAGACCTTAAAGGCCATTGAGTCCCATTTTCCCTCCCTCATTTTGCAGATGAGGAAACTGAGGCCCAGAGAAGTCAAATGGATTGCCCCAAGTCACATAAACAGTAGGAGGCTGAGCTGGAATTTGAACCCAGGTCCTCTGATTCGAAACCCAGGGCTCTTGCTACTCACTACCTATGTCTTTGGGCCAATCCCATAGTCATCCCTCCAGCCCACCCAGGTTTGCTCCAGCAGCTTTGATGTGGACACACCAAGGAATGGTTTGAAAGAGATCTGATGGCATCTCCGGATCAGACATCCCTCAACACTTCTAGTTTCCCCCGGGATCCCTTATGGGTCTGTCATCCACAGATTTATCCACTTGTTGGGAACGTTTTTATTTTCTAGCCTTCCTAGAACTGACTATGAACTCACCAAGCTTATTTTCCACTGGGTGAAGTCAGCTGTGGCCCATCATGGCCCCTTCAGGCTCTGAAGGGCCCCTAGCTCTAGTGCCCCGGGTTTAAGAAAGTGGTCTATGTTTCCCTTTCTGCCTCCCCCTCTCACATCTCCTTCATGATTTCACAGAACTGGACAAATGTTTGTTGAATCAAATCAAATCTGTGTTTTCTCAGCATTCCTCTTTCCTGCCTCCTGAAGAGAAGAGGGTAAGACATGAGAGGTCTTTATGGGGAGAGAGAATGGGGGATGCATAGGATATGCCCCTCCCCCACTGACAGCTTGACCCTTACTAATCTCTTCCCTCCAGGAAAGGTCAGGGAGGCCTATGGAAAGGGGGGCATGGAGGTCTCCAGGAGCTCTGAGAGCAAGGAACAGGATATGCCAG
>NW_020954571.1:2074822-2148492 GCF_900497805.2 Vombatus ursinus | reverse complement strand
CATGGAGGTCTCCAGGAGCTCTGAGAGCAAGGAACAGGATATGCCAGGGCATGTTCCCTAGCTCAGCATCCATGCTGGCACCTCTTTGTGAATGGGACTATAACCAGCCTAGGGACCCCGGCTAAATCCCAGAGAGTGGAATGCAGCCTAGTTAGATTCTGAGAGAAGCCTCAGGGTCTTTGATGGTCTTTGAGAATTCTTCTGGCCTTGACTCAAGTATGATTGATGCTTTGCCTAAGGCTCTCCAGGCTTCCCAAGGCTGACCACCACCACCACTACCACCACCCCTATCCCTGGGCTGCACTCAGGATACTCAGACAAATCCCCTCCTCTCCTTCCCTACTCTCTCCCATTAAAACTTACCTAGGATGAGAGGACATCATAAACCCTATAATCCAAGACCCTCATTTTAGAGAGTGAAACTGAGCCCCAGGGAGATTAAATGGCTTGCCCATTTTCATACAGGTATTATGATCAGAGGTGCTCAAATTCTAGTTCTGCTGTTGACCAGCTTTGTGACCTTGTGCAAATCACTTTTTCCCTTTGGGTCTCAGTTTCTTCACTTGTAAAAGAAGGGATTTGGACTGGATGGTGTCTGAGGTCGCTTCCAGCTCTAGACAGACAAATACGATCTTATGATTCTGAGGACGATGACGTGGAGCTCTTTCACTACACTCTGCTCTGGTGATGAGGGAGGAAATTATCAGGGATCTAAAATGTGTCTCCCTCATTGATAATGATGTTAATAATTGATATTAAAAATGGTTCCAAGCTCCATTTCTTTGAATTAAATGTTGCCTGCTCCTGACTCCCTTTTTGAAATGCAAGTCCTCTTGGGAAGGGTCACATATTCGATCAGGAACACTTAAGCATAATTATCCCACTCTCCACCCCCATACCTTCCAAGAAGGCCCCTCCTCCCCTGACCTCACTTATGACCTTTTTTTTTTTGCACCTCTCAAATACATTTGTCATGAAATGTTGGTGTTGTAGTTCTCTTCATTTGTATCTTATTTTATCCTATGATATATTATCCCCCCCACCCTTCACCCCAACCCACTAGATTATAAACTCCTTGGGTTCTGGGATGCTGTCTTATCTAAGTTTTGCATCTCCCCTTCTCCCTTCCCACCCATAGGAAGTGCTTAATAAATATGCTGAATGAAGGAATGAATGAATGAGCTCATCAGACTTCCCTTCTGAGACAGGGACCTTGATGAGCATAGCGACTTGGGACCTAGCAGGAATTGGAGCTGGTAACAGAAGACAAATTTCCTCAACTTGAAAATTTTGCTTCTCTCATGGTGGTGTGTTGGTTTCATCCTTATAAACCTCAAAAGCTGGAAGCCCTGGAGTTCCCTAGCCCCGAGGCCAGAGCAAGGATACATCCATCGCTCATAGCCCTCTTCCACTGGTAATGGGACACCTGGCTCTTCTCTTTTGTGTCTGGAGTGCCCAACCCAGCAGGAGAGGTTTCTTGTTTTTATAGGGAAACAACCTCCTTGGCTTCCAGCCAGAAGTTGTTCATCAACATGGGACTAGACCAGACTAATTCCTTCTGTGTGACACCACAATAGCTTACCTGCACCTCCAACAAACAACCCAAGGCAGGGACAGGAGAAAAGTTTTGGGGTTTTTTTCCCCTGGTCTTTCATAAGATACACCAAAGAATCATAGGACCAACCCCCTTTTACCAAGCATGGAAGGAAGGTCCCAGAGAGGGAAAGGGACTTGCCAAAGGTCACCTAACAGTTTCAGTAGCAGATCCAAGGTTTCTAAAGCTTCTTATGAAGAGAGTGCTTCTGGTATCTGTGGCTTCTGTGGCAAGGGTCTCTAGGCCAAATCTAAGCTCAGATCAATGGGTCTGTGTTAGCCAAAGAATCATTGGATTGGGGCTACCTCTTCCCTGTTGGTAACCAATCCTGTATCCCTCCCAGAAGGCTCCATCCCATCTTCTCTCTAACAGGACTCATGGAAAAAGAGGAAGATGCATGGCTCATTCAGAGACCTTTATCAAGGGATTTAGAGCTAGAAGGAAACTTAAAAATCACCTCCCTCCCCCACCTTATTTTACTGGTGAGGAAACAGAGGCCACCAAAGGAAAGCTAATTGCCTCAAATCCCATGGGTAGCAAGTGCAAAACTGGGGTTTGAACCAGCTTGACTTCAAATCAAGTGTTCTTTCTACTGTAACTACTTGGATTCTACTGTAACTACTTGTAACTACTGTAACTACATTGGATTCCCTTCAGATCAGACTTCCTCTGCCCGGGCTTTAGAGTCTAACCCAAACTGAGTGACTTGCCTTAGGGTTAGCCCAGGTCAATTAACAACATCATGTTTCTAAAGCACCTACTGTGTGCCTATTTTTTGCTGAGAAAAATCTATATAAAATAAGATACAACCTCTGACCTCAAGGAGCTTAAATCTATGTTAACTCCTTAGCAAAATGGGTGAATCTTCTTACTGGTCCAGTGGTTGGGGCGGGGGGGGGGGGGGGGGATTTAAATATAACCCTGATACCAGTGTGACCTTTATCCACTTAATGTTAAGTTAAATATTAAGTTTATTTAAACTATTTGGGCCAAGGGTTTGTCATCTGTCAAATGAAGAGGTTGGAAGCTGGATCTTTTCCCCATACCTCACTCTTCAATTCCCTTTATCAAACTGACTAGGCACATGTTCTTTCCCTCTGTCTTCCTTATTGTAGCTGAAATCTGTCTATTAATTCTTCAGCTCCCTGATCTCCCACTCCTCATCCCACCTTGGGCTTGGACTGAAAAAGGAGAGGTTAAAGGCCATCACATGCTAATGATTCTAGCACAGTGATCTGTTGGTTGAGTGCCATTGAGTCTGAGAAGGGAGTTCACTTCCTCCACTCCAGCTGGGCTAAGGTTACCTCAGACTCAAAAGGGTAGACTAGCTCTGACTCTGGCTGCCCAGCCCAGATCCTCCCTTTCCTTGCTTAACTGTGGGAAAGACACAGTGAGAGGTGTAGTGGAAAGAGTATTGGATGCTGTCTTGGGGAGGGGGGAGGGAAGGGAGAATATAATTTGGAACTCAAAATCTTATAAAAGTGAATGTTGAAAACTATTTTTACATGTAATTGGAAAAAAATAAAATGCTATTAAGTGGTGGGGCGGGGGGGTGGAGGAGAAAGAGTATTAGACTGGAAGTTAAGAGATTGGGGGAAGAGGATGGAGTTTCTAGTCCTGACAGTGCCACTAGCTGGATGTATGACTGGACTACCCACTTCAATCACTCAAGTAGTCAATCAATTAGCAATCATTTATTAAGCTCCTAACCACATGCCAGGCACAGTGCTTAGGTGCTAGGAATACAAATGTGAGTGAGATAGTCTCTGTCATCTGAGACCTTACATTTTATCAAAATGTACTTCTCATCTCTCTGGGCCTCAGTGTCTTTATCAGTCCATTGGCTATAACAATCCTTGTCCCATTCAGCTCACAGGAAAGCTATGGGTATACAAGAGGATGTTTGTAAGAACGCTTTGAAGAGCAGAAAGCACTTCAGCATTAACTCATTTGAAAATCAAGGGGAGAGAAGGAAGAAATAAGGATAGAAGGAAGGGCTGGAAAGGCATTCTGGGAAATCCCATTGCTTCTCAGCATGGCTCCTCCCAGATGTTTTAGAAAACTGGTTGGGCGATTGACATCTGACTGATCCAAGTGAGTCGGGCAGGTCTGGGTGAAAGGCACATGCCTGCTGTCCATGCACCCCAGGGCAAAGAGGGTCCCTGCTAGCAGCAGATCCTCCATCTGGAGGTGAAAGTCCCCTATACAGCAGGCCTTAGTGGGCTGGTCAGTTCACTGATTCCTCCTTTAGGGACTCCCTTGTTCTTGCATTTATGTTGTCAAGCTTATCTCCCCCCAGTGCCATCTTGTAGTGCTCTGCCTCCTCTCCCATGAGTTGTATCCTTCCCCTTGTCAAAACATGGATCCAAACTCCCTATACCCTTCTAGGGTGACCCCACTGAGCATGGCTTACTTCTTTGCTCTGTCTGCTGGATAGCAGAGAGCATCCTGTGACCAATCTTAAGAACCCATCTTGTTGCTCTGAGAAGGATCTTAAACTGATGCTTCCCTCTCTGCTGGCCCTAAACTCCAGCTTTCAGAACCACTCTGGCTTTGCTGGGCAGGGTGTGGGCTCAGTGAATTGGAGAGGAGGCTGACAGGAGCTTGTTTATTCCTGAATAGGGACTGGGTGTCACTGACCGCTCCTTCACCATCTGCTAGTGAGGAAGGAAGGTCTGAGTTGGGGGCCCCACCTGCCTGCCACTGCTGGGAAAAGAAAGTGTTTGGACACCTAACTAATGACCTAGGCAAGGTCCACACCCTGGAAAACCTTCTCCCAGAGGTCTCTGAATCCCAAGGGTTGTCCTGTGAAGAAACCTAAGAGCTGAGAAGGAAGACAAAGAGTGGCCTGGCAATAAGTAGTATTAGTGATAAGAGTTATAATAATTACAATGATGATGATGATGATGATGATAAAATTCTCTGAACAGAACCACCTTTGTCATGTGACTATGGATTTAATCACTTAACCCAAGACTGACCATCAGGTATCCCTTGAAATAAAACCATACCAGGTTGTTAGAGAATTTAGCTAGGGACATTTTATGGGGTCTCCAGGCTAGTGGAAATCCCATATGCAAGGAGGTATTAACAGGGATGCTGAGCTGAGGAACATGCCCTGGCATATCCTTCTGCCTGCTCTCAGAGTTTCATATATCCACTATCTTCCCCCCCCCCACACACACACACACCAGCTTCTCTCTCTCTTTCTCCTCACCTGGAGATGGGGCTGGGGGAGGACTGGTGAAGGCCAGCCCATGGCTACTGGGCCATGTTCCCCTCAACTACCAACACATCTGTTCTCCCAGTCCGCTCCCCCATTTTTCCCCCTCTGCTTCCCAAAACATGCAAAAGGATCATAGATCATAGAGGTACAGTGTTAGAGCTAGAAGAGACCCCAAAGGTTATAGAGGCCAGAGATGTAAAACACCTTATAACCAGCAACAAGCCCAATGCTGGCCAAACCAGATTAAAATATAATTGGGAAATATTTAACAAAATAAATAAAAATACAATAAAATATAGATAATACTAATATGTGGTTCCAAGTCAATATATGGCTGACAGGGATGCTTATACACAGTTTAGTGCCTTCTTGTTTCTATATGAGTTTAACACTACTGGTCTGATCCAACTCCCTCTTTTTACAGGTGAGAAAACTGACACCTGTTTGAATTTAAGCTCCTTGAAGGCAGAGACCATTCTGCCTTTGCATCCCCAGTGCTTTAGCAAATTACCTGTTGCATAGTAGGAGCTCAATAAATGCTAGATGAAAAAAAAAAATGCCAGATGATTGATTGGTTGATTAAGTGATATGCCCTATGCAGAGGAGGTAATTAAGTGGTAGAAATGGGAATTGAACCCTGGGCCTCAGAGTCCAAAACCAACTGCTCTTTGGCTTAAGATCCAAGTTTAAGAAAGAAATCCCATACAGGGGATAATATATACTGTGGAGGATGTATACTTGGACCCAGTCCTCAAATCCTGGGCACCCCTTGGAGCCTGAAGGTATCAATTGGAAGAGCAGTCACTGGACAATTGATTTCCCCTAGCAAGCAGTCAACTTAAGAAACTTGTCCTGGAGAGACTGGATAGCCTAAGGCATTATTAATAGGGCCCTGACAATTTAGATAAGTCCCTGGCTGGACAGGGCTATCCATATCTGGTCACTCAGAGAGTGACCAGAGTTTTTTTGAGACATCTGTAACTTGTAAGGAGCACCTCAAACCTCCTCTAAACTGCCTCCCCCAACTCTGTGCATATTAGAGCTAGGATCCCAAGCTCTAAGGATGGGATGGAGTGGCATAGGAATGAGGAATTGGGGTGGGGGACAGCTGGTGTTCACTGAGGGAGTGGAGGAATGAGAAGGTTGGAAGGAGAGACCCAGTCCCCAGCCTACACACCTTCCCATTTCCCTAGGCCTCCCTCCACCCAAGCCCTGGGCAGCAGAAGCCACTTTTCCCAGGGAGCTAGACAGGTGCAAGGCAGTTCCCCATGAATCAGCCAGGCATGTCCTTGCAGGGTCTATTGACTCTGATTTTTTTTTTTCCTGATGCGTAAAAAAATACTCGTGAGACTGAGAACCCAGCACGTTGAGGCCTGAAGCAAAACTTTTGGGCTTAACTTTCCGAGGGGGAGGGGGTGTTGCAAGAGGTAATCATTAAGCCTGGATAATTCACTCCCTCTGCTGTCACTGGAGGTGGGGGGAGTTTGTGTAAATATATGTTTCCCCCATAAAAGGAATAGATGTGTGGGAAGAAGTGGTTTTTGGAAAGCCTATAAAATCCCGGTGCAGGATCCTGCCTATCCCCCCCAAGCCAAGAAAAGTCCCAAACCTGTCTATATCTCATCATCCAACTTGTGCTAGGTCCCTGAGCACAGAGGGGGATAGTGTCAGAGTCAACTCTCCACCAAATCTCCATTCCCCAAGGGCGGAGTCCCAAGGATTGCCTCCAGCCTGAGCCACCCTCCTGGTACCAGCCACCTGCTAGAAGAAGGTATTCTGGGACATGTGTGAAGTAGCCACAGGGCTCATGGAACCACAGATTGTTACAACTGGAAGGGACCCTAGAGATCATCTAGTCATGTCCTTTTATTTTAGATTGGAGGAAAATGAAACCTGAGAGGAGGAGTGATTTCCCCAAAGTCACACTATGGCCAAAAGGGAACTGGGTCTTCTGACCTCCAATCCAGTGTCTTCCCACTATACCATAATGTACCTTGGCTATTCCTGCGTTTGTCAAAACGTTTATGTTTTTAGTCTAAATTGAATAATGTTTCAGTTACTTCTTCCTTCTAGAGAGTGAGGTATCCCAAAGCTAGGTTTGGATCTGAGCAGTGTCTATTTGGTGAAAAATTAAATAACTAAATCAATATATATACAAACAAACCACACCAAAGCCAGAGGCGCCAAGCAGTTTCTCACTCAGGGCAGATAAGCCCTGGCCTTCAGACCTGAGCATTTCAATCTCACCAGGAGGACCTTCCCCCCAGCCACCCATTCCCTGCATTTCCAGCTGCCTATCTCCAGCTCTGGGGAAGTTATCTCCTCCAAAGCTAAGCAGGAGCCTGAAGATAGTGGCCAATATGGGGGCAGTCTGGGAACATACCTCACTTTTCCCAGTCCCAGCACCACAATCTCTGATGCATCCAGGGCAGAGCATCACCTAATCCCCTTCAGAAAACCCAGAATGGGACCCTGGGCATGAGGTCATGCTCCATCCCCACAGAATCTCGGTGGTCCTTCAGCCCTACCACAATGGGGTGGTGATAACCCTGGGGCGGGTTGAGAAGAGAGAGCCCTCTGGTCTCTGTATCCCACAGCTCTGTCAGGGAAGAGATAACCTTGGAAAGTATCCAGTGTATGAAATCCTCAGCCAGCTCCGGTGACAGCTGCCAAACAGTACTGTTGACCTAGAGGAAGGAGGTAGTGTTTAGGCAGGAGTTAACTTGGGAAATTTCTCTCTCTCTCTCTCTCTCTCTCTCTCTCTCTCTCTGTCTCCTTCTGTCTCTGTCTCTGTCTCTCTCTGTGTCTGTATCACTAATTCTCTCTCTGTCTCTCTCTCTATGTCTCCGTCTGTGTCTCTGTTTCTGTGTGTCTCTTTCTGTTTCACAGTCTGTGTGTGTGTGTGTGTGTGTGTGTGTGTGTGTCTTCCTTACAAAATTCTTGAAGTCCATCTCTGTATAAACTTCATCAAAGAGACTGATGTATCCAAACTTGCCTCCCTCCGGCAAGGTTTTGCAAACATTTTCAAATTATCACATGTGTGCATGTGTTCTTTCTTCCCAAACAGGCCCTGAGGGCAGGAATCTCATCTTCCTCAGTTCTCCCCACAAAGTGCCTAGTATAGGGCTCTGAATACAATTAAATTCAATAAATATTCATTAGGCGCCTACTATGTGCAAGGCTTTGGACTAAGCACTGGAAACAAAAGCCAAAAAAAAAAAAGAAAGAAAGAAAGAAACGGTTCTCTGCACTCAAGAATGTTACATCTTCCTGGGGGAATACTATTAGTATACTAACAAGTAAATACAGAGTATTACAAAGTAATTTCAAAAAGTAGAGATCAGTAACAATTGGAAAGGTCTAATGGAAGAGGTGGCCCTGGAGCATTGCTTTGGAGGAAGCAAGAGATTCTGTGAGTTGGAGGTGAGGAGAGAGTGCATTCCAGACCAGGAAACAGACAGGGTAGGAAATGGAATCTTATATGGGGGGAGCAGCTAGTAGACTAGCTCGATTGGAATAGAATGTGGAATACAGTATATGAAAGAGTCTACTATGGAATCAAAGGGCAAAGGTAGATGGGAGACATTGGATTGTGGAGGGCTCTAAATGCCACCCTGAAGAAGCCTGGTCCATAGTGTTGACTAATTTGGGTTTATCTAAAATTAAGTTGCTGAAGCAGTTTACCGGAAAGCCTCCTAGTCCACAGAGTTGTGGTTTGTGGTTTCGAATATCCTCCATACCCCACACTAACCCAAGCTTTTTGGTTGCACAATGTGACATGGCTCTAATTAACTATACTATTGTATATGCAGTTAGGTTGTTTTGTTTCAAGACTCCAGGATTAATTCACACCCTTCAAACATGGTCCCTAAGACAAAAGGTGAAGATTGTGAGTGGGTGAGAGGCTAAAGGTGGGGAAAAGGTAATAACTGAACAAGAAAGTTGAATTATTAGATGAGGTGTGAGTCAACCTGGTGTAGCAGAATGGGCATGACATTAATGATTCTTTATTTGTGCGTAAGGCTGGAGGTACTAGATTGAGAGTCAGGAAAACCTTGGTTCAAATCCAATCTTTGATATTGGGCATATGGCCATGATCAAACCCCCAGCCTCCCTGAAACTCATGTAACTCTTTGATATTATTGTCATAAATGGAAGTGTTATATGGTTAGTGTAATGGATTTGGGTTTTTTGCTTTGTTTGTAAATAGTATTTTATTTTTTCCAACTAATTGCATGTAAAGATAGTTTTCAATATCCATTTTTATAAGATTTTGAGTTCCAAATTTTTCTCCCTCCCTCCCTCTCCCCAAGACAGCAAATAATCTGATATAGGTTATACATGTGCAATCATGGAAACATATTTCCCCATTAGTGGTGTTGTGAAAGAAGAAATAGAACAAAAGGGGAAAGCCACAAAAACAAACAAACAAACAAATGAAAATAATGTGCTTCAGTCTGCATTCAGACTCCATAGTCTGTGGATAGCATTTTCTGTCATGAGTCTTTTGGAATTGTCTTGTATCACTGTAATGCTGAGAACAGCCAAGTCAGTCACAGGTGATTATCACACAGTGTTACTGTAATGTAATATTTTTTTAAACACAGAAAACGTGGTTTCAGTTTGACAAGGAAGAGGGGGATGTATCAGAAGGAGAACAAGACTGAGAGACAAGACATCAAGGACCAAATCCCAGCTCTGCAATTTATTGGTCCAAGAACAAGTCATTTCTCCTAGACCACTCTTTGGAATTCTTATATGTAAAATGAGAACAAAAGCCCCAACATTGCCGGCCTCAGGGTTGAAAGGGACCATTTCTTCCCCCATCCTTGCATCAAACTTGTTTCAGTATTGGTGTCCCACAGGATAGATTAGGACAAAAGGGAAAGCAGATGGTTTTTACACATGGCCTTTGGCCCAAAGCATTAAAGATTTAAGTAATGTTATCTGCCTTGCATATCTCTTAAGTAGCATAGTTATGAAGATGTTATGAGATAACATATGAAGTTAAAAATTCTAGGAATGTCAGGTGTGAAGCTCTTTTCCTAGCACCTGCTTTGAAATCTGCCCCATTGAAAACTGGATTTAGAGACAGAGATCCTGGAATTAAATCCTAGCTCCACCATTTGACTTTTGGCAAATTGTGTAACTTCTCTGAGACTCAGTTTCCTTGTTTATAAAATGAAGGAGTTGGACTAAATGACTTTTTTTTTTTTTTTTGCAAGGCAATGTGGGTTAAGTGAATTGCCCAGGGTCACACAGCTAGTAAGTGTCTTGTGTCTGAGGCTAGATTTGAACTCAGGTCCTCCTGACTCCAAGACCAGAGCTCTATCCACTGTGCCACCTAGCTGCCCCAAAGTGTTGTTTTTTGTTGTTGTTTGTCCTTTGATTTCTTTCTTTTTATTTTTTATTTTTAGGCAATTGGGGCTAAATGATTTGCCCAGGGTCACACAACTAGTAAGAGTCAAGTGTTTGGTCTGAGGCTGGATTTGAACTCAGGTCCTCCTGACTTCAGGATGGTTGCTCTATCCACTGTGCCACCTAGCTACCCCTGGACTAAATGACTTCTAAGGCCTCTTCCTTCTCTAAGTCCTATGGTTCCATCACTGTGCAGTGTCCCTACGGATGCCCCAGGTACCACCTCAACTTATTGCTCCCATCTCTCCAATAGCATCTAAGAACTCTCAAAGTGATCATCCAATTTAACCCCTGCCTCTCAGGGCTACAATGGGTAGAGAGGAAGTGATTTACCCAAGATCATACAACAAGCCTGTAGTAAAGCCAGAATTAGAATTCAGGCCTCCTGACCCCTATCAAAGGCTTGTTCCATTGTGCCACAGTGCCTCCTTTAATCCCCGTATGGTATTGTTTTTCTTCCTTTCCCTTCTCTACCCAACCTAGGGTCAGTATTAGTATCCTCCTTATTGCTCTTCCTGAATCTCCCCCTTCCCTCCCTCCTTTCTCCTTCCTCCCAACATTAATCTAGGCCCAAGGAAAGGATAGAAAAGATACCTTTATGTGTTTGCTTGGCCCCTGCCAGGTTCCCTTGAGACTCAGAATAAAGGGCCAAGGCATCAGGCATACACACTGCACCTTCAGGCCCCCAGGGCAGAATTCAAGGGGAAAACAGCATGCAAGAGAAGTAGAAAAAAAAAAAAAAACACCCTTGTTTTCTCCCACATCCACCTCTTCCCAAACACTGGCAGGTGGTGGAGCTTTCTCTGGTGGTGGTGGTGGGGGTGTGATTTTCTAAGTGCCTCCTCCCCCAGCTGGATTGTTCCCCAGTTCCCTGTGCGTTCGATTGCCTAGGGAACAATGGCTGGTGCTGTGAGATGATGTGTTGCGTGTATGTGTCCGTGAAGCAATGATGCCCTGAGGAGCTGGGAATACTGGAGAAGAGAGTCTGGACCACAGGAAAGGGAGTGCATATGTGTGGGGGTGTAAGTCTTGGAGCCAGCAGGCCCCTGATCATGCTTCAGATTTTGCCATGGGAACCATGGGCATCGGGCAACAACTGGGAGAACAAAGGTGTTTCTGAGGGGCTAGATTTGGCACATATTAGGGATAGATTTTCCTTAAGAACTTTCAACAAGAGAGATGAATATTTAAAAATACTATACTTCACATGTGAAGACAATGTTCCCGAACTACTCTCTGTAGGTGATGGGTCATGAATTGTAAATTGAACCTTAGAGATAGCTACACTGAGCTATCCATACTTTCACTCGGACCTTGTATTCAACAACCTGTGTGGGGTGGCTCGAAAAGATTGGGGTTGCAAAGGGCTATAAAACTATGCATACCCTTTGACCCAGCAATAGCACTTCTAGGTCTATATCCCAAAGAGATCATAAAAATGGGAAAAGGACCCACATGTACAAAACTATTTATAGCAGCTTTTTCTGTGGTGGCAAAGAGTTGGAAATTGAGGCGATGCCCATCAATTGGGGAATGCCTGAACAAGTTGTGGTATATGAATGTAATAGAATATTATTGTGCTCTAAGAAATGTTGAGCAGGCAGACTTCAGAAAAACCTGGAAAGACTTATATGAACTGATGCTGAGTGAAGTGAGCAGAACCAGGAGAACAATTGTACACAGTAACAGCCACACTGTGGGATGACTGACTTTCATAGCCTTAACTCTTCTCAGCAATGCATGGATCTAAGACAACTCCAAAAAACTCATGATGGAAAATGCTATCCACATCCAGAAAAAGAACTATGGAGTCTGAATGCAGATCAAAGCATACTATTTGCTCTCTTTTGTTGTTGTTCTGCTGTTTCTTCTTTCTCATCATTCTTCCCGTTGGTTCTGATTCTTCTTTACAACATGACTAATGTGAAAATTAAAAAAAAAAAGATTGGGATTGGGAGAAGGGCAGCTAGATGGCATCGTGGATAGAGTACCAGCCTGGAGTTGGGAGGACCTGAATTCAAATTCCACCTCAAACACTTATGAACTGTGTGATGCTGGCCAAGTCACTTAACCCTGATTGCCTAAAAAAAAAGATTGGGGTTGGTTTAGTCTGTGGCTGGGATTAGAGTTCAGCCTATGGCCTTGATTTGGGGTAAATTTCTGCCTGGGATTTAGGAATCAGAGAATCATATATTTAGAACTGGAAGGGATCTTAGAGGCAATTGAATCCCAACCCCTCATTTTTTTCTTTTTTTTTATTAATTTATTTTGATTCATCAACAATCACTTCCATATGCTTTTGAGTTTAAAATTTTTCTCCCTGTCCCTCCCCATCAGCCTCCCCAAGATGGTGCACAATCTGAGATAGGCTATACTTATACATTGCTATTAAACATATTTGCACACTAGTGATGTTGTGAGGAAGAATTAGAACCAGTAGGAGGAATCACAAGAAAGAGAAAACAAAACAAAACAGAAGGAAAAAATGTCAAATAGTATTCTCATTCAAACTCCATAATTCTTTCTTTGGATGTGGATAGCATTTTCCATCACCCTCATTTTACAGATGTAGAAACTAAGGCAACAAGAGGTTGTGACAAGCCTAGTGTGGAGGGAAGTAATATGGGAAAAGACTGGAAAAATAGGTGGGAGCCAGGTTTAAGAGGACTGTGTGGTTTTGACTATTTGGATCTACCCAAAATTAAGTTACATAAACAGCTTTTACAAAGTTGTGATTTATGGTTGCAAATATCTTCAGTGCCCCACACCAACCCATGCTCTTTGGTTATATAGCTATTAAGTACCTGGGAAAGAATCTGAGGCCAGGTCTTCCTGATTCCAAGTCCAGCACCTCTTCTACTACACTGCTGCATTGGTGCAACTGGGGTCAAAGAATGAGGCTCATACTCATGATATCCTGCTTAGCAGGACGCTGTACCCACAAAGCCTTCAGCGTAGGTAGAGGAATCTCCCACAGTCTCCTTTGCCGGATCCTCCTTCAGATCACACCCTCTAACCACACACAGTTGTCCCTCAGGATTCTGTCCTGGGCCCTCTTTTCTTCTCCCTCTATACTACTTCCTTTGGTGATCTGATCAGCTCCCATGGTTTAATTACCATCTCTATGCTGATGATTCTCAAATCTTTCCATCTTGCCCCTATCTCTCAGCTGACCTCCAATCTTGCATCTTCTCCTGCCTTTCAGACACGTAGAACTGGATGTCTGTAGACATCTTACCTCACCATGTCTAAAACTAAACTCATTATCTTTCCCCCTAAATGTTCTCTCTCTCTCTCTCTCTCTCTCTCTCTCTCTCTCTCTCTCACACACACACACACACACACACACACATACATCCCTGTTACTGTTGAGAGCAACACCATGCTCCCACTCCTTCCAACCTAGATATCATCCTCTACTTTTCACTATCTCTCACTTCCATAACCAATCTGTTGCCTGTTGATTTTACCTTTGCAACACCTCTTCAATATGCCTGTAGGTGGGTCTGCCTGTACCAGGTCTCACCTTACCCCAATCCATCCTCTATTCAATCACCAAAGTGATTTTCCTAAAGAGGAGGTCCAGCCACGATCACTCCTCTACTCAATATCAGTGGTTCCCTATTGCCCCCAGAATGAATATAAAATGTTCTTTTGGGCATTCAAAGCCCTTCATAAACTAGCCCCCTCCTACTTTGCCAGGCTCCTTACACTTGCAAGATTAGATTATTGCAATAGCCTGCTGGTGGGTCTGCCTGCCTCAAGTCTATCCCTACTCCAATCTATCCTTCATTCAGCTACCAAAGTGATGTTTCTAACACTCAGTTCCGAAAACATCACTGCCACCATCATCCCTACTCAACAAACTCCAGTGACTCCCTATCATCTTCAGGATCAAATACAAAATCCTCTCTTTGGTATTCAAAACTCTTCAAAAACTAGCCCTCTACATACCCCTTGCCAGTCTTCTTATATCTTACACCGCACCAGGTACTTTTCCATTCATAGACACTGGCCTCTTAGGTGTTCCAAGAACAAGACACTTTATCCCTTGACTCCAGGAATTTTCTCTGGTTGTCACCTGTACCTGGAATGTTGTCCCTCATCTCTGCCTCCTGGCTTCCCTGGCTTCCTTTAAATCCCAACTAAAATCCCAACTTGTACAGGAAGCCTTTCCCAACTCCTCTCAATTCTAGTGCCTTCACTCTGTGAATTATTTCTTATTTCTATTGTATACAGTTTGTATGTATTTGTTGGTTTTTTGTCTCCTCTATTAGATTGCGAGCTCCTTGAGGGCAGGGACTATCTTTTGCCTCTTTTTGTATCCCTAGTACTTAGCACAATGCCTGGAACCTAGTGGGTGCTTAATAAATGTTGATTGATTAATTGATTACACCAAGAGTCTGTGAGGGAACTGAAGCCTGACAAAAGCAATTGCCTTCATTACCACTGACCATCAGGCTCCCCTTCTTTGGCTGCTGTTTGTTTCTCTTAGAAAACTCAGAGATTGTGCAAAGTAACCAGGGAGCTTGTTTATAAGGACTACAAAAAGACACTTACAACATCTACTTCACTTTTCTTTCATTTCCTCTTTGCTCTGATCCTCTCTGTAGATATGGAGTAGTTGCCTAGGAACAGACTCTCTCTCTCTCTCTCTCTGCCCCCCCCCCTCTCTCTCTCTCTCCCTCTCTCTATCTCTGTCTCTCTCTTCCTGTCTCTCTCTCTCTCTCTCCCTCTCTTTGTCTCTGTCTGTCTGTCTCTCTCTGTCTCTCTGTCTCTCTCTCTCCTCTAGAGATGAGCAAGCATCTGACCTGCCCTCCCTGTCACCACACAGCCTCAAGGGAGTAATACTTCACAGAGAACTTTCATTTGATCTTCACTGGCAACAGTCTTGTGAGGCAGGTGTTATTATCCCCAGGTTTACAGATGAGCAAACTGAGGTCCAAAGAGAGGAAGTCACAGAAGCTCAGTGTTGTAAGGGACCTCAGAGGTCATCTAGGCCACCTCAGACCTGTCCAGGCACCCTCTCTTCAACATCTTCTGCATGCACTGATCCATCCTTGCCTTAAGGTCTCCAGTGGTAGAAAGCCCCCTCCACTGAGTGGAGTCACTTCTGAACTGCTCACTTGTTAGCAAGTTTTTCCTTATATTTTGCTTTGTTGCTGTGTAGTCGTTTTCCAGTTGCACTTTATCCACTGTACTACTTAGCTGCTCCTTTCCTTATAAATAAAGCAAGAAATCTGTCATACCCCTCCCATCACTGTCCCCAGTAACTTCTACCCAGTGCCCAAAGTTCTACCCTCTGAATTTCAACAAAATAAGCCTAATCTGGAAGCAGTGTGGTCTGGTTGACAGAGTGCTGGGTTTAGAGTCAGGAAAGTCTGGGTTCAAATCCTACCTTAGATATGTACTGTGTGACCCTGGACAGGTGAAGTGACCTTCACTTGTCTGAGCCTCAGTTTCTTCATCTGTAGAATGAAGGGAGGTTGAACTGAATGACCTCTAAGGTCCCTTCCAGCTCTGCATCTATGATCTTCTTCCACATGAAGGCCCATCAGATACTGGAAGATGGCCATCTTGTTCTCTATGATCTCTCCACTCTCTCCAGGCTTCTCCAGGCTGGACATCCACAATTCCTTCAACTTCTCTTCATATGGTGTGGTTTTGAGTCCCCTTATCATCCTAATCACTCCCCTTTGAACACACCCTCCTTGGTCAATATCTTTCCTGAAATGTGGTGCCCAGAACTAAACACAATACTTGCATTCACAATACTTGCCCAAGGTCACAAGGCTAGTAAGTGGTGGGACTTGGTCTCAAAACCAGGTCTCCTGATCCCCAGTCTACTATACCATATTGTTAAGGGAAGAAGAGGAACTATTTCCCTATGGCTGGGAACAGTTGGGGGTTAGGAAAGAGGTAAGGACAGGACTCCTGAGCAAACAGCTAGAATTTAAACTCATCTCGGGGTAGCATAGCAGAATAAAAAAGAATGCTGGACATAGTGTCTGGAGAGACTTGGGTCCAGATTTGGCCTCCAAGGTTTAGTCAGACCACAGGTAAATTGTTTTTGTTGTTGTTCAGTCATTTTCCAGTCATGTCCGACTATTCATGATCCCTTTTGGTGTTTTTGTGGCAAAGACACTGGAGTAGTTTGCCATTTCCTTCTCCAGCTCATTTTACAGATGAGGAAACTGAGGCAAACAGAGTTAAGTGACTTGTTCAGGGTCACATAGCTAGTAAGTGTCTGAGGCTGGATTTGAACTCAAGATAAGTCTTCCTGACTTCCGGCCTAGTACTCTATCCATTGCACCACCTATCTGCCCTACAGGTAAATTACTTAATCTCTATGAGCCTCAGTTTCCTCATTTATAAAATAGAAACAATAAGGCCTTTAATATTAAAAGCTGGATAATTTACTCATTCAAACAATTATGTACATTCAAAATATATGAAATGAAAAGGAAGGAGAAGGAAGGGAAGATCAGTAAATATTTCCTACAGAGGAGAGTATTCCAGGAGTGGGACACAGCCAATGCAAATACATGGAGATAGGAGATGGAATGTCATGGGTGAGGTACATCAAGTAAGCCAAGTGCTGTTGGATCCTGGAGTATGTGGAAAGAAGTAAAATATAAAAAGACTGGAAAGATAGGAAGGGGCCAGGTTGTAAAATATTTTAAATGCTAAACAGAAAACTTTGTATTTGATCCTAATAGAGGTAATAGAGGCAGCTAGGTGGTGTGGTAGATAGAGTGTTGGGCCTAGAGTCAGGAAGACCCGGAGTGCAAATATGATCTCAGACACTTACTAGCTACGTGACCCTGGGCACGTCACGTAACTGTTTGCCTTGGTTTCCTCATCAGTAAAATGAGCTGAGAAACAAAATGGCAAATCACTCCAGTATCTTTGCCAAGAAAACCCTGAATGGGGTCATGAAGAGTCTAACATGATGGAAACGATTGAACAACAACAACCATATCTCAAGACATCATAAATGAAAACTGACCAGATCTATTGGATCCTTTATTGGAGGGCGAAGGAAAAATAGAAAGAATCCACCTGTAACTTCCCTTGAACAGACTGGAAGACAACTGTACAGGGAGATACTAGAGAGACATTGGAGTTTATTGAATGTGGGGGAATGGGGATGGGGAGAAGAGAAGGTGACATGGTTAGACCTTCACTTTAGGAAAATCACTGACAGCTGAGTGGAGGATGGATTGGAGTGTGAAGAAGCTTGAAGGAAAGATAGCAATTAGAAGATTATTGCAATAATCGAGTCAAGAAGTGATATGCACCTGTGCTAGAGCTATGGAGAATATAGAGAAGGAGATGCATAGGACAGATCCAGGAGGTTACCCCCTCAACCAGCAACAGTTACAGCCCCTCTGCCCCTTTATAAGCAGTTTCATCATTTGCTCTCTCCATCCCCACAATTAGATATTCTGATGATGAATCTCCCCAAACTTATCTAGGCTGCCCCATTGCTAGGAAGGAGGTGGAAGAAACTAGCTTGGGGTCAGAAGGACCTGTGTTCAAATCCTGCTTCTGCTGCTTCCTACCTGTATGTCCTTGGACAAGTCACTTAAGCTCTCAACCTCAGTTTTCTTTAACTGCAAAATGAGGGGATTGGACTAGATGACCTCAAAGTTCCCTTTCATCTCTAAATCTATAATACTATGATCCTAAATTTTTCCAACTTGTTAGGATATTGCAGAGTTTACACTCCATTGGCAAAACCTTTGAGAACACAGGGTGTCTTTTGCATCAAGATACACCATCAGAGAAGGACTTTATTAGGGGACCCTCTGCACCATTCCTAAGGACAAAGGACTCATCCTTCTTTGTCATAAAAGTTTATTTCTTTTTTTTTAATGTATAATTTAGGCTCATCACTAATTCAGATGGGCCTCTCCTCCAATTAGTTTGGATTAGGGAGGTTTGACTATAATTACCCAGAGACACTACAATTACCTCCTGAATTGTAGAAAGAATTTATTTCTTTGTTTAGAGTGGAGATAAAACCTCCTATTTCCTTATGCCTCAAGTAGACTCAAAATGTGCATAAATCATCCCATTTCCCCTCAAGCCCCAGTGTTTCCCCTCTTTTCTTTACAGAAGGAAAGTCCAGGGGAGCCCCGAGGGAATTGCTCACTTCTTGGCTATAAATCTGGAGAAGGCTGGGCAGGGAGGGGAGGACCTTGGCTATAATTGGAATAATAACAGCCCTAAGGAACACCTCACTGCAGTGCTGAGGGCCTCTAGTCTTTGGTTCTGGGGTTGTGTCACTCAGTCTTCTCTCATCTCATTTCTCCCAGTTTCATGGGGGGGGGGGGAGTAAAGAGGATATTATTGCCCTGAAACAGTTTCTATAAATAAACCTGCCATTTTTCTCTCTATAGAGCATGATTGGGCATGACACTATATGAGAGTATCCATGTGGGGTTTACACACCAGTCCTAAGGGGCTAGGCTTGGCCATGTCTCTGGCCATGCTTTCTCATTTTAGAAGAAGGAAATACCACTTCCATTTATCCTACTTTAGATACAATCTCATCCAATCCTTCAAGGCCCAGCCTGAATGCCACCTTCTTTCTCTCCCTAACCACAGTCACCTATAGGGATGTCTCCCTCTCTTAGCTCCTAGATACCCACACCACTCATTGGATAGTTGGGGGTATTGTTATTTGTCCTTCATTCTCAAAGATGACCAATGATATCACTAAGTTGATGTCTTGACTTGCTGGCGAATTGCTTTTAAGTGAAGCAGATAAACCACTTAGAATTGCTATTAATCTCTGAATGTGTGTGTGTGTGTGTGTGTGTGTGTGTGTGTGTGTGTGTGTGTATTTATTTTCTTCCCATGCAGACCATAAGCTCCTTGAGGGCAGGGATATGACTTTGTATCCTTCCTAATCTGAGTGCCTCCTATGTCCTGAGTCTTGTACACACTAGGGCCTCAGACTGACTGCCATGATGTAGCTACCCTAAGCTGTGGTTTGTATTTCTGAAATATCCTTTCTCATCAGGCCCCAGGCTTACAGAAAGGCTATATGGCAGACTGGTCTGTGTGAAGAACTCTAAGCTCTTCTCCCAGATCACTCCCAACTCATTTTGTGATCTTAACCTATGGACTCTTGCTTGACTTTTTTTGGCTGCATCTTTGTAAAAGTCCCTAAGTTATGACATACTCAAAACATTTTCTTTTATACTGTTCTAATGAAATAATCTTATTTTGCATGTACTTATCCCAGTATAGTTATCCCTTCCACATCACAATTTTCTCCATTGTGGTTTTGATATATTGCTGGTCGGCATAAGAAGTTAAATGAAAATTTGGGGGGAATTTTTCGGAAGCTGCCGATGACACAGAGCCTATGACCAAATAACCCAGCTTTTACAATCAGGTACTGTAAACACCCTATAAAAAAGAAAAAATTCAGACTTCTCTGGCCAAAAAATTTTACACAGATTTTCCAGATCCTGGGGGGCGCTATGCCCCTAAGCCGGGTAATGTGGAAGGGATGGCTATATTTGTCATATCTCCCCACTAGATTGTGAGCTCCACAAAGGCAAAGGAACTGAGTCTTATATCTTCCCTAATGCCTAGCAGAGTGCTTTGGACACAGTAGGTTGTTTAATAAATTTTGGATTTAGATGAATTGGATGCCAGGAGAGGGGGAATGATATGTGACCAAGGTAGGGAAGACACTGTGTACAAAGGTTCAATCATGTCTTAAAGTCATCACTTTTGTGGTATATGCCATGCCTGAAATTCCAACATTAGAGCTTCATTCTTTTGAATCTCTAGACTCATCTCTGTAAATTGAATCTTCTCTCCTTCCTTTCCCTATTCACCTAGTAAAAGATGGTCTAGAGAGAAAAGAAAGCTGACCTAGCAGTCAGAAGACCTGGATTCTAACCATAAATCTGACTCTGATTTACTGTGTAACCCTGGGCAAGCCACCTCCCCTCTCTGATCCTCAGTTTCCCTATCTGTAAAATGTAAATCTTGGGGGTTGGGCCAGATGATCTCTAAGGTCCCTTCTAGCTCTGATATTCTATGGTTCTATGAACAGGCCCTTTCCTCTGAAACAGGAGGGGCTGGGGGTGACCTGAGAGAAAGAAAAGACTCAGAGAGTCAGAAGGAAGGATATAAATACTGTGGCATCATAGCTATGCCAAGGACAAGGCATGCCTATATATCCCTTTCCACCATTCCCATACTGTGCAGGAGAAGAGGACAGAATTGGTTTATAGAAAGTTTAGTCAAACATCTTCTTTCCCTATTTCTGTCTCTTTCTTTTCCCTCCAGAACTACAACGTGGAGAGTGTGTTTGGACAGCTGGATGAATGGAGCAGAGCTCTGGACTCCAGCAACCAGTGGGATTTTATCTTTAATTGTCCTTTCTCAGGGGGAACCTCAGGGAGGCCAAACCAGAGGAAAACAAATAGATTTAGGAAAGATAACTCAGCTCTCCAGGTGTTGGGGAAATAGACTGAAAAGAAGTGTAAGGGTATGGGGGTAGGCTGGTGGGGAAAGAGAAAATCTTTGCAATTGTTTGGGTTTTGCAGTCATCATCACAAGCTCTAGTTTGCAAATAAGCCAGTCCAAAACCCTGAAAGAGGATATAAGAAAAACATTCATCTACCCTGTGCCCAACCCCTTTGGGGAGAAGATCTGAGAGTGAACAGATGTGGATAGATTCTAAGATGATGAGACTCTTGACCATGATCCAATTCAAGGTGACTGGGACTGTTATGTTTAATCAGACAGATGATCAGTCTATCAGTCAGTAGCATTCCAGGGCTAGACACTACAGGGAGTGTTGGAAAAACAATCAATTAACAAATGGAAGGAAAGAGAATAAGCATTTATATAGTACCTACTATGTGCTAGGCTAGGCAGTTGACAGCTCAGTGGATAGAGCACCAGGCCTGGAGTCAGGAAGACCCGAGTTCAAATCCAGCCTCAGACACTTACTAGCTGTGTGACCCTAGGCAAGTCACTTAATCCTGGTTTCCTCATCTGTCATGAAGAATTGGACACAACTGAACAACAACATGCTAGGCACTGTGCCAAGGATTTTTTACAAACATTATCTCATTTTATTCTCATGACAACCCTGAAAAGTAGATGATATTATACCTATTTTCCAGTTGAGGAAACTGAGGCAAACAAAAGTTAAGTGACTTGCCCAGGGTCACACAGCTAGTGAGTGTCTAAGTTTGGATTTAAACTCAGGTCTTCCTGACTCTGGGTGCAGCATTATTCACTGTGTCACTAGCTCCTTCTAATAACAAACCTGTATTAAGTACCTAATGTGTGCCAGGTACTAAGTGCTGAGGTAAGACAAAAGTGAAACAGTCCCTGACCTCAAGGAACTTGCATTCTATCAGGGGATAAAATATATAAATATATAAGCATATACTTAATAAATACAAGATAATTTGGAGGGAGGTGATTTGAGGGGGATGGAGGAAGGTCAGGAAAATCCTCATTCCGAAGATGATGCTTTGGGCACAATTTTTCAAAACTGACCAGCCCTCTGAACTATCTTCATCTTCTTTTGAGTGTAATTTACATAGGTTGTACGTATTTAAGAGATGGCTGGCCTAAAATTAGGAGTCAATCTGTAACAGGATTTAGGGAGTAAGAAGTCTAGGGATCAGTCTGTGACTGAGGAGTTAGGGTTCAGTCTGGAATCTTAGAAATGGTTTCCAGACCCATTCTGTTCTTCCTTCCCCTATAGACATACCCCACTACAACCTGTTTCCCTAATTCATACTTGGGTAAAGCCACAAGGTAGAGGGCGGGAGGAAAGATTCGTGGGGAGTAAGAGTAGAGGGTATATGGGGGAGGAAGGGGTCCTACAAGAAGGAAGATTGAGGGCCTTAGGCCCTGGACATAGTCCAGAGTCTGGCCCCTTTGGGCCTAGCTCTTGGCCTAGAGATGGAAGGAAAAAGCGGGGAGGCTGTTTTCATCATAAGGAGCAAAGCTCTCCTCCTCACCCTTTCCTTCCTTTTGAAAGGTAGTTTTTGGCAGAAGCTCAAACATAGTTTCTAAGTTCAAATTATTCTTCCTCCCCCATATTACTTGTGGTCACCCCTTCATTATGTACAAGCTGTTCCCAGATACTTCACCTGTTGAAGGGAAACACCCCACTTCACATATAGTCTTCATTCTCCTCATATTCCTGGTAGGTAGAGCAGGTGTGACTCCTTATCTTCCCAGAAAATAGAAGCCTGTCAAGCTAGTGAAAAGAGGTCCCTTAGCTTGTTGAATTTGGTCCTAGGAAAAGTCAGCCAAGACTACTTATCTTGTTCTCAGTCCAAAAGGAAGACCCATCCTGATTCCAGATCTGGGGTCTGACCATTTGGCAGCACTGCCTCCCTACCCTGGTTTTAGGTGCTGTTTGGTCACTTGGTTGAGCAGTGAACAGGATCCACTAGTTCCTGACATTTCTAACCTGAGCCCATCAAGAAAGCCTTTTTCTCAACAGCTGACCTCAGAAAGGAGTGAGAGAGTTAGAACCAGAGGTGGAAGGTGTGTGGGAAACCACTTCGTTTCACTAGTTCAGCCCCAGTGAAGTCTGCAGGACCAACCATGCCAGTAATCCAGGGAGTTCAAACAGTTTGGTCTCTGAATCAACATGCAACCAAGAAGAATCAGCTTTTAATTTATTGTCTTACTCTAAAGAAAGACAGACCACGCCTTTTTTTTCTTTTTCTTTTTCTTTTTAATAGGTAATGAGGCTCCGAGTCTCAGACAACTGCGGGATAGGTGGAGAAAAGGCCCTGCTGATTACATGTTCCCTGGGGCCATTTCCCAGATGGGACTGAGCCCACCCTGAAACATCTACCTGTAGGGAACAGGTTTCTCTGAGTGAAGAGATGTAACTATTAGCAGGAGGTCTGGGGAGAGGCAAACCCAGCCAGGGGTTGGGGCCTGAAACCTAGTCTTATACTTTCCTGTTTCCACTGTGCCTAATAAAACCTCAGACCTGAAACCAAGATCAAATGCTCCCTAGCAGAGAGGTCACCAAGAATACCAAGACAAAAGCTCTGCAGCTTGCTGAGCAGCTAAAACAGGCTTTCTGTCTGCTCCACTGCCATATAGCAGAAAGCATGCTGCAGTGATGCTCCACAGACCTGGCTCTGCCATCCACTGGCCACATGACCTTGGTCAAGTCTCTTAACTGAAATGTGCTTCAGGTTCCTCTTCTGTCAAATGGGGTTGTAATACTTGACCTGCTAACCTCACAGCCATGTTGAGCCCACATGAGAGGATGGTCAGGAAGGCTCTTTGAAATGTAAAAGTTTACCATTACTAAAAAACTGTCCTTTGGTTTGGAGAAAACCAGTAAGGTATTAGGAGGAGGAGAAAGGAGATAAGGTGATGCCTGGAGCCTGCATGGACTCTTCAGCCCAGACAAGAAAGGCCACAGATTTGTTGTTTAGTTGTTTCATTTGCTCGTTGTGACCCCATTTGGGGTTTTCTTGGCAAAGATACTGGAGTTGTTTGTCATTTCCTTCTCCAGCTCATTTTATAGATGAGGAAACTGAGGCAAACACAATTAAGTGACTTGCCCAGGGTCACATGGCTAGTAAGTATTTGAGGCCCTATTTGAACTCAGGTCTTCCTGACTCCAGACCTGGCATTCTATCCACTGTGTCACAGCTGAAAGAGACCAAAAAAGGGACAATGGACCAGACATAGAAGGCGAAGATAACTAGTTTCCCCAGGTAGCCCTTTCCTGATCCCCTTAATTCTCAGTGTTTTATCCCTTCTCAAATTATGATCTATAGATTTATTGGCTCATATGTTCTATCATCAATATCCTGAACTTGACATTGCATCATCCCCAGCCTCCCTGAATTCCCACAATCCAGCCCTCATTGCCTGAAATGTGTGACCTCCTCACCTCTTCTTAGAATCTTCATCTTCCTTTAAGCTTCAGCTCTAGTGGCACCTCCTCTGTGAAGCCTTCCCCAATCCCCTCTTCTTCCCACCCCTTAACCCCCCAACTTTTTGGTGTTCTCTCCAGACATGTGCATGAACCAGCTCATAATGACTCTCTAGGGTAGTCCTTAAATTTTCAGTGTCAATATTTACACTTCAGAAATCAGCAAAAGGCTACAAATCAGGGCTTGATTTATTTTTTTGTTGATTGTCCACACTTAGGAAAATAACGCAGAAATTGTTAATAATATTGGTTAAGCTTACAAGCCTGTTGTACATACGTTTTCATTTTTCAGAGAGCCAATCGTTTAACATTTATCAGCACATCCATAGCTCTCTCTCCCCTCAAATTACTTTTCCTTGACTTAATTTGAGTCCAAGATCCATCCCTCCCCTGCCCTATAGGCAGGAACTGTTCTCCTTTTAGTCCTTGGTGACCGAGGATAGTGCCTTGCACACGGTCAGCATTTAATAAATGTTAGTGAAATGGAATTGCATCATACAACCCATCTCACAAGAAGTCTTCTGTAAGAACATGAGTATTTGTAGAGCTTCAAGAAGTCAACAAATGGCTCCTTCAAAACTCACCTCAAAGTAGGAGGTTAAGTTCCCTTTTTGACTAATGGTCTCCTTGGGGAAGGACAGAGGCTGGTGTATAGGGGATGCCCAAAGAACATCAAAAGGTCTCTTACTACAAGGGAATAACTCATATTTTTAGAGCTAGAAAGAACCTCAGAGGTCATTTTAAAAAAATACTTTACATATTTTAAGCAATTTTTTAATTTTAAAAAATCTGTTTTTTCTCCCTTCCCCTTCCCCAATTGGAAAACAAAAACAGAAACTTTGTAACAAATAAGTACAGTCAAGCAAAATAAATTCCCACATTATTATGTCCAAAAAGGCTGCCTCATTCTGCACCCTGAGCCCAAAACTTCTCTATTAAGAGAAGGATAGCATATTTCATCCTGAATAGTCATTGCATTGATCAAAGGTCTTAATTCTTCAAAGTTTTGTGTCTTTACAATGTTAGTGTTATTTTATAAATAGTCATCCTAGTTCTACTCACTTGACTTTGCATCAGTTCATATAAGTCTTCCCAAGTTTCTCAGAAATTGTCTCTTTCATCATTTCCTTGAACACAACCCCCTCATTTTACAAATGAAGAAAGTGAGACCCAGGGGAATTAAAGTGACTTCCCCAAGGTAGTCAACATCAGAGGCAGGATTTGAACCCAGATCCTGACACCAGAGACAGCGCTCTTCCCACTGTCCAAAGCTATTTTCATGGGAGAGGATGAAGATTAAAAGGACTTCATTATGCACCAAGCATAGATTGTAATGTAAGTTACTAAAGGTAGAGAACATCTCTTTGAGCCTGGTGCACGTGAAATGAGGGAGTTATTAGTCAGGACATAGGATCACAGATTTAGAGCTGGAGGGGGCCTTAAAAGTGATTTGATCTAACTCCCTCATTTTCTAGATGAAGAAACAAAAGTGACTTTCCCAAGATCACACAGGTAACAAGTAATAGACTGGGATTTGAACTCAAATCCAGAATTCTTTCCACTGTACCATGCTATAGCCTCCACCAATACTTCAAAATGAAGGGTCATTCAAGTGAACTTAGGGCTCCCTTCCTTATCCCTTACCCTTTCTCTTCCTGGAAATGTTCTTGGCTCTCCTACGTAGAAAGTATGGGCTTGGATTCAGACCTTTGTTTGGGTTCAGATAATGTCATTCATTTAGCGAATACTAGAAAAACCCAAGGGACAGATACTTTGTAAATGTGGGTGTTTTTTTCATGCCTCATGATAATCTGGGGCAGTAGGTTAAGTTATTAGTCATAGTGGGGAGACATGGAAGAAAAAGAAGACACAATCCAGGAAACAACGCAATAGCATTTACCAAATTAAGTAGAATCACCAAATGTTAGATCTAGAAGGAACCAGGCAATTAAACAACGAGCACTCTTTCTACTATGCTACATGGTCTTCCCATAATAGAGACTCAAAAATTGTTGAGTTCACTTAGTCCTTGTCTGGAGGACTGAAGGAGAGATTGACCTTTGTGAAGGTCAATCGTCATATCTCCTTCTCTTCTCCACTTTTTTTCCTTCAACTTGTGTAGTGTTCGAGGTTTGTCTTACCTTGCTAAGAAAAGGTGACTCTGACCAGTAAATAAACCTAAAGGTTGCATTTAACTTCTCCTTCCTCTTTTAGGGGTCAACATTAAGTTCCTTAACTTGCCTTTTGCAGCTACACCTATTGTGAACATTATTGTTTTTCCTTTAAAAACATTATCAGGGCCCTCATTTTGTGGCAAATCCTAGTCACCAGACATTGTTGAGGACCAGAATGGAGGCAGTGTGGTTAAATGAAAGACCCCCAGCATTGGGAGTCAGGAGATCTGGTTTCAAGGCCTAGCTCTGCACCTAACAGGATATACACATTCCTGAAATGACTTAAGAAAATGTACACTATCGGAAGTTGGTGACTAATTATTTTTCTTTATCATAAGGGAAGATTCAATCTGGAGTGTAGAGGAGGGAAGAGTTTTTTCCCTCCCCAATGAGCAGTAGTTATATGAAGACAAAAGACATCAATAAAACATATTTTAAAAAAAGAAAGCTTTTATAAACTACCTAGGATCACAGAATATTAGAGGTAGCATAAGGCTCCTATATGAGACACCTCCCCCCAATAGTATGAATGAATGAATGACTAGGAAGTAACATGCCAGACCCTGTGATGAGTACTGGAGATACATACAAAAGCAAAACAGTCCCTTTTCTCAAGGGTCTTACATTCTAAAAGAAGAAAACATACATAAGGGAGTCACAGGCCAGAGAGGAGTGATTTGGTTTTTGGAGTTAATGGGGATAGTAAATGCAGTCATAGGACAATTGATTGACAGTCTTCTCAAAGAATAGTAGTGTTGATTGAACTATTTTTCCCAGAGCTAGAAGTGGAAAGGAGAGAGGAGGGGTGCTTACAAAGAAGCATGACAGGAAGATGGTCAGAGAGCAGTATGATGGGTCTGGGTGTGGAGCGAGCTAGATATAGTGAACTCTCATCAGTTAGAAGCCTGAACTCCCAGGGTGGGACCTGACATGCTGGGTTCAAGTTAAGGCAGAGGGTAGAGAATAGTAACAAAGGCCAGAGATTGCTCATAGTATATGACATTCCATCCCTTATCTCCCTCAGTGCCTTTGATTGACAGGCTGTCCCCAGTGACTAGAATATACTCCTTCCTCACTTCAGACACCTAAAATCCCTAGTTTCTTTGAAAGCTCAGGTTAAACACCACCTCCTACACTAGATCTTTCTTATTCTCCCAACTATTAGTCTTTTCCTCTTAAGTTGCCTTGTATTAAGTCATCCAGGGTTAGCCTAGGCCAGGGGTAGGGAGCCTGCAGCCTCAAAGGCCATATGTGGCCCTCTAGGTTCTCAAGTACAGCCCTTTGATTGAACCCAAACTTCACAGACAAATCCCCTTAATAATTTGTTCTGTAAAACTTGGATTCAGTCAAAAGGCCAAACTTGAGGACCTACAGAGCTACATGGAGTCACAGGCCTAGGCCACAGGTTCCTAGACAATTATCCCACTCTACTTAAAGTAAATGACAATACCCCAATACCTATATGGGTTGTTTGCTAGGTGTGAATAAGGCCTCAATACCCCCATTGAGTCAATAAATCAATCATAGGTTTTAGACTAATTTCAAAAAACAAGTCCTTGATCGATTTAGATATCTTTGACAGTCATTAGAAGAACCTGAATGATACTACACAGGAAGTCTGTCTGGATGAATTGAGGTACTTGGTCACACCCTGTGAGGTTTGTATAAGATAAATGAGCTAGTTCTAATCAAGAAATTTGAGCATCTAATGGCTTAATGGGAAGCAAGGTCCCTGTAAAGGCATGAGTAGAGGTGGGGAGGGTGAGGAGACCACCTCAGCCTTGATCTCAGGGGTGTGCTGGTAAATGTTTAACAACCAGCTCTCCAAAAAAAAAGAATTGTACATCAAATACACTTTTATGTTTAATCTTTAACATCTTCTTCATCACTTTCTTAAGCCTATAAACAACTAATAAAATAATCAAGCCACAATTTGTGGCATTTGCCAATTTCCTAGGTGAAAATGCTCAAAATGAAAATTTAACATTTAAATTTTTAATATTTTATTTTTCTACAATTTCATGTAAAAATAATTTTAACATTCTTTTTTCAAAGTTTGAGTTCCAAATTCTCTTCCTCTCTTCCCTCCCCCCCCATTGAGAAGGCAAGCAATTTGACATAGGTTATACATGTGTAGTCTTGCAAAATACATTTCCAGAACATGCTCTTTCAAGTCAGCTCCAGCACACCCCTACTCTGTCTTCTCCTCTATCCCTTTGACTGGAGGAGGACCAGAAGATTTGGACTTTTCATTATACCCAGGACAGCAGCAAATGGCTTCAACACCAGTATCTGAAGCCCAGGACAAATTGCCTACAACAAAAGCTGTACCGTCCCTAAGGAACTTCAGAAATACCTCACAAAGGGAAGAAAATGGCTCCTAGCAAACAAGAGCTGCGTTAGCCCTGGGCTATATATGCTTCAAACTTGAACCCACTTTCATCTGGACTCTATATGTGCTTGTGGGAAAGTATGTCAGACTTTTTAGAGGGTTGTTTTTTTTTTTTTTTTTGTTTTGTTTATTTTTCACCAAATGTTGTTCTTATACCACTTTAGTAAATACTTCTTTCTGAAAGCTAATTGCATCTGACTGACTGATTGATAACAACTGATAGTCACAATGAAGACACACCAGTAGGGCTCATGAGCTATAACATTACAGAAGACACACTTCAACCCCTTGGGACTACATCTAGAACTGAGAGGGAGATGTAGCATTTGAGCTCTGGGGACTCAACCTGCCAGTGAGAATACAGATTTTGGAGAATAGCTCCAAAGCCCATATTCATTTTGCATATATTCATATGTGTGTGTGTGTATACATATATAAAATATAAACTAAGGGCAAAGAGAGTTTTATTTTTGTCTTTTTATTCTTAGTGCCCATAGCAGTGTCTGAAGGATAATAATTACCTAATAAAAGCTCATTAATTGATTAATTGCTTAGCTAATGCTTATTTAGTATTTCGTTGGTTGATAGTAGGTGCTAAGTAAATATTTGCCAAAATGACTTAGCTCAACTTGACCCATTCTTCAAAGAGAGCAATGGGTCTAGTCCTGGCTGTGATATGAATTAACTCATTATGTAAAGTTAAACAAGTTACTTTCCCTCTCTGGGCTTTAGTTTTCACCATTTATAAAATTAGATTATAAAATTATAAACCAACTATATAATATCAACAATCCATTTCAGTTTTAAAGTTATGTGATTTTTTGACTCTAAGAATATTTGAAGCTTAGACAGTGGAATGATCAATTATTTCAATTCAATGAATATGTATTAAACTCCTACAATGTACAAGATACTGTGCTGGGCCCCTGGGAACACAAAAACAAAAATGAAAAGGGCAATCTTAGCCCTTAAAGAACTTATAGTCTCCTGGAGAGAGAACAGCATAGATTATTACATTATGTATGTATATATATAATACCTATACACATATATATATACATATATAGTACATAAACACACACATACCTATACATACACACACACACACACACACACACAATAATTTTAAGAAGTAAAGAAAGCAACAACAACTGGGGAAGTCAGGAAAGGCTTCTGGGTAGGAAGCAATACTTGACCTGGGCCTTGAAGGGATTCCAAGGGAGAGGTGGGGATGGAGAGTATTGCAGATAACTAGCAACAGCTGTGCAGCATACACTGGAGGGAGATGGAATGAGGATCAGCAAGTTAGGTAGTCAGCCTGGAATGTGGAGTTCATGAGGGAAAGGAATATGAAACAGATCTGGAGAGGTAGGCTGGAGCCAGAATACGAAGATTTTTTAATGTCAAACAGAGGAATTATATTTGAAACTAAAGGCAATAGGGAGTCATTGGAGCTTCATGAACAGAAAAGTGACATGGTCAGACAAGTGCTTTAGGAATACCAATTAAAGGGGCAGCTAGATGGTGCAGTGGATAGAGCACCAGCCCTGGAATTAGAAGGACCTGAGTTCAAATTTGGCCTTAGACATTTACTAGCTGTGTGACCCTGGGCGAGTCATTTAATCCTAATCGCCTAAAAAAAAATCACAAGCAGGAATACCAATTAAGTAATCTATTGGAGGACAGGTAGGTAGTACAGTGGTTAGAGTGCAGGCCTGAAGTCAGGAAGACTCATCCTCCCGAGTTCAGATCTGTCCTCAGACATTTTTAAAAATTAATTTATTTGATTTTTCAACAATCACTTCCATAAGCTTTTGAGTTTTAAATTTTTCTCCCTCTCCCTCCCCTTCCTCCCAAAGACAGTTCAAAATCTGATATAGGCTATACATACACATTTCTATTATACATATTTTCACGTTAGTGATGTTGTAAGGAAGAATTAGAACCAATAGGAGGAACCACCAGAAAGAGAAAACAAAACAAAACAGAAGAAGAAAAAAAATAGCAAATAGTATGCTTCAATCTGCATTCCCACTCCATAGTTCTTTCTTTGAATTCGGATTGACCTCAGACATTTACTGGCTGTGTAACCCTGGGCAAGTCAATTAACTCTGTTTGCCTCAGTTTCCTCATCTGTAAAATGAGCTAGAGAAGGAAATGGCAAACCACTCCAGTATCTTTGTCAAGAAAACCCCAAATGGGGTCAAGAAAAGCCAGACAGGACTGAAAAATGACTCAACAACAACAAGTTTAGTGAAAGAGGAATTGGAGAGGTAAAGAGATTAGAAGCAGAGAGGCTAACTAGGAGGCTATAGCTGTAGTGCCGAATAATGATGCTACTGGCCTAAAATAGTCTGATTGCCTAGGAGCAGAGAGATAAATATATAAGAAATGCTGTAAGTATAAGCCAACAAGACTTAGAAACTGATTGGGTATTGGGGGAGGGGGAGAGACGGTGAATGAGTGAAGAGTTGAGGATGACTTTTATGTTGCAAACTCGGGTGACTGAGAAAATGTAGTTTCAACAAACATGAGGAAGTGAGTGAGGAGGGGAAGTATTTAGGGGAAAATATAATGAGTTCTGTTTTGGACTTGGTGAGTTTGGGATAGCTATGGGACATCCAGGTGGAGATGTCCTGCAGACAGCTGAAGTTATGAGACTAGAACTCAGGAGATGGAGGAGGGCTTGGATATGTCAAATTTGGAGTTATCTACTTAGAGATTATATTGGAACCTATTGGTTCTCTCTGAGAGAGTGTTTAAAAAAAGAAGATAAGAAAGCCCAGGACAGAGCCTTTGTATAGACTGGCATAGGCTTCCAGGAAAGGCTTCATGTATGTTACGGGTTGAGCTTGACTCAGGTCAGTCCCATGGTAATTTAGATCTTATATTGAAATTAAGTGAGACACTCATAGATCCTTCAACAGTTAACAAAATAAGATCTACTTAGACATAGCAGGGGAAGGATGATGAGTAAGGATTTGAAGCAACAACACCATGTGTTTAGTCTACTGAATGCCACCCTGCCTCTGAGTTGCCCAGGATGGTCCACTAGCCAAAAATCAGAGAATAATTCGAGCTGCTTGTGCCTTTTTGTATTCATTAACCAGGAAGTGACGTCAGTGAAACTTTAGTCCCCTGAGCCAAAGAAGTTTTGAGGATGGTTTCAATACTTTTTTTTTTTGCAAGGCAGTTGGGACTAAGTGACTTGCCTAGGGTCACACAGCTAGTGAGTATCATATGTCTGAGGCCGGATTTGAACTCAGGTCCTCCGGACTCCAGGGCCAGTGCTCTATCCATTGTGCCACCTAGCTGTCCCTCAATACCTTCTTCTTCTTCTCTTTTTTTTTTGCTAGGCAATGGGGTTAAGGAACTTGCCCAAGGTCACACAGGTAGTAAATGTCAAGTGTCTGAGGTCAGATTTGAACTCAGGTCCTCCTGACTCCAGGACTGGTGCTCTATCCACTGTGCCACCTAGCTGTCCTTCAATACCTTCTTAAGAAAAAGAACTAGCCTAGCTTCTACGGTGGGTGACTCTGGGAGATATTCTTGATATTCTTCCTACCACAGCGAGAGAAGTGTTTGAAAGTGGACCTGAAGATGGACAGGGTTTGGAGAGATGATGGACAAGTAATTCCATTGGGAGTGGTTGAGAATGACCCTTTGAAAAGATGTTGTAAAGGGGATTTATGTCCAGGTATAAGTTGGGTGCTTGGACTGGATGAGGGAAGTCATGTGCTAGAGACCCTCGGAAAGAGGAAAAGAACTGTGAGGTCACTTTTAAACTCTAAGCTCTGTAGAGTTTCATGGAAGAGATGTGAATTCATCTGGGCTTTGAAGCATGATTTGGAGTTGAATAGGCAAAGAGGAGGTAGATAAGAGATTAGATCCAGAGAGAAAGAGAGCAAAGGGGACTAAAATCCTTCCACAACCAGAGAATACATTTTTAATTGCTGGTAACATGTTAAATCTTGAAGTTTCCTCCAACTAATCATCATCAGAGACTCGCCAAGTCAGCAAACCACATCCCTGCCGAAATCACCTGTTCAGCTGATAGAACACCAAGAGAGTTTCTTTGCCCATGAACACCTCCAGGCAATCAGGTGAACATGCCAGATAGTGGGGTGAAGGCGAGGAAGAGATAGAGATAAGGGCTGGTGGGCAGAACTGCTTCTCAGGAGACAGGCAGATAAACACATGTCCCAGCACCCACTGGACTCATTTAGAGGCAGTCAGGCCACAAGTAAGGCTTGTGGACCTCTGCTCCCTACCTCCCTTAGAATTCAGTTCAGTAAATTACTAACCAGCTGCTACCTGGGGCTAATCTCTTCCCCTCTCTGGTCCTGTTTTCTCCTCTGACAAAAGGAGGGAGGTCAAGCTAGATAACAGCTAAACTAGATTCAGATTGTCTTTAAGATATAATGTTCTATTTATTGAGTATCTACTGTGTTACTAGCATTGAGCGAGATGCTGTGTAGAAAATCAGAGAAAACTTTGTGTTTGATTGAAGAGAGGAGAGATAGAGAACAGACTGAATGTACTCTTTAGTTGTATGCTATAGAGTGAGTCACAAAGCTATGTGGGCTTCATTTTCTGTTAAATGTGGAGATTATATCAAATAGTCCGTAAGTTATCCTTAGCTATAAACCTGTACTCTGATGATTGTGTTAAAATTGAACACAATTAAGGACCAAAATATATTCTGTAGGTAAGTACTATAGGAAGGCAGAAAGGGCGAGGGAGTAAAAACAGCTAGTCAGAACCAGAACATCACAGCCAGACCATCCCTGAAAGCATAGACTTTGAGAACTTTTAGGAACCTTAAAACAAAGAATGTTAGAGTTTGAAGGGATGTTGGAAGTTAGATTGTTGGAACTAGATCATGTAGGCCAATAGTGTCCATCTCAAATAGAAATGGGAGCCACTAAACAGTACATAAGGATCTCTGTGGTCCCCATATTGATGTAGAAAATCACATGTTAACATAAATTGTGGGTTTTTTCTTTTTATTTCTTTTGTTAAATATTTCCCAATTAAATTTTAATCTGATTCCCTAGGAGTATTGTGGCAGCATGACCTCTGATCTAGGCCATCCACTTAATTTTACAATTATAGAAACTGAGGCCCTGAGAGGGTAAGTGACCAGAGATCACACAGAAAGCTAACAATAGTTAATAGCTGAAGCCAAGTCTCTTGAGGACTAAGGGCTTTTTAATTCATTGAGTTCTACAAGCCACTTGTTGCCTGAATCAGGCTGAGCGCTAGGTACTGCAGGATACACAAAGTTGTATAAAGAAGTCTCCCTGATCTCAAGGGGCTCACAGTCTAGAAGGGGAGATACAACCTGTTCATAAACCACCAGGATCTAAAGCAGGATAGGTGAGTGGCAGTGGGAACCCCATAAATATTCTTGACCAGGAAAGTAACAGATAGAAATTACCCACTTGGATCCCTGGGGGAGGCCTACCCTAGAGACTGGGCTCAGGGCTCAACTCTTCCTAAGATTCTTAAGGGTATGTGACTGCCTTCTGTATCTCAACTTTTCATAGAAAATCCATAAAAACAATGTGGAGAACCAGGTGGCGAAGGGCTGTCTACTGCTACGGTACTTCCCAGGGTTGGCTATTAAGCTCCTGGCTCTGCCTAAGTTTCAAAATGAGAGCAGAAAAGATGCCACCTCAGCCCTGTCCTAAGGTGAGGTAGTGGTTGCATGTATGAACTTGAATCCTGGGAAACCCCACCCTTTCCCTTGTCTCTTTATTTCCTAGTCCCGAGTGGCAATAATTAACCACTGAGGGATCCGAAGCACAGAGAGCTTAAACTACTGACCAAATTCACACCATGTATCAAGAGTAGAACTGGGACAAGACAAATCTTCCTCCTGAATCCAGTCCCAGTGGCTCTTTAGTCAATGAGCATGGTCAGAGAGGACTAGCACCTCTGGTTTAAGGGCTTGCCTAGCCTTTCCAGGGCTACTTATCCACCTTTGGTGTCCACCTGTCACCCAATTCTCACCTGTGGCTCCAAGAAGCTGTAGCACACACAGTGACCATGCTTCAGTAAATCCATCTCAGCAAATGGGCTGAACTAGGTGGAGAGTAATCTACAGGCCTCAAACCCATCAGTGAATTAGGGAGATATCTACCACAAGCATGTGAAGACTTCCTCTGGCAGAATAGGCAGATGTAAATTCTAAAGAATTTGTTCCAATGGCCATGAAGGCAGCTGAAGCAGAAACTGTGGGCCACGTTGAGCTTGGACAGACATGGAAGATGCCAAGGTCATCCACTGCATCCTGGGGCCATCATCAGTTGTCTTGGCTTTTGTCCTGCCCCTGGACTTCCTTGACTCTGGAAAGAGAGAGTGAGCCTGATGACTTTGTGCAAATCAGCCTCATTTAAATCCAGTTCATGCAAGTCAGAACACCGCCCAAAATGTCACTGATCCTCTTCAAAGGATGAACAACTATAGATTGAGCAACTGTCATGGGACCTCAGCCCAGACCTGAACCAAGGAAGGGTATTGGGGGAAAAGGACACAATACATGCCCTGGAGGAATCAATTAATCAGCAATGTTTAAGTGGTTTAAATACTTACTAAATGCCCACACCTATTAAGTGCTGAGACCCAGGGTCCCTGCCCTCAAGGGGCTCAATTTCTAATGGAGGAGACAAATGCTAATAACTATGAACTTACAAGATACATGCAATGAGAAGGCACTGGGGTGGGGGAGGGGGAACCTAGGAAAACCTACTGCAGAAGATAGGATTTATTGTTGGTGGTGGTTTCTCCTTTTCAGAGAGGACCAATGACATCATGGAGAAATGACTTGACTTGCAGGTGAATTGGATTTAAGTGAGGCAGAGCTGCACAAAGTCCTCAGTCTTACTCTCTTTTTCTGAGTCACAGAAGTCCAGTGGCAGGGACAAAAGTCAGGATGACTGGAGATGGCCTGGGATGCAATGGATGACCTTGATGACTTCGATATCTGATCATGCTCTAAGCCCCACAACACCTACTTCAGCCATCTTTGTGGCAGTTGGAACAAATTGTTCTCATCCACCCATGGGGAGGTGGGCAGAAGGGGGGAGTTTAGCTAAGTCCTGAGGGAATCCAGGGAAGCTAGTTGCTGGAAAGTGTAGAAGAAGAACATTACAGGGATGGGGGACAGCCAGTACAGGGGCAACCAATGGAGTATCTTGTGTGAGCAACAGCAGATTGACCAGAGTAGTGAGGCCATAGAGTTCATGGAGGGAAACAAGGTGTAAGAAAACTAGAAAGGAAGGAAAAGGTCAGGTTGTGAAGAGCTTTAAATGGCAAACATTGAACTTAATACTCTGGGTGACAGAGTGACTGCAGTTTATTGAGTGGGGGAGGAGGACCCGGTGACACAAACCAGAGATTTAGGAAAATCACTTTGGCAGCTGAGTGGAAAATGGATTGGCATGGGGAGAGAAGAGTCAGGAAGACCAATTAAAAGGCTATTTGAGGAGGCAATATTCAGATGCATGAAACAAAGAAAAAAATATCTAATTGACTAGCTAACTGTATGGTATAGCCTATAATGGCTCGAGGAGCTCAGAGTAAGGAGAGATCAGTATTTGTTGGTGCACCAAGGAAAGTTTCCTGGGGGAAGTGGAACTTGAGTTTGCATGATGGGTAGAATTTTTTGTTATGTTTTATTGATGCTTCTTCTTCCCACATTGCTATTATTTGTTAATATCCACCCTTCCTTATACTAATAGAACTCAATATGTAACAGAGAAGTAGAAGTAACTAAAACAGACACATTTGACCATGACTAATTGATATAAGCATCTATTTCTTTCCCCACCTGTTATCCACCACCTCTTTACTAAGAGGGTGGAGAAATGTTAATTTTCAGTCATCCAGAGTCTAGATTCATCGAATTAATCTGAGTTCTGATGTCTTTTAGTGTGGTTTTCCTTCATATTATTTTGGTCATTGTATATATTATTTTCTTGGTTCTGTTTATTTTGCTCTGGTTCACACAAGTCTTGACGAGTTTCTTGGAACTCTTCATATTCCTTTCTCACAATGCAATAATGTGCTATTACATTCATATACCACTGTGGGTTCAGTCATTTCCCGATCAATGGGTACTCCATTTGTTTCCAATTTTTTTCATCCTTGAAGAGTTGCTATGAATATTTTACACATGGGAACTTTTTGTCTTTGACCTCCTTGGGGCATATGACCAGCAGTGGGATCCCTAGGTCAAAGGGTATGAATAATTCAGTGACTTTGCTGTCATAGCTCCAAGTTGTTTCCTAGCACAATTGGACCAATTATAGCTCCACCAACAGAGGAGTATTAAATGGGCCTAACATCCCACAAAGGAGGATGAGTATAATTTTAATAATAGCTAGCATAGCTATAGAGATTTAAGGTTTAAAAAGTACTTCTTGTTATTGTTGTTGTTGTTGTTGAGTTGTGTCTGACTCTTTGTGACCCCCATGGACCACAGCATGCCAGTCCCTTCTATCCTCCACTATCTCTAGAAGTCTGTCCAAGTTCATGTTCATTGTTTCCATGATACTGCTTATTCATCTCATCCTCTGTGGTCCCCTTTTTCTTTTGCCTTCAATCTTTCCCATCATCAGGGTCTTTTCCAATGAGTCCCATCTTCTCATTATGTGGCCAAAGTATGTAAGCTTCAGCTTCAGTGTTTGACTTTCCAGTAAATAGCCTGAATTAATTTCTTTAAGTATTAATTGATTTGATCTCCTTTCATCCAAGGGAATCTCTTTTGATTTGTTTTATTGTTTCTTGATGTTTCATAAAGTCATTAGCTTCCATTTGCCCAATTCACTTGCCGAGTTAAGTAATTATTTTCTTCATGGAGCTTTTGAACCTCCTTTTCCATTTGGCTAATTTTACTTTTTAAAGAGTTCTTTTCTTCAGTGAATTTTTGTATATCTTTTTCCATTTGGCCAATTCTGCTTTTCAAGGCATTCTCTTCATTGGATTTTTGTGCCTCTTTTACCATTTAGCCTATTCTGATTTTTAAGGTGTTATTTTCTTCAGTAATTTTTTTGTACCTTCTTTACCAAGCCATTGACTCTTTTTTTCATGATTTTCTTGCATCACCTTCATTTTCCCCTCCAATTTTCCCTCTATCTCTCTCACTTGATTTAAAAAATCTTTTTTGATTTTCTATGGCCTGTTATTTTCTCATTTTTCCAGCCCTAGGCCTACTGCTGGTTTGCTGGGGCCTGGACTTTAGTGGATTGGGCTCCACTCTCACTGTGGTGCAACAGACCTTTCCTGTCAAACTTCTAAGTTGTCTTGGGCTAGAAAATTGTTTCACCCCATCATTTTGTGGGTTCTGCTGCTCCAGATTTTGAGGCATTATTCAAAGGTTTTTGGAGAAGTTTTGAGGAGAGTTCAGGCAGGTCTCTACCTTTTCTCTGCCATCTTGGCTTTGCCTCCACCCCCCTCCCTCCAAGGGACTCTCAAAAGTCTTTTTCAGCACCACAGTTTGAAAGTATCATTTCTGTAGAGCTCAGCTTTCATTATAGTCTAATTCTTACAGCCATACATTGCTACTGAAAAAAATATAGCTTTGACTATATGGATCTTTGTTTGCAAGGTGATGTCTCTGCTTTTTAGTATGCTGTCCAGATTTGCCATAGCTTTCCTTCTATGGCTGTAGTCACCATCTGCAGTGATCTTTGAGCCCAAGAATATAAAATCTGACACTGCTTCCATTTCTCCTCCTTCTATTTGCCAGGAAGTTGCCAAGATTTTAGTTTTCTTTTTTCGTATTAAGCTTCAAGACATCTTCTACATTCTCCTCTTTCACCCTCATCAAGAGGCTTCTTAATTCCTCTTCACTTTCTGCCATTAGAGTGGTATCATCTGTGTATCTGAGATTGTTAATCTTTCCCCTGACAACCTTAATTCCAGCCTTTGATCCATCCAACCTGGCATTTTGCATGATGTATTCTGCATATAAGTTAAATAAATAAGGTGATAATATATAATAGTGTTGCCGTACTCCTTTTCCAATCTTAAATCAATCAGTTGTTCCATGTTTGGTTCTAACTGGATATATAAAGATGCCTCAGGAAACAAGTGAGATGATCTGGTACTCCCATCTCTGAGAACATGTCATATTTTGTTGTGATCCACACAGTCAAAGGCTTTGTGTAGTCAATGAAGTAGAAGCAGATTTTTTTTCTCTAGAACTCTCCTGCATTCTCCATAATCCAGCAAATATTACAACCTGGTCTCTAGTTCCTATGCCTCATTGAAAATCAGCTAGCTCTTCCGGTAATTCTCAGTTCACATATTGCTGAAGCCTCGCTTGCAGAATCTTAAGTATATCCTTGCTGGAGTGTGAAATGAGCACAATTGTTCAGTAATTTGAACATTCCTTGGTATTGCCCTTCTTTAGAATTAGGATGTAAACTGATCTTTTCCAATCCAGTGGCCGCTATTGAGTTTTCTAAATTTGCTGGCATATTGAGAGCAGCACTTTAACAGCATCATTTTTTAAAGGATTTTAAATAGCTTAGCTGGAATTCCATCACTCCACTAGCCTTATTGTTAGCAATCCTTCCTAATGTCTGGCTCTAGATCAGTAACCACACCATGGTGGTTATGGGTGATGTTAAGATCTTTCTTGTACAGTTCTTTTGTGTATTCTTGCCATCTCTTCTTAACCTCTTCCTCTTCTGTTAATTCCCTACCATTTTTGTCTTTTATCATGCCCGTTTTTGCATGAAACGTTCACTTGATATCTCTGATTTTCTTGAAGGAGCTGACTGTGCCTCAGATCATGAGCTTCTTATTGCAAAATTTAGACTTAAATTGAAGAAAGTAGGGAAAACCATGAAACTGTATAGGTATGACCTAAATAACATCTCTAATGAATATGAAGTAGAAGTGAAGAATAGATTTAAGAGATTAGATCTGGTAGATAGATTGCCAGAAGAACTATGGATGGAGGTTTGCAATGTCGTGCAGGAGGCAGTGACAACAAAAAATTTTCAAAGAAAAAGAAAGCAAGAGAGCAAAATGGCTATCTGATGAGGCTTTAAAGTAGCCAAGGAAAGAAGGAAAGCAAAAGGGGAGGGAGAAAGGGAAAGATATACCCAACAGAATGCAGAATTCCAGAGAACAGCAAGGAGAGATAAGGTTTTCTTAAATGAGCAATGCAAAGAAATAAAACAATAGAATGGGAAAGAAAAGAGATCTCTTCAAGAAAATTAGAGCTATGAAGAGAAGGTTTCATGCAAAAAGGGCATGACAAAAGTCAAAGCACTTTACATGTGTAAATTCATTTGATCCTCTCAACAATCTAGTGAAGTAGGTATAATCATTACCCCCATTTTGGAGATGAGGAAATTGAGGCCTAGAGAGGTTAAATAACTTGCCTAGCACCACAAAGGCTCTGATTAAGCAGATAGTTGGAGGTAGGACTTTCTGAGTAGTTATACTGAGGTATCTGCATGAGGAAAGGCACAGAGACAAGAATGGATAGAGTATAGTCAAGAAACAGCAAGATCACCTGGATGGTACCAAAGGTACATGGAAGGGAGTAGTGAGAGAATGTTCTGGAAGGATTCTCCAGGCTATGGAGAGCTTTCAAATGTGGGCTTAATCCTATACACAGTGAGAGTCACCAACACTTGTGGATTAGGGGAATGACAAGAACACTGAGAGATAACTGGATAGGTAACCCTTTGATCAGTCTCCCTCAGTTAAATATCAGCTCAGCTTGTCATCCCATCTCCTGCTGAAAGTGAGACTCAAATGAGACAATGTATGGGAAAGTGCTTTGTGAATATAAAGCAGCTAGGTGGACAAGCCAAGGTGGTGTCACCATTAGAACGATTCACTTCACTATTTCCCAGAATGTCCCAGCTAGACTTGAAGAGAAAATCCCAGAGCGAGAGTGATAACCAAAGTGTAGGTTGAAAATATGGTTATAATTAAGAGCCTAGAGAAAGGGAGGTAAGCTCCAGAGAGAGAGAGAGAGAGAGAGAGAGAGAGAGAGAGAAAATAAATCCATTGATAGGATGCCTTTCCAAGTTCAAGAAGAACATGCCCCCTATTTCCTGGTGGACACAGTTGAGCAGCACAACATACAGTTTCTTTGAAAAGGACTTGGGAAAAGCCCGTATTAAAAAATGTTGTCTGTCTCTGTGGCTTGATGGACAGAGCATGTATCTACCTTCCACTGGGAGTTCCACATCTGTTAGAGTTCAATCACCTTCCCTCTCTCGGGGAGCGGGGTATGGTTTCCGAATGGAGAGCCAAGCCAGGCCGCACAGCCTGTTCCCACCAGTCTCTCTCTATTGCGGAGGAAGCGAGACAGTTAGAAATGAGGGATCCAGGCCATCCTGTCCCCTCCTGGGGTTGGAGCAAAATGCCATTCATTCAGCAAGTCCCCTGCAGTAAACATCCCTTTTGGAAGTAGGGATGGGATGGGGAGGGTGTGTGTGTTTCGGGATGAGGGAGCAAGGCTAGCGGACTGCTGAATAAACAATCTATTCTACCAAAGAAAACAGACATAAGTCACTGCTGTCCTCTGTGAAGGCCATTTGGCTCAGCAGCTGCTCCGCCCACTCACTACAGGACAGTGGTTTTTCCTCGAGCAATGAAAACATTTGGGTAAAAAAAAAAAAGTCCATCCCACGAATTTCTCAAAAGAACACAAGCCTGGGGAGTCAGGAAACATGAATTCTCATCCTTTTTCTGTCACTCATTCATTGTGCCAATATGGGCACTTTATCTCCCTTCTCTAAACCTCAGTTTTTTTCGTCTGTAAAATGAGAGCTTTGGACAGAATGGTCCCTAAGAGGCCTTCCTTTTTCATGTTTCCATACCTCTACAATTCTCTCTCTCTCTCTCTCTCTCTCTCTCTCTCTCTCTCTCTCTAAGCTCTGTGTTGACCCACACTAAAATGCACCTATGACTAAAGTGTGGAAGCATGTTGGAAGTCACAACAGCAAAAGTTTGAGAAGGTTTCTTGGGGCCTTTCACAGAGATATCTGGGGGCTCTGCCCTTCTTAGCCACTGTCTCCCCTCCCCCACCCCAAAGAATTCTCTTATCCCCTAGCACAAACCCTACTAACCACCTTCCCTACCACTCCGAAGCCTCAGGAAACTGCTTCCTCTGTGATTTTTCTCTCTTGCACTCTGAGTTAGATTCCTAGTGATGCTGGACTTTTTATCAGAGGTGAAGGAATGAGTGCCCAGGCAACAGCCCAGCACTGGCTCTGCTCTTTCTGCTGCTTCCTTTCAGAAGCTGTTCATCCTGTACACATCTTCCTCCACTATTCCCAGTAGTTTTACACCCAGAGTTTTCTGGACAGCCTCCACCTCATCCTGTCCTTTGTGGAAACCTCAGGGCTTAAAAGTTACAGACCACAATTCTTGCCGGACATGATCGGATGAAAAAACATCCCTTCTGTGGCCTGAGAGAGCTTTTCCTCTGACACCCACTCTGCTCCTTGGACTGAGCTAAAGTTTCTCAACCCTCAAAAAGTTTCCCAACTTGTTTATCTCAGCTACAATGCAATACAGAATTATATGTGTACCTGTATCAGTACACACATATGTGTATATGTGTATGTATACGTATGTTGTTGTTGTTCAGTCGTTTTAGTCATTACCAGGCAGCTATGTGGCAAAGTGGATAGAGCACCCAGCCTGGAGTCAGGAGGACCTGAGTTCAAATTCTGCTTCAGACACTTATTAGCTGTGTGACTCTGGGCAAGTCACTTAACCCTGTTAGCCTCAGTTTCCTCATCTGTAAAATGAATTGGAGAAGGAAATGGCAAACCACTCCAGTATTTCTGCCAAGGAAAACCTTGAAATGGGGTCACGAAGAGTCAAACATGGCTGAGAAATGACCAAACAACAACTTCCTGACTCTAGGTCCAGTGCTACAGCCACTGAGCCACCCAGCTGCATATATATGGATATGGATATGGATATGGATATGGACAGAATACAGAGAGAATCAGAGAGAGAAGAGGTAATTAGGTGGCACAGCAGACAGAGTGCTGGGCCTGGAGTCAGGACCATTTGACTTAAATTCAGCCTCAGACACATAATAGCTGTATGACCTCGGGCAAGTCATTTAACCTCTGCTTGCTTCAGCTTCCTCATCTGTGAAATGGGGATAATAATAGCACCTACATCCTGGCATTGTTGCGAGGATCAAATTATAAAGCACTTAACACAGTGCCTGACACATAGTTGGCACTATATAAATGTGAGCTATTTCATATGTAATACATTTATTAAATTGATATGTTTTGAATTCATATACACACAAATATATAGATATATATGTAAAAATCTTCTCTCTCCCCCTCCCTTATCAGTTCAGTTCCCTGAGGTCACAAGTATTTTTATTTTTAAACTCTTTCTGCTCCTGTCTGTACTGCCCAAAGGACAACTCCGACAAGCTCCAGGACAGTAAGTGTAGTGCCTTGAGCTGAGTGGGGGCTTCATAAAGGGATGGATGTTTGTTGAAATTAATTCAACTGGTCCCAGTTACACTATGGACATGCTGCTTCCCTCTCAGCTTCCCTCCCAGTCTCCCTAGGCTACATCCCACCCCCTTCTTCCAGGGAACTTCAAGTTGAAATGCTAGGGATGGGGATGGGAGAACAATCTGGTGTACTGTAGAGAGTCCAGGACCAGGGGTCAGGAGATCTCGAACCCAGTTCCAGCTCTCCCCTGATTGAGCTTCAGTCTCCCCATATATCTATTTATCTAGATATAATTAGAGGTTAGACTAGGTCATGGATTCTTAAGCTTTTTTGTGTCATAGACTGCTTTGGGAGTCTGGTGAAGATTACATTCCTCAGAATAGTGTTTTAAAATGTGTAAAATAAAACACACAGGATTACAAAGGAAATCAATTATATAGTTATATTTCTATGTATATAATTTATATATATATATACACACATATTTATAAAAATATTTCAAAAAACAAGTTCACAGACCTTAAGTTAAGAACGCCTGGATAAATTGATTGCCAGAGTCCCTCCCAGCTCTGACACTGTCTGAGTCTAAATTGGGAAGTACACTGAGGATTATCCGTTCTTTGAGACTTTCCCCCAAAAGGCACAACAAGCTGTAGTCTGAGTCCCCAGGCATTGCTCAATCGCCTGGAATGTGTCCTCCCAGATTCATGGATTCATTGCACAGCCTTGCAGGGAGAGTCCTGGGGAACCCCAGGGTCCCTCAGCCCTCCCTTCATGACTTCCAGCCCCCGCTCTATAGGACATGAGAAAAGGGCCTGGTAAGGTTAAAGACACAAAGGCTTTCAGAAGCAATTCATGAATCATTCTGCTGGTAGAGTGGGGTTTAATTCAACCAGGGACAGTCTGGGGCTGGGAGACTCCAGTTCCTTCCCTACCTCTCTCTGTCCCATTTGATGTTTCATGGGACACTGGCGCCCATATTAATGAGTATGGGAAACCAGAGGCCCATTTCTCCTTGGCTGACTGTATTAACCCAGGCCTGCTGAGAGGAGCTTAGACAGCTCCATTTGCCCTACTGACAATGAACTTCTTGAAGAGGGGAGTCAGAGAGCATCTGATTGTTGTGGAAAGGAAATGATTTTAAAGTCCAGGGCCAAGAGGAAGGGAAAAGAGCACTGGCCCAGGAGTCAGGAAACCTGATTTGGAGTCCCTGCTCTGCCACTAACTCATTATGTTATCCCGAGCAAGTCACAACTTTTCTCCTTCTCCCCATCCGCAAAATGAAGGGAGTAGGTTGAACCAAAGGACATCTAAGGTTACTTCCAGTTCTAATATTCTATGATCCTATGAGATTTCTTGTACCTTCCCACAGACCCTGTAACTAAACTCAGAAACCTTTAGGGAAAATAAGATTTGCTCTGAAAGTGAGCAAATTGCTTGGTTGGGGTCTTGGCAAATCTGGCCAGGAGGAAGGTAGAAGGCTCATTTTGTTGTGGGTGTCAGGAAATTGGTACCCACTTCAAGAGCTGACTCCCTGGAGGGTTGGGGGTGGGGAGGGAGAGAAGCCAGCAAGAGTCAAAAGCTAGGATTCGGCCCCCTCCCCTCTCAGAAACAATAGCCAGGCTGGGTTTGAAGCTGATGAATTATGGACACCCTCCTCACCCGCTGGGCAGAGAGTTCCACTTGAGTTCAGCAGCTGCATCTGCTTCTGGGAGGCTCCTCTGGGACCAAGGGGAGAGGAGAATGGAAAACAGGGTGAGGAGTCCAGAACTCCTTTAGCACCCTCCTCAGCTTCCACATGAATCAGACTGTGTAAGGCTGTGGTCTCCTGGCTGCAATGCACAGGCTGGGTCAGAGGGCTGGAAGGACGGGAAGAGGTGGTCATACGTTGGAGGCAGTATTGTGTGTGGGAAAGAGTTTTGAATTTGGAGTCAAAGGACCTGAGTCTCCACTCCCTTATTTACTGTCTGTATGGCCTTAGACAAATCACTGATCTCTCTAGGCCACAGTTTCCTCAACTGAAAAATGGGAGCATTGGACTAGGTGTCATAGGGGAAAGGAACTAAACTGGTTCTGCTTGGCCCCTGAGGGTAAAGCAAGGAGCACAGAACTTGGGGCAGATGAGGCTCAAAGCAAGGTCAATCTTTTTTTTGAGAGGGGGGAGTGGCAATTAGGGTTAAGAGACTTGCCCAGGGTCACATAGCTAGTAAATGTCTGAGGCTTTATTTGAACTCATAAAGATGGATCTTCTTTAGGGGCAATGGATAGAGCTCTGGCCTTAAAGTCAGGAGGACCTGAGTTCAAATCCAGCCTCAGACACTTGACACTTACTAACTGTGTGACCCTGGGCAAGTCACTTAACCCCAATTGCCTCACCAAAAAGAAAAAAGAAAAAAAAAAAGATTGATCTTCCTGATTCCAAGCCCAGTGATCTATCCACTTTGCCACCTGGCTGCCCTAATAACAACTAGATATGCCCAGAGGTGGGAAGAATCTTCTTGTGAGGTGATGGTTTCACCCTCAGTGTTGTTGTTGTTAAGTTGGGTCTAACTCTTTGTTTTCTTAGGCAAAAGGTTAAGTGACTTGCTCAGGGTCACACAGCTAGTAAGTGTCTTGAGGCCAGATTTGAACTCAGGTCTTCCTGACTCCTAGCCGGAGTTCCATCCACTGAGCCACCTAGCTACCTTTTTTGAAATGGGTGTCAGTCAACTGAAATCTGACTGGTAAAATTGGATTCCAAGAGGCCTTGCCATCTTCCCTGCCACTCTGACTTCCAGACCTCCAAGCACAGCCAGGACCCCTAGACCTTTCCACCCACCTGGAGCCTTAGGAACCAGCCCCCTCCATCTGCCCAATAGCTGAACTTTGGTGTAGGTGTTGTTTCCCTCAGAGTGTGAGTTCCTTGAGAGTAGGAACCGTCTGGGTTTTTTTTTCTGTTTGTATCCCCAGCACTTACCACTTTGCCTTGCACATACTAAGCACTTAATAAATGCTTTTTAAATCATTCATCTATTTATCTCTAAGTTCCTTTCCTAATCCAATGATCCTATAATCCCCCATAGTAATTGACACACCACAGGTCATACATTATCCAGTCACTAAACATACTTTGAACTATTCTATTCATTCAAGTTTGATGAGGCTCACGACCCCCAGCCCGATTCTGAGATGCCCCAAAATGTGTCTCTAAAAGACTGGCTATTATGCCAATAAGGAAGCCCAGTTCCTGCCAAGATACACAGGCCCTCTGTGACCCCTGCTCAGAGATAGCTAGACGCAGTTGGGGTGTTAATAAACACAGAGCTGATAACAGACCCAAAGGCGGTCTGTGAGAACTTTTACAACACCTGTCTCTCCTCCCCCCTTCTGGCCAGCATGTGGTTGAGAAGGGAAATATCCACCTTGTAAAACTTTATGGCCCCCATCTGAAGAAATCAGTGCAGGGGGAATGTTAGTCAGATACCTGTAGTGGCCTGTCCCAGAAGAGGGGGAGGAAGGAGGTGGGTCAACTCTTAGGGCTGCCTCTGTTCTCCACCCCCAACCCACCTTATTGCAAATTCTGTTAACCAGCACAAAGGACTTCTGTAAATGAACCAGACTAAAACATCTGGGAATTCTTAAGACCTTCATTTCCTGGGGTGGGGGAATGTATTGAGAAACTCAGTTGGGACCCTCACTCATATACTAATGGCAATTTCTTGAGTAGTCCCATCCCTGAGTGAACTGAATGCCTGTGTTCTAGAGAGAATGTAAGGACTTCTAGAACCATCATCCACAGTAGTAGAGGAGCGTGGAATATTCAAAACCAATAGATAATCCAACCCAGTTTCTGGTAGGCACAGGCCTCACCCAACTGTGACAAAGGCCTACAAATGCCTCTTTGAAACCAGGATCAAATGCCTGGAAGTCTTATTTGAACAAGGGATGAGGCAGCAGGCTCTGCAGCTTCAATGTTCAACTGTTTAAAGGGGTGGAAGCAGTCAGAGTGTGCAGATGCCACCTAAGTCCAGGACAATAACATCAGTGAGACTCTCTGGGGGACCCACTTCAAAGGTCACCCCTATGTCAAAGGACACACCTGAAAAGGACTTTGGACAGAGAATCTACTTCTCTCTTTAGACAGGCTTCTTTGCGGACACTGTCTTGTTGGTTAGGGCAAATGGAATAAGTAGCCCAAAGTCTTTGCTTCCAGGGTAGAAGGCACTTGATATATGCTGGAACGTCAGAACATCTTGAACAAGGAGGAACAATGCTCCTCTGCTGGATTTAAAACAGAATTAAGGATATGGATGCTTGATTGGTACACATGAGATGAGGGAGGCAGTGCAGTTTAAAGGCCTTTACTAACACTTAGGAGAAAATAAAATACTGACCACAAAATCATATTTAGGGAACGTGGAAATGTTATCCTGATAAGCACAGTGTCCTAGGCCAACTGACCTCTGATATCACTCTGGTCCTAGGATCATAGATTTCATGATAGAAAGGACTTCAGGTATCATGTAGTCCAACACTCCACCTCTCCATTTTTCTTTAGTACCTTGGGCAAGGTTACATGAGTAGCAGAGCTGGGTTTTGAGCCCCGTGTGGTGTACCCAGATACAGATTTCCCTCCCTTGGCTAGGTCTTTCTCCAGCACTGCGTTTTTTTTCTATCTTGAGTGAGACTAAAGGGAAGCAGTGAGGTGAGGAGCTAAGGAATGCCACCCTGACATAGCACGGTAGAGAAAAAAAAAAGGCCTAGACTGGGAATCATAGGGTCCTGCCACCACTTGTGTGACCTTGGGCAAGTCATAACCCATTTCTGGGCCTTGTTTTCCTCATCCATCAAAAGAGAGGATTGGATTAAGTGGGCTCTAGAGTTGCTTTTAACTCTGCCATTCTGTGTTTTCACATTTTACATTCTAAGGTTCTCCGCATCACCAAGATCCTGGAACTCTAGGATCCATTGGTCTTTTGGGCACAGTTCTAGTTATTGCTACTAATGGAGTTTGGTAGGCAGATGGCATGCCCCATGGAATACCTCAACTGGGCAAAGATTCCTGCTGGAGGGAGTCCAGGGCAGGATTGCAAAATGAACTGATGCGGCCAGAGGGAAGGAGTCCTGGGGCCTGGTATTGTCCAATAACCCCTGCAGGGTCCTGGAAAACCAGAGCATTGAGTACACAGTTGCAGAATCCATGGCCAGCAACTATTATTCATGAGATTAGGCATCAAAGTGCCAACACTGGCAACACGTTCTGTACCTTTATCTCTTAGCTATCCCCCAACATCCTGGAAGATGGTGTCTGTAGTTCTGAACTCCCTTCCAAGCCCTGAAACAGCCTGTTCAGGCAGTGGGTAAAGCCCCCTAGGGCTCAGCAGAACTAAAGCTTCTTCTGGCTCTGAAGTTAGACAAGTCACACGATCCTTCTGATTGTCCCAGAGGGCAGTCACATTGCTTGGGCACCTAGGAGAAAAGCAAGAGAGGTGCCTATGTACATTGAAGGAACTGATGGGGGAACCCATATTTGAGGAGAGGGGCCACTCCATTCCAGACAAATCAGAATCTTAAGGCTGCTTCTTGTAGAGATAGAGGAGTCAGAAGAGAAAGACAAATTCTTTAAACCTGAAAGAGTTCTAGACTTATAGTCAGTAGACCTGAGTCTGAAAACCCTCCTTGACCCTTATAACTATTTGAACCTGGGCAAGTCACATTATTTCAATCCCCCATTATACTTCTATGGACCTCAGTTTCTTTATCAGTAAAATGGGAATGACATTTATATTGTCTTCCTCTAGGGCTGTTGGGTGGAAAGTGCTTTGTAAACCCTGCAGGGCCTTTGCACTGGCCATCCTTCAGGCCCTGAATGTGCCCCCTCCTCACTTCAGCCTCATAGAGTCTCTCTCTTCCTTTAAGATGCACTTCAAGCACCACCTTCTACGTGAAGCCACACCCTCCCTCTAAAACTATCTTGTCTATGTTTGTATGGTATATGTCCTTATGTATGTACTGTCCCCCCCCCATTAGAATATATTCTCGTTTGAGTAGGGATTATTTCATTCTTTGTACTTGTGTCCCCAGCAGCCACACAAAATAGGTGCTTATTGACTAAAGTCCTACTTGTTTGTTATAATTATAGCCCAACTGTTGAACTCAGGAAGGGGCCAGCCTCTGAAAAGAAACTCTGAAGGAAGGACAAAATTTGTACAGACATTGAGGGAGGGAGAATACTATCAGGAAAGTTTTGGGGTTGGAAAAGAATATGAGAGAGAGTGTGACCACAACGGGGATAGGTAGAAAACTAAAGAGAAGAGGTAATGATTCTTTGACTACAAAATCCATTCAATGGTTGAGGGTCCTCTGGTAATGACTGTTCACAAAGGAATCATCCCTAAAACAAGAGAGGGATGGCAGGATGAGTCATCTGGGAAAACCTAGCTTCTTAATATTTTGGGGAGATGAGGCACATGGGGAATGGCAGGCAGGTTGGGGATGGGGAAGAAGACTGTCTCTTTAAGGCCAAATCTGCTGGCTCCAGATCTGGCCTTAGAACAACAAAACAAATACACAGCTTCCGTTACATTTGACCTAACTCTGGCTGGTGTATTTACAGCCAAGGATGAAGAATAAACAGATCCCAAAATGAACTTCTGTGCTCTAGAAGTCCCAGCTGGGGCCTTGCTGCCTAATCTCAGGAAGGTCACCCTTTGGCATTGGCTTCATAAAGGTCCCAACCAAAATTTCTCCCCAATACCCGGCCTTGACATGCCCACAATTTCAGGCTCTATTCTCCTATATCCACAGGTTCTTATCCGCCATCATGGCCCTGGAATTAGCCCCAATTCCCAAAAGAAAGTTTTTTTGCCATCCCAAATTTTCCTTGAGAACTTTTTCTGGGTCTCTCCTTTGCTCTGATTAAATTACACTCTGCCTTATAGCATACTTATCCATGTATATAATGTATCCCTCATATTAGATTATAACCTCCTTGAAGGAAGGAAGTGTGTCATTTTTCATCTTAGGTATTTCCTGGGCTGACTCTAGTGTATACAGTAGGAAGTCAGTAAATGTTTTGGTTGAATTGTGAAGAAATTCTCCCACATGTCTGGTTATAGTTTCCAGTAAGCCAAAGATTCATCCCCAAAGAATTTATTCTTCCTAATCCACCACCATCCTCATCAGCCACACCTCAGGGGATTCTGCAGTTTCCCCCTGATTCTGGGTCCATCCTCCTTCCCTTAATTCAGCAAAAACTAATCTGGGTTTAAAAAAAAATAAAAAATCTTTACCAAGAAATCAGGGTAGGCAAAGAGAATAAAGCATAATAATCTACCCATACTAAAGTTTGTCAAGTTCAAAAAGGCCTCAAGGGTTAACCCTGGCTGACCCTGCTTTAGTTTAATTAAGGGCTTTTTAACACATAGACTGGAGCCAGGGAGTTAAGGAGGAATATTGGTATTCCCAGGAGGGCTTGTTTCAAGTTGGAGGCAGAGAGACACAGAGAATAGAGCCTGTTTAGGTGAAAGGGGCTTCAGGGTTTGGGTTGTAAAGGTGTTCCCGGCCTTTCCTGTGGGAACTTCTGTCCAATAGTGGATCCTCAGTGAAGGGCATTTCTGTGCTGGGGAAGGGACTGTAGCCTTGGGTGTGACTGGGTCACACCCCTTTTCTAACTGGGAAAGTTAAGCTGCCCAGTGCTGTCACTGTTTGAGAAACAGATGGCCTCTCCTTGCTTTCATTTGTTCTGCTCTGTAATTAAACAGAGCTGGATTCCGATGCCTTTGATCTCCAGGCTGAGAGTTTACCCCAGAGTCCCTTCCCCCTGAGACTGGAGCTTGGGCCCTCCCCTGCAGACAGAGGTTCTGGGTGGCCAGAGATTCCCCTGAACCAAAGTCAGGCTTTTCTGCAAGCTGGATGCCAGGTACAATGGGCTTCCCAGCCTCCAAGAAGAGAAAGCCAGCACCTTTCAGGTGGCTGAAGGCACTTGGTCCTTCTCCAGCTTCCAGAGACTGTGGGAATCTAATGCTTAGTCCTAACCTTCTCTGTGTCTCTGTGTCTCTGTGTTGGTATGATGCCCAAGCCTCCTTTAGCTGAGAAGATCCAGGGCTGTCAGGAAACTTCTTCATCCCTTGTGGCTCATCACCCCAGTCTAGATCACACTAACCTCACCTCTTGTTCCTTCTTGACCAGGCCTCTCTCATCTGGCAAAACTAGCCTATTCTCTATCACCTTCGTACATGATTTAGTCTTTCCTGTACCAGTGCTATCTCTACTGAGCCAAGCCTTACCTTGAACTGCAGCTAGCTCAAAATTCATCCCCTCCAAGAAGCTTTCTGCAAGGATCCCCACCCCATTATGATGCCTTCTTTACCGAAAGGACCCATCAGCACAGACAGACTTGGCTTATAGGATTATAAATCTTGGCCTAGAAGGTCCCTTAGAGATCATCTAGTCCAAACTTAATTTTGCAGATATGGAAACATATCCAGAGAAGTTAGGGGACTTGGCCCAAGGTAAGTGGTAAGGCAGGATTCAAACTCAGGTTCTCGGGCTCCAATTATAGCACCCTTTTCACTGCCTTAAATCATAGCTTATTTGGTGTTATTTGGTTCTATTGAGTCCACTTGCAGCAACTGTCCAAGCTTGACTCATATGCATATATCTAGTCTTTCCCAAACAATGTCAGGGCTGGAAGAAGTTTTAAAACATAGTGTCAGAGCTAGGAAAGACCATTAGTGATCATCTAGGTCAACTTCTCATCTTACAAATGGGTTAACTGAAATGCAGAGAGAGGAAATTACTGTCCTCAGATCACAGAACAAGAGTCTGCCCTGGAATTCAAATCTCTTTGATTCCTAATCTAATCCTGCCTTTAATATTTTCACTGTCACATTGCCCCTTAGATTGTAAGCTTGTGAAGGTTAGGGTACATGTCATCTGCTTCATTTATATTCTACCCCTCACCCCATTTCCCAGATTCCTCATACAGGGCTCTTGATACACTAGGAATGCTTATGGATGGCTATGCATTAAGGTGACTGATTTACCTGCTGAGACTCTCCGATGTCATTGGGGTTCATTCCTTTGGGTTAAACATTGCTCTCTTCAAGTTTCTTTTTAAAAATGCAAGCCCATTCTGGGAAGAGGACATATTCAGTCCTAAAAGCCTTAGTGTAACTTCAAGAGCTGGCCTTTCCTTCCTGACAGGGAGGAACCAGGGTCGGTCAAGGTACTTCAAAATCTTCACAGTTTTGCAGAGAGCTGGCTCCTTGGTCTGACATCAAAAGGCATCCCAGGTGCTGTAGTCTCTGTGCTCTCAGGAGGAAGGACAGTATAGTACTGCCAGGGAAAGACACTGGGTCTGAAGAGGGGACCCTTCTCTGTTGGACTCTTGGGGGGGGGAGGCACAAAGTGAGAACAGAAATCTGTTTCTGGATATTGTGCCCATTTCCTAGACATGCCCTGAGATTCCTTACATTTCTAAATTTATGATCTTCTAATGCTGGATTCCGGGGCAATAGAAGCCAGGACAGACAGACATAACTTTGGTGAGAAACTAAACAGAACCAAAGGTGTTGTGAAGAGAAGGATTTCAGAGACATGAGAGGAATAGAACTTCCTGAAAGGATAACAAAGTAAATGATACTGAAGGGTTGTCACAAAAATACATGTGGGAGGTGGGCTGGTGACGGGAAGCTTTAGAGATCAATTTATTTTTTTAAAAAGGAGATCATAGATTTAAAGCTAAAGGGAACCTTAGAGGCTGAGTCCAACCCCCTCATTTTACAGATGAGGAAACTGAGACCCAGAAAGATCAAGTGACTTGCTGAAGATCACACAAGCTTTTTAGTAAAGCTAGGATCTGAACACAAATTCTCTGACCCTAAATTCGAGGGTGGAGGTGGGGTTTGTTGGTTTGTTTGTTTTTTACTTCACCACACTGGAGAGTTGAACTCCTTAGTGCCCAAGCTCCTAGTTCTTGGCTTTTCTCAATTTTCCTCTCAAGCCCAATGGCCCAAGGCTCTGAAACTTTCTCTCTAGGCTTATGAGACACTGAGCCTTTGATGTGGGGAAAGTTGGGGAGGGTTGGATGATGACATGGGCTGGGGGTGTAATTAGTTGAGCAAGCATGTACACACATGGGTGCACCCACAGCCTTGCAGCTCCCCCACACATGTCTCTTTCCCCAATGAAAATACATTCTTTTCAAGCAGAGCAGAGAACAAGGGATTGGGGAGGCCCATAATGAGAGACTAAATCTAGCTCCCCCTTTTAAAGCTGATGTTGCTCTCAAGATCCCCCTCTCATCCCCTCTTCTACAATTTCCAGTGCCACCCCATCCTCTCCAAACCTTGCAAGCCCCACCAAATGTCTCCTAAACTCACTTCCAGGGTAATCATGCACCTTGATGAATAACTGATCATATCACTCTCCTGCTCCAACACTAGCTCCCCGAGCCTACAGACAAATGTTAGGGATAGTTAACACACTGGATGACAAAGTCAGGACCCTGAAGAATCTTTACATTGTCTTTCAGCATTATGCTGAACCTACTCATGTGAAATTCACAGGAGATACACACAGTCTTGCACATCAGAATGAAAAATCAGTTTCACCAGATGAGCTAGACAGCAGTTGTTCTGAAAAAGATCTGGGAGTTTTTGTGGATCCTAAGCTGAATCATCAGGGTGATGAAGGAGTCAAGAAAGTTAATGTGATCTTGGGCTGCAGTGAGAGGGGATGTAGCTTCCAGCAACAGGGAGGTGATTATCTCACTGTGGGTACTCTGCCCTCCTTAGAGCTCATCTGGAATTCTGTATGCATTACAGTACAAGTTTTACAATTTAAGGAAAACACGAAAGCTGGAGAGTGGCCATGGTGAAGGGTCTTGAGCCCATGTCATGTGAGGATTGGCTAAAGGACTGGGGCAGAGTTAGCCTGGAGAAGGGGAAATTTAAGAGAGGGGAATATAATAGTGGTTTCTTTGTATCCCCATCACTCAGGATGGTACCTGACACATAAGAGCTTAAATGCTTTTTGATTGATTGATTGACTGATGTATTTGAAGGGCTGTCATGTGGAAAAGGGATGAGACTTGTTCTATTTGTCCCCAGAGAGCAGAATTCAGAGCAATGAGGGAGGCAAAGTTGCAAAGAGGCAAATTGAGTCTTGATGTCAAGAAAAACTCCCTAACAATTAGAGTTACCCCAATGTAGGCCCAATGGGCACCTCTGAGAGGTGGTGGATTCCTCCTTTTCAGAGGGCTTCACAAGAGACTGCACAACCTCTTGTCAAATATGGTATAGTGGGGATTCCCTTCATGGATGGACTGGACCAAATGCCCCCTGAGATCCTTTCCAACTCTCAAATTTTGTGATTCTGTGATTTCTCAACCTATTATTCAAGGTCCCCCTTAACCTGGCATCTATCTACCTTCCCAGGTGTATGAGGTATTCAGGGAGGACACTGATGTGAGGGTTTGCAGAGCCCTTCTCAGAGCTGCTCACCCACCTTTGGTGTCCACCTAGCCTCAACTCTCACCTGTGGCTCCAAGAAGCTGTAGCATGTGTAGCAGCCACACCCTGGTAAACCGTCTCAGCAGATGGGCCAGGTTGAGGGTCACTGACAGGCCTCAAACCCATCAATGAGTTAGGAGGATGTCTACCCCAAGCACGTGAAGACTTCCCTGGTGGAACGGATGATTGAGAACAATTTGTTCCAATAGCCTACGAAGGTGACTGAAGCAGGCACAGTAGAGTGCTTAGAGCTTGGTCAGACTCCAAGGTCATACACTGTATCCCCATAGCCAGTTGTCCGGACTTTTGTCCTGCCACTGGACGTCAAGGATTCTAGAAGAGAGAATGAGGCTGATGATTTTATGCAGCTCTGCCTCACTTAAGTCCGATTGACGCAAAGGTCAAGACACCACCCTATGATGTCATTGGTCCGCTTCAAAAACTGAAGGACCAACCAAAGCAAACATAATTTCCCAGCCTTATGTCCTACTACCCTCTTCATGAACCCGATGCCTGAGGCAAACTGGGATACTCATCCTTCCTGAATATCTCTTGTATTCTCCAATTTCCATTCTTTTGTTCTCACTATTCCCTATGTCAAAAATACCCTCCCCCGAGGGATCTGAGAGAAAAAATTGAGAATTATCTTATCTGTGCTCTAACAGTCCCCAAAATACCCCCTAGATATAGATAGATAGATAGATGATAGATAGATATAATCCAACATAACACATATACAAGACAGACATAGCACATACATACAAGAGATACACAAGACAACAGAACTGATATACAATATACATTCACAATGGATACAACATATACTAGCTATAAAATGACACACATATACAATAGATAACTACACACATAAAATACACACACAGACTTTCCTCATTAAAGGTCCATCTGACCCTTTCCAGATGAATTGGGCCGCCTAAGGGACCCAGGGTCTCCCTAGATAAACATAACCTGTCCTCTTAATAAACAGTAATTTTCCAGTTCAACCAAGGTCCATAACAGATCTAGGCCACTTACTGACATGGGCCAGATGTCTCTGTGTCCCCCTGAACAATCCCATTATCTCCAGGGACCCAGCCAATCAGCTGGGGCTTCTTCCTATATCTCAGTTTCCTGAGAAGAGAAGGACAGGAATCTGGAAGCTGGCTGAGCATCAGAGGTAGGAATTCCTTCTCCAATTCTGGCAACTCAGGGTAAATAGACCTTGTCCTGTATAAGACAGAGATATGCCCATTTATCAGAATGAGTTAACTGAGGAATAAGTTCCACTCAGGGAGGGAAGTGCAAGTTCAAATCTCAACTTTGCAGCTTAAAATGAACTTCCTACCTGGGTGACTTTGGTTCCATTTCTTCCCTTCACTGGGCTTCATTTTACCCATCAATAAAATGAAAGAATTGGTCTAATGATCTCTAAGCTCTTATCCTTCAGGAAATATTGATCCTATAAGGGGAAGAACTTAACCTTAATCTATTTCTTTAAGACTTGGGTCTCTTGGTCTCAAGAGTCAAATTCATATTGCTTCCAATACTCCTAAAACCCAGATCTGGCCATGACACTTCCTCCCCTCTAAACCTTCAATGGTTCTATCATGAGCACCATCTTTCTCCAAATAATCATTTACTTCCATTTAGAGGTGCGACAGGAGAAGCAGGACCACAAAATCAAGTTCTTCATATACAGGCACATATGTAGAATAAATGCCTATATGGTTTGGATAGTAGAATTCTCTGGCATTCGTAATATGTCTATTTCAACAACCAACCATAACTCCAGAGGACTCAAAATGAGACACGTTGACCACTTCCTGTTAGAGAAGTGGTAGACCTCGGAGTACAGACTGAGATGTATTTTTTGACATGGCCGATGTCTACTTTGTTTTGCTTGAATATATGTGTTTGTAATAGGAGTTTTGTTTTTCTTGCTTTCTCACATAGGGACTGGGTGGGAGAGAGAGAATGCAGTTATGAAAATGAAATTTAATTAAAAAAATAAATAAAATCAGGTTTAAAAAATGTGTATTTACAGCATCACTGAACTTCAGGGTCAGAAGGGACCTCAGAAGTCGTCTAGATCAGTCCACATAAGAATACATCCCTTCTCTGACATCCCTAACAAATGTTCTTTCACCTTCTACTTGAAAACCTCCAGGGCAAGAAACAAAACCACTACTTCCATGGGCAGCTCTGCTCAACTTGCCAGGAACCTTTTCATTACATCTAAGTGAAACCTGTCTCTCTGTAGTTTCCAGATGTTGATCCAACTTCTGGTTTCTGTGGCCAATCAGAATAAATCTAATCCTTTTCCCCTAAGATGGCACTTCAAATAGCTAACATTATTTATATAGTGCTTACAATGTTCCAGGCACTCAACTAAGTACTTTGTGATTATTATCTCATTTGATCCTCACAACAACCCTGGGAAGTAGGTGTTATTATTATTCCCAATTAACAGATGAGAAAACTGTGGCAAACAGGTTAAGTGACTTGCCCAAGGTCACACAATTAAGTGTCTGAGGTTAGAATTGAACTCAGGTCTTCCTGACTTCAGGCCCAGCACTCTATCCACTGTACCTCCCAAAGTCTGCTTTTCTCCAGGCTAAACATTCCTAGGCTTTTCAATAAATCCATATGACAATGTCTATAATGCCTTCAATATCCTGGTTACATTCCTCAGGAGAGTCTTCAATTTTTCAGCCTTCTCCTTAAAATGTTCAGAACTTAACACAATTACTTCAGATGTGCTCTGACCAGGATAAAGTATGGCAGCATTAAAGGTCTTCTCCATTAGAATATAAACTCCTCCATGAGTAGAAATTGTTTTGTATTTGTAACCTCAGCATCTGGCATAGTGGCTAGCACATAACAAGCTTAACCAGTGCTTATGGATCCATGGATTGAATGATTGATTGATCTTCACTTCATTCTGGACATTCTAACTTTCTTAATGTGGCATAAGCCTACATTAGCATTTTTTTGGTTACCACGTCTCATTTTTGCCTTTTCTTGAGTTAAGGATCTACTAAGCTCCCAAGATCCTTTATTAATATATATTTTTTGTCTCCTCTGATAGAATGTAAGCTCTTTGAAGGCAGGTACTATTTCATTTTTGCCTTTGTATCCCTAAAATCTAGGCCAATTCCTGGCTCATAGTAAGCATAATAAGTACTTGTTGATTGAATGACTGATTGTGTCATTAATTTTTTGAACCCAGAAGTAGAACTTTACATTTATCCCTATTAAATTCCATCTCCTTAGATTTATCTCAGGTTCCAGCTTGTTGAGACCTCTTTTGTCTTTTTGTTAAAAAGGGGGGGGGGGGAGGAGGTGGAATGTTGTAGATTTCCTCGTTATGTTCCCTTTATCTTGTGCCCTGGGCACCTGTCTACCTAGCTTATTTTTTGGCTATTCCTGACTATGCTTCTTACTCCTTAATGACTAAAATCCAGACTCTTTACCCAAGCATTCAAGACCCAATACTATTTGACCTTACCATAGGATATTCTATCCATAACTCCTGCTGTGTTGTACAATGTAAAAAGATTGGTTTGGGAGTCACAGGACCTGGGTTCAAATCTCACCTCTGACATATCTATGTAATCATGGGCATGTCACTTAGTCTCCTTAGGCCCCAGTGTACTCACCTGTAAAATGAGGGGGTTAGACTGGGTGGTCTCTGAGGCCCCTTCCACCTCCAGAGCTAGGATCTTATGATATCTCTGCCAGAAAGTGGGCAGAATATTTCTCATCTGCCTCACCTTCTACCACATTTGACTATTTGTGAGTTCTACACTTACTGTGAACTTTCATAGTTCCATACTCCTTTTTTCAAGGTGTCCTTTCTACCTATCCAATTCTACCCATTCTTTAGGGCCTAGTTCAAGTCCCACCTTCTCCTCCATCAAATCTTGCCTGGTGTCCCTCCTACCACCCCAATGGAAGTGATGGCTCCCTCTTCTGTGCTCCCACTACACTCTGGCAGTACCTTTCCTATGAATGGCCCTCAGTACTCTCTGCTATGCACAGCGATATCTCTGCCCATCTCATCTTGTCTACTAGACTACCGTCTCCTTCCGGACAAGGATATATTATTCACATTTGTCTCACTCTCCTCGTGGTATACAGGGCTTTGCACATAGTAGGCACTATTCGTTGAGTGAATGAATGAATGAATTAACCCCTTCACCTAGTTTACAGATTCACCTCTAACCCTGGCCATAATCTGACCCACATCCTAGACCATATCCTGAGACCTAATCTCAACTACAGACTAAGCCCTGATCCTCTCCTGTCATTTCAGTCAGTCAGCAAACATTTATTAAACACTTACTATGAACTAGTCACTGTGCTAAGTACTAGACATACAAAGAAAGGCATTATTTCTGCCTTCAAGGAGCTCATATTCTAATAGGGGAGGCAACATGAAAATAACTAGGTACAATAGTAATGGCAACATTGTGTGATGATCAGCTATGAATGACTTAGCTCTTCTCAGCAATACAATGATCCAAGACAATTCCAAAGGACTCATGATGGAAAATGCTATCCATATCCATATCCACAGTCTGAATGCAGATCTAAGCATACTATTTTCACTTTATTTTTTCATGGTTTTTTTTTCCTTTTGGCCTGTTTCTTCTTTCACAACATGACTAATATGGAAATATGTTTTACATAATTGCACATACACAATCTATATCAGATTGCTTACTGTTTTAGGGAGGGGGAGGAAGGGAGAAAAATTTGGAACTCAAAAAAATTTTTAAATGAACTTTTAAAATTGTTTTTACATGTAATTGGAAAAAAATAAAAATTTTTTTTAAAAAGAGAAAGAACCATAAAAAAAAAAACTAGGTATATATAAGTATACATGGAATAGATGGAAGGTCATCTCAGGGAAGGCACTGGCAGCTGCTGGGAGGGGTGAAGGGAGGGTGGGCAAGACCAGGAAAGGACTCTTGCTGAAGGATTTGAGCTGTCTTAAAGGAAACTAGGAAGCAGAGGTGAGGAGGGCATGAGGAATAGCTAGTGCAAAGGTTTAGAGATTGGAGATCAGAGTTTCATGATCTAGGAGCCTCAGTTAAGTCAGTGTAGCTGGATTGTTGAGTTTATAGAAGGCAGAGCAGAAGAAGAAGGAAGAGGAAGAGGAGGAGGAAGAGAAGTGGTAGTAGTACTAGTAGTAGTAGTAGTAGTAGAAGTAGTAGTTGAACTGTTGAAGGCTATTGAATCCACATGAAAGAGCTTATATCCAGATGATGAGAGCCTATATCAGGTTGGTAGCTATATGAGTAGAGAGGAAAGGACTTAAAGGAGAGATATAAAGGTAAAAAGAGCAATATTTTTCAATAGATTGTATATATAGGGTGAATGAGAGTGAGGAATTGAGAGTGAAACTAAGGTTGTGAGCCTAGGAGACTGGGAGAATGGTGGCACCCTCAACAGTAACAGGGAAGTTCAGAAGAGGGGAGAATTTGGAGAAAGAAGATGAGTTCCATTTTAGGTATGTTGAGCATGCCTATGAGACATCCAGTTTGAGAAGTCCAAAAGGCAGTTAGTGATGTGGAACTGGAGCTCAAGGAGAGAAGAGGGGTTAGTGGGATATTTAGATCTGGGAATCATCTGCATAGAGATGATAATTTCACAAATGCATGCTCTTCATTGCAAGAAAGTCTGGGTGAAAGAAAGAATGTAGCTACATCATGTAGTGTATGCCCAATGCTGGAGACACAACTAAGAGCCCTCTCCAAAGTGAGGGTGGGTCATCTTCATGTTACAATTAATTCCTCAACCCTGACTTACTCCTTCAGTTTCTAAACTAACTTTTTATTAACTTTCCTCTGGCTTTCCTTCAATTCAGCTGCTGCTTATGAGACAAAAGGAGCCTCTAGATTCTTGAATGCCCAACTAGGGAGTAGAGAGATTTGCCTTTAAGAGAGGAAGTGTGATGTATAATGAAATGATATCATTTCCCCCTTCACTGCCCCCTGAAATCAGGAAACAAATAATAGCCTAGAGAGTGGAGCTGAGGGAGGAAGAGGAGGAGGAGGAACACAGTGGGCTTGGCCAGCCAGTCCTCATCCCCTAAGCTGATCAGGGCTCTTCATCTGTCCTACTCAAAACCAATGCCCTGAGCAGGGACATGAAGGAACAGGGTCAAGGGCCCTGGCTCACATTTCTAGGTGTAGCTATCATCAAAGCAGCCCCCACAAGTCATGATGACCCATAAAAATCAATTCCAATCATTTACTATGTGCCCAGTTCTAGACTAGGTGCTGTGGCAGAGGTAAGAGAAGATTTTTGTAATAGGTTTCATAATACATTACATCTGTATAGTATTTACAATTTGCAGAGTGCTTTCCTGAAATCATCTCATATAAATGTCACAAAAACACTGTGAGGGAGATGGGGAATATATAATAATGCCTATTTAACAGGTGAGAATACTGCAGTTCAGACAGAAGGAAATAAGTTAGCCAAGGTCACACTGCCAGTGAGTGTGAGATTCTGGATATAGGGTGGCTTGTCCAAAGGCATACAGTGAGTTAGTGACCAGAACCCAGGCTCCCTGGCTCCCAGTCCAGTCTGTATGCTGCCTCCAAATCCCTGGCCACAGCCTCTTTATCCAACCACAGACTGCCCTCTAACCCCACCTAGCCTTCTCGTAGACATGTGTCACTGATCCCAATTGGGCCAGAGAAGGAAGCACTGATGGTTCAATGCATTTTTTCCTTTCTGCTGGAGACACAGTTCAGGGCTCATGTCAATCTGCCACTGAGTTAATAGAATCATTGGATAGTCAGGACAGAGAGTTCTTTTCAAATAGCAGACTTGTTCCCGCAAAGCTTTGCCTCTGGTTGCAAAAGCTTGGCTTTGCATGTCTTCCATGTCCACCCAGTGTGTCCCTAGGGGATATCTTTGCAAACTATTCTTTTATATTACTAGAGTCTCTCTCCCCTTAGCCCCTTATAAGATGTGAGTCCATCCAGCCTCCCCAGTTTAAGGCCCTGGAGAGACCCTTCCTCATTTAGCAGGTGTCCAGTAAGGAGCCACCCCTGAGCTTTTCCGTGTCCTCCTCCCTCCTCTCTGCCTGAATGGGAACCTCCTCATTTCCACCAGTCCCCTGCCTCCCTGCCTGGAGACAGAGCACTTCCGAAAAGACTGCAGCATCTAGGTCAGCCAAAGCTCATTTCCCAAAGCTCTGCTTTTAGCCTGGCTTCTGGGAAGGATGTGTAAGCTATGGCCTTCCCTGCTGTGGGTGTCAGTGGGCCAGTCAAAAAGTCCTTCCTCTATGGTGTTAACGAATTTCTCTGAGATGACAACTTTCATTCTTTCACTCAACACCCATGTACTAAGCAACTCCTTGTGCCAGGCACAAGATGGCTTAATTGACTTTAAATGGAGTGTGAGAAATAATCAAGCTGTGTCTTATATGTTAATTAGAACAATTTGCTGTCAGCAGCTTTGAATACTAAAAACATCTTGCATTTATATAGGGCCTTCTTAGTCTTCCATCTTTCCTTTCCATTTCATTCTCCCAACAGCCATAGGGAACAGATAAGGATTATTGTTTTCCTTTGACAGATGAGGAAACTGAGGCTGATAGAAATTAAATGACTTGTTCAAGGTCACGTTAGCTGGGACTAGAATCAGGCTCTAGGATTATCTCTATTGTACCAAGATTCATTCAGAGTGAGGGGACTCAGATTAAAATTCTAGCTCTGCTACTTAATCCCTTGGGAATAAGCCTCTCTGGGCTTCAGTTACTTCAATGGTCAAATGAAGTAGTTGGACTCCATCTCTAAGGCTACTGCCTTCCATTTCTAAAGCCCATGATCATACGATTCCTCCATTTGTACCCATAATCAAGATCGACTCCATACCATTCAACAATTGGGAGAAGGCAAAGCTTTCAATCAAGGCCCCTTCCATGAAAAGAGCCAGTCAGTTTGTTTTAACGTTGTCCAGAGTTCCCCTGACGATGGGCCAGATTCCACAGCCATTAGTAACTTGCAGTTTGTTTGGGCCCCCACACCTCCATAGAACCATCTGCTCTGTCCATGGCTACTAATCTCTCAGTGGCAGTGGCATTCCAGGGGTGCTCCCCACCCCAGAACATAGCATGAGCTCATTGGGGATGCTAAGTCATAGAAGGTAATGCCCCAGTTATATGAAGGGAACCAGCCAGGCAGGGTAGGGTGGGGCTGGAGGGGAAAGAGCCCTCTCCATGGCTGTACAGCTACCCATAACACACACAAAACTTTCTATTTCTCAAGCCAAATGACTGTATATCCTGTTTCCCATTGCCCCAGTAGCTTCTCCCTTGGACAAAAGGACAGTGAGCTGATAAGCAGAGAGTTTCTCCTATATTCTGACTTGCACTGATTCTCCACTGCCATTGGTTTTTTTTCACCAATAAGGTGGGTGCTTCCAGAGAATTGACCTCCAGCAGATTGAGGGACTGATCATAACCCAGCATGTTTCCCGTCCCAGATTTAGAAGATTTCCCTGCAGTGGGAACTGGATATAAATGCACTGTTTCCTGTAACCTCAGAGAATTCTTTTCCATCAGTGGTCTTGGGAGGTTTGGCAAAGTCCTGGGGATCCCTTATACTTCCAGGCCCCTGAGTCCTACTGGAGGTCCTTGGGGTTGGGGGAGGGGAAGGTCTTGTTGCCTCTGAATTGGAGGGGACTATTCAGGGCAGAGAATCCTTTCCTGTAGCAGCTGCTTCTAAATAGTGGTAGCCTCACCGTTCTTAAGTACATGGGCCACTCCAGCTGGGAGATCTAGGAAGAAAGTGATAGGCCCATCAGCTGTGGCAGGAATGTGGATCCTAGGGTTCTGAACCACAGGGAGTAAGGACAAAGCTGGGGGGCAACAGAGATCAGAGGCATCTTGTGGCCACAGCCCTCAGGCCAGTCTAGGAAAAGTCATGACAGGGATCAAGGAGGGGGGAGCTCTTCTTACTCTTCTGGCAGGATGGCAAGCCATATGGCATTCCAGGTATCCCAGGAATTGAGACAGGAGACCCAGGCTCCAGGCAGCCCAAGGCAGGGCCAGGACAGCTGGGAAATACTTATATAGCAAGAAAGGGTGGGATTAACTGCAGTTCTAGAAATAGGAGAGCCCGATCCTGTGAAAAGGCGCCTTCAAGGAGAACCAGGGGATCCAGGTTCTACTCCTGGTTTTGCCACTGACTAGATGTGGCATTTCCTCCTCTTTGGGTCTCAATTTCCACATTTATTAATTGGGGAAAATAACACCTAATTTGGTAACCTGTCAAATTAGTGTTACAGAAGGTAAATGTTACAGAAATCTTCAGAAGGAGGAAGATTACTGTTAGTTGGAGTGGTCAGAGAAGGGGTCTTGAAAGTGGAACCTGAACCCAGTCTTGAAGAATGGGTGAATATAGCTAGGTAGGCAGTGAGAAGAGGGTGTTCAGGGAGGGTGGATAGTGCGAACAGCGCAGAGCATATTTGGAAAGGGAGGGGGGAAATGAGATCAATTTGGCCAGAGCAGAAGAGTGTGAAGAGAGCAGTGAGATGTATGGTTGGAAATGTAGAGTTAAAGTATCATAGAATTTTAGGACTGGAAGACATCTAGGGAAGTCATGTGGTGAAATGGGGAAAGTGCTGGATTTAGAGTCAGAGGGCCCAGGTTCAAATCCTGATGCTACCACTTGCCTCCTGTGCCTTTGGGCAGGTTACCTAACCTCTGAGCTTCAGTTTCTTTTATATGCAAAATGCGGTGGGAGGAGAAAGTAGAGAAGATGGCCTTTAAGGTTATTTCTAGCTCTGATTCAGAGCTAAGGTACTAGGATAGTATGATCCTTAGGTTAGGGTCAAATTGTGGAGAGCTGTGAATGCCAAACTGAGGACATGGGGCTTCTTCCTACAAATCATGAAGAACCGTTGAACGTTGTTGAAGAAGGCAGTAATATGATGGAAGACTACTTAAGAAGATTTATCTCCTTCCTTAGAGTCCCTGTGGTGTCACAGACTATCAGACTTTCCTGCTCCTCCCAGACTCCCCTTCCTTGGAAATTATGCCCTTTCCATTCCCCAGAGGCCATTTGGGGCGTCTCCAGCAGGGCTGGTGATAGGGACCAGGCCTTTCTCTGTAGCTATCTGCCCCAGCTGTGAAACAGATTTCCTGCCCAGGGAACTCTCAATCCCCAATCTGCTCCTTGGCCACTGATGCTGCTATAGGATAGCCAGATCCCTTGGGGAAACCCCAAACTAGACTGCCGAGATCAGTGTCCACAGAGGCAGCAAAGATAAATGCCTTGGAACTGTAGTCAAGTCCCAGTGCTATCTACCAATTGAACCTAGGAGAGAATTTTCCAAAATGGAATGGCAACAATAGTGACATTATGCTTGATATGTCTGTCAAACCTATTACTCATGGAATTATTATTTCTATTTTGCAAATGAGGAAACTGAGACCTAGAGAAGGGAAATGAAAGATTTACTCAAAAATATTGTCCAATAGCTCTAATTACTCGCTCAAACTGAAGTTCCATATCACCAGCTCCCTCCAGGTCATTTCCATGTGGATATTCCATCTCATTAGACTTGGAGTCAGGAGGATCTGGGTTCTAATCCTGCCTCAGACACTTAACAGTTGTGTCATCCCGGGCAAGTCACTTAATCAATCTATGCCTCAGTTTCCCTTTTCTATAAAATCTGGGTGTTGGTCTAAATAGCCTCTCTACATTCCAACTCTAATCTGAATGTGTATGTGATCCTGTGATCTCTCTCTCTAATCTTCCACCTCTGGATCTATAACCCAATAATCACAACCTGGTTATGAATCCAGGCAACAAGTATGAAATCAGGAAGTATGGAAGAGGTGGAATAGACCTCAGAGGCCACCTTGTCCAATTTCCTCGTTTGTAAAATGAGAAACTAAGGCCCAAAGGGGTCAAGTGGCTTACTAAAAGTCACACAAGCTGGATGCACCAAATGTGGGATTTGAACCCAGGTCTTCTGTACTTCTGAACCCAGAGCCAATGTACTTTCCACTGCATCACACCAGATCCTCCAAGTGGTCTTATATTGGATAGTTCCATTGCTTTCAGTCAAAATTCCCTTAAGCTGGTGTTACTATGTGTTACTATGAGAGCTGGTAAACACATTACATCATGACCCACCCCCAATCCCATTCCCTTTCCCCAGCCCCCAGGAGTTCCTTGACTCTCTCCTCCCCCCTGCCATGTACCCTTTGTACTGGACCTGGCAGTGCATTTTGTTTGGGGTTTAATCTCTCTGGCCTCCATACACTAAGCTGCAGGATCTATGCTAGGTCCCCAGCAGTCCCAGAAAAAGGGACACCAGCACAGCCAATACAAGCACCCCAGCAACCTCCTTCCTGGAAGGCCCAGGGAGGCCCAACCTAATGAAAAAGAATTTCTCACAACTAGAGCTGTCCACCAATGGAACATTGGGAGAAAATGAAGGAGGGAGAGAGGTAATACCACCACTGCAAGTGCTCCAGTTGAGGCCATGTCAGAGTATCATAGGATTTAGAGTTAGAAGGGACCTCAGGTGTCATCAGGATGGGGGCTTCTTAATCTTTTTTGTGTCATGGACCCCTCCAGCAGTCTGGTGAAACTTCATCTGCAAATAAAGTTTTTAAATAATTGAAGAAAATGTTAAATTTCAGTTAAAGGTTACTGAAAATGAAGATGAGAATTTTTTTTTCATCCAAGTTCATGGGCTCCTTAAAATCTATCCATAGGATTAGCCATGGATCCCAGGTTAAGAACCACAGTCTAAAATATAATAATATTTTGAGATGATGAAATCTCAGTGCTTGCAATGCTTGTAATGAGAATGTGTGTGTATATACATATGTGTATGTATGTATATATGTATGTATGTATATGCACACACACATACCAGGGCATATTGTTTTCCATCTTTAAAGTATCTTAGATATCCATACAGTACTATAACAACCAATGCTCACATAACAAGGTTTTGCTAACCAGGTTTTGTCTATATGTATAATGTTGTGGCCTTACAGTAAAGATCATTTTTCAAGTATTCTGAAATAAAATGAGGCTATAATTGTTTGAATACAAAGGAAAGAAAAAGAACCCCTGCTCTAGTTTATAGATGAGAGAACTGAGGGTCAGAGAAGGATGAAATTTGTCCAGGTAGTAAATGAAAGTCAAAATGTGAATCCATGTCTTCTGACTTCAAATCCAGTATCCTTTCCACCCTACCATGCTCCTTCAGGGCACTGGAGAAGAGATTCCTGCATTAGAGGGAGGTAGGACAAGAAAGAGTCCCCCAAAATCTCTTTTGGCTCTAACTTTTATGACCTTATGGCTCTGTTCCCTATGTTGCTATTTGGAATCTCTCAAATATAGAACCAAGCTGGGAATTACCTACAACCCCGAGATTTTCAGTTTTCCAGGTTCCCTATAAAACTGTACTCTTATTTCGTACCTCCATGTTCCCGCTTCTCTCACTTCCACCTTTTTCATCAGAGAAAACATGACTTTGATCCTGGAAATAAAATGCTTAACAAAGCAGCAAGAGCAGGATATTTTCTCCTTGGACTCCTGGCTTGGCTGAGGCTCCCCATTCCCTAGCTAATATCCAAAACTGACTCCTTTGGGGAAAAGATTCAGCCCATATTAGCCTGTTTGGCTAGAGAAGCAGAAGGGATTGAAGCCACATGGAATTGTAGGGACCTCATCACGTCTTTCAGTGTCATCCATTGGGCTGGGCAGACAATAGGTACTTTATTAAGTGCTTGTGAAAAGAAATATGTCATGTACAAAAATATACACATTAGCTCTTTTGTGGCAACAAAGAACTGGAAATTAAAGGAGTGTTCATCAATTGAGAAATGTCTGTACAAATTACGGTATATGAATTTAATGGAATGCCATTGTGCTGTAAGAAATTATGAAAGGGGTAGTTTCAGAGAAACTTGGGAAGAGTTTATGAACGGATGCAGAGTGAAGTGAGAAGAAACAGAACAATTTATATAATGACAAAAAAAAGACAAATAGCTTTGAAAGATTTAGGGGCTCTGATTAGCATAATGACCAACCACAATTCCACAAGACTCATGATGAAGCATGCTGCCCACCTCCTGACTGAGAGGTGTAGAAGGAGGCATATTTTTTTTTTGCATGACCAATGGGGAAATTTGTTTTGTTTGACTCATTTGTTACAAGAGTTTTCTTTTTCTTTTTGTCAGTTGTGTTGGGTAAAGATGGGAGGAAGAGGAAAAAAAGATTTCTCTTCATTAAAAAAAATAAATTTAAAAAAGAAAGGAAATACCTTCTCTACTGCCCCACCAATGGGTACAGAGAAGGTGATTTCAGGACTGAGAATAGAGAAGACCCCTACTCTCCACCCCAAGTAGGGGAGTTTCCCAGGGATTAATCTAAAGTTAATTATAAGGATTAGATTCTAGTGGAAAGAAGGAAGGAAGGAAGGAAGGAAGGAAGGAAGGAAGGAAGGAAGGAGAGACAGATAGACAGACTCTGTCAGCTCTAGAGAGATGAGGGCAGGCATGGAGAGTAAAAATGTAAGGTTCACACTAGTTAGAAAAAGCTCCAGCTGGGAGCAGCTAGGTGGCGCAGTGGATAGAGCACCAGCTCTGGATTCAGGAGGACCTGAGTTCAAATCTGGCCTCAGACACATAACACTTACTAGCTGTGTGACCCTGGGCAAGTCACTTAACCCCCATTGCACAACCAAAACACAAAAAACAAAAACAAAAAAAACAAAAACAACAAAGAAAAAGCTCCAGCACTGGTCCTAGTTGGCTCAGTGACCTCAGGCCAGTTCCTTAAAGTCTCTGCATTGCTATTTCCTTATCTATAAAATGAGAATAATAACCTGTGCACTACCTACCTCCCAGGATTGTTGAGGACAAGCATATTTATAAATCTTAAGGCATTAAATTAATGTGGGTTATTGTCATACTATCAATAACAATGGTAATTATTTTTAGTAATTATCCAAGTGTAAGTTGATTGGGTCCTGACTAGGGTGCTTTGAGAATGACCCTAATACAGATTCTAATGAGGCTTCTGGCAGGGGGATTTGACTTAATAACTAATTATTAGTAATTATCATAATAATATTTTTAGACTAAACTAGACTGTGAGGCTCAAGTCACTGTTACCCCAACACTGCTCCCCAAAGGATGAAAAGGATGGACAACCTCTAGATTTTCTTCCCCCTTTACAAACTACTAGGTGATGTCTACCTAGCATTCTTCTTGTAGTCAGCTCCCTAAAAAAGTAGATTCACATTTATCTTGATCAATATTTGAATTTTACAGATGAGGAAACTGAGGCCCAGAGAGGTGAAGGGACTTGTTCAAGATCAAACAGCAAATCAACGGCATACTGAGAAATCCATTTGATACTGCCTCATCCTTTCTCTTTTGTAAATCCTCCTGCCCTTTACCATCCCTCAGACCTTGAAAGGGTCCAGTCATGGTGTCAGACGGGTAGGTTTGTGGGCCAGACTTTCTTCCACCTGGGCACCATCTTAGACCAACTAATTTGTTATATTACGGATTTCATTCTGTAGGCATAAAAAATCCCTATTCTCAGGATGCAGTGCGGTATGGGGGGTGGGGGTGGAGTTAGGAAACCTGGGCTCTATTTCTAGCTCTGGAGCAATTCACTGTGTGACCTTGTACAAGCCATTTTCCTCCTCTAAACCTCAGTCTCCTCATGTGGAAAATGATGAGGTTGACCTAGATGGGCTCTCTGATTTCTCCTAGTTGTGATATTCTATGTTCTATGTTTAGAACACTCAATGCTCTAAAGCAACTTGCAGCCCTAGGATCCTAGGAGGTGGCTGTATAATTTTTACTGGGGGTGTCTATAAGGTGTCTATACACAATGATATCCAAGTGTCTCCAGAGCAAAATTATTGCTGGCTGTCTGTGTTCAGAGTCCTGGCTGGCCGTGGAGAGGAGGTGGGGGGTGGGGGACACTAAGAGAGCCATGCTAGAAATCCAGTTGAAACCAGGTACAGCTGACTGGGCTGAACTTCCTCCTGGCAGGGATCTCTGAGCTTAGGGAAGGCAGGAATATGCCCGGGCAACACACCCAGCTCTCCCTGGCCAGGATCCCTGGCTGGCAGGGAGAGTACCACAGGAAGAAGAAAAGGCTAGATACTAGGGTGCATGGGGAAGACATTCTCCCTCAAGAATTAGTCTGTTCCATTAGACATGGGACAGTGTCTTACATGTAGAAGATACTTAATAAATGTTTACTGAAGTAATTAGGCATGCAGTCTTGCACAAATTCTTCTGCCAGAGATACTGCAGCTTAGGGTTACTTTTAAACCATCCTAGTCAGGTCCCATCAACTAATACCTGAATTAACGGGGTAAGTAGCCTAAATGGTCTCCCTATTTCTGGGCTTTCTCCATGGTCTATCTTGTGCATTTTGCCCAGACTTATCTTTCCCAAACATGAATTGTAGCATATCATTTTCCTGGTCAGAAAAATTCCTGTTAGCCACAGAACAAAACCCAGACTTCCTAGCCTGACATTCTGGATCCCTTCTCCTATCTCCATCTTCACTCAATCTAGTTTTACACATCCATTGAAATTCTTCTTTCGTTCTCCTACAGAAATCCTTTCCTACAGCCAGACTGGCTGTAGGTTCATTCTCACTTCTGCACCTTGGTTCCTGCTCTTCTCCACCTAGAATGCCTTCTCCTTTCCTCTCTTTTCAAATTCCTACCCATCATTCAAGGCCCACTTCCTTCAGGAAGCCTTCCCTGATTAGTCCTGCTCTCACTGGCCTCTTTGTTTGGATTCCTGCTGTTATTGTTGTTTAGTCAATCAGTCCTGTCTGACTCTTCATGACCCCATGAACCATACTGTCCATGGAGTTTTCTTGGCAAGGATACTAGAGTGGTTTGCCATTTCCTTCTCCAGTGGATTAAGGCAACAACTTGCCCAGGATCACACAGCTAGTAAGAGTCTGAGGGCAAATTTGAACACAGGTCTTCCACCATTCCAGACCCACTGCTGTATTCACTGAGCTATCTAACGTCCTCTTGGATTCCTGTAGCTAACATTTATTGCTGGTGTAACACTCCCTCCCTCTCTCCTTCCTTCCCTTCGTTCTTTACCTACAGGTCATACCATTTTGAAGTAGCAAGGAATTTTTAAAAAGTTAATCTGTCCTACTACCCCTGCCCATCTGTCAACGAATAAATTAAAATTTTAAAAGAAAACAACCAAACCAAAAAAAAAAAAAAAAAAAACACCACTTCTCTCAATACATATCTACATAGTTTGGCCAAAAAAAAAAATCACATTAGCCATGTCATAAAATGTTATCTCTCTGCACCCTGAGTTCATCATCTGTCTTTCAGGAAGTGAGTGGTGTGTTTCTTCTTCTTCTTCTTCTTCTTCACTTATGGCTTATTAGTGCATTGATCAGCATTCCAGAGTCTTTCTAAATTGTTTTTCTCTAAAATGTTACCATTGTATCATTTTTCACTGCATTCCTACATGTTTTTTCATGTGTTTTAAGTTTTGTTTCCCCACTAGATTTTTACTAACCCTTTAATAACAGGGTACTATCTCTTCTATTGCCCTCCAGTGCCATGTTCTGAGCTTGGCAGACTACAGGGGATCACCTGTATCTCCACTTCCCGCCAGACCTTTCTAAGAGGGTGGGCTTAGGGCTAAGACTGGAAGGAGTAAGAACCAGACTAACTTCTTTCCTCCTACAACTAGATACGAAGAGTGTTTTGTGCTTGGAGAGCAGAGAAAGCCCTTGTTTCTAGCCCTTTGTTGTTTAGAATTTACTGTAGCCAAATTAACAATGCCCTATTACTCTGTGTCACTCTGTGGAACACAGAAAACTCCAATTTCAAGAAAGGTTTGGTCTAGAGAAAGACACAGAGTATCAGGGTGATATCGCTGACTGGGTTACAGTGAATTGTGTGCAACAAAGGAGGGCTCAGGTCTTAGGCCTGACCTATCCCTGGCAGAGGGAGGACATTGCCACAATCTCTTTTCATAATCAAAGTACATTGAAGGTAGGAGCCAAGAGTGGAAGAGAAGAAGGATGATGTGCTCTCCAATTCAGATTCCCAAACAGAGAGACAACTGTGGCCTTTTTTCCCAGAAGAAGAACTTGCCAGGGCCATGACCTGAAGCCTAGTCCCTGGGCCCTGGGCCTTTTAGCAACTTTGGAGGCCAGTCAAAGATGTAGTGGATAGGGAAAGGGGTGCCTCTCATGGTGGAGGCACATATATTAATGTATACAAAACAAATACAAGTATTTTTTTGGTGGGGAGACACTAGTGAAGGGCAGGCATGGGGTTGGGGAAGTGTGTACCAGATGGACCCAGAATAAAGAAGAGAGAGTTCAAATCCTGTCCCAGGCACTTCCTAGCTATTTGACCCTGTACCCAATTCACAGGAGCTGTTGTGAGCCTCAGATGAGATAATATATTGTAAAATGCCTTGTCAATCTTTAATTGGCATATAAATATTAGCTGTTATTACTTAAGAATTGGCAAAGCCATACTCCCTCCTCACGTCCACCTGGCTTCCTTCAAAGCTGAGCCTTACGCCAGCTCCCACCATAACTCAATCCATTCAACAATCATTCATCAAGTACCTCTTATGTGCCAGGCATTGTACTAGGCACTAGGGATATAAATACAAAAAATATGAGTCCTTTTCTCATCCCTGCTCCCCACCTATGACTGCCCTCCACTAATGCCTTCCCTCCAAAAAAATTACCTGTATTTATTTTGTAGATGAGGCAGCTAGGTTGTACAGAGGATAAAAGCATTGGCTCTGAAGTCAGGAGGACCTAGTTCAAATCCAACCTCAGACACTGTGCGGCCCTGAGCAAGTCACTTAACCCGGTTTGCCTCAGTTTCCTCATCTATAAAATGAGCTGGAGAAAGAAATGGCAAATCACTCCAGTGTCTTTGCCAAGAAAATCCCAAATCAGATGACTAAGATTCAGACATGACTGAAACGACTCAACAACAATTGTTTATATATATATGTGTATATATATATATATATATACACATATATACACACACATGTATATATGTGCCTCTATATGGGAGGCACCCTTTCCCCTTTGCCTTTCCCCTCCCCTATTCTCTCCCCAGTCTAGGGCCACCCAGAACCTTTCAGGCTTACGCATTTTTGATGAGATGAGAGGCACCTGTTCTTTTTCTTCCAGAGAAATGGACAGACTCTGAGCTTTCCCATCTGCCCTTCCTCTATGCCCTGTAGACCTCTAGCACTGTCATCTAAAGCTACTAATATAGCTTTTAAAGATCCCAAGGCCTTGTCACCTGCCCCTGCCATTGCATCCTTAGGATTTCTGGTCCTTTCCACTCACTCTGAAGCTGAACCTGCTTTTATGTATTGTGTGAACTTACTGAGATCGGGAACGATCTTGATTTTTATATTATCTCCAGTATTTAGCATAGTGCCTGGCACATAGTAGGTACTTTTTAAATGCTTGTTTGCTTGATTTCCTTCTTCTTGGGATCATAAAATTATAGATCTGGAACTTAAAGAAACTTCAAAGGCCATCTTGTTCAACAAGTTCATTTTTAAAACAGACAAGGAAATGAAGTCCTAAGAAGGTAAATGACTCACCCAAGATCACAAGCAGAAAGCATCAGACTAGGATTTGAACCCAGGTCCTCTAACTGCAGAGTTAAAGCTCTTTCTACCCACCCCTTCTCCTTGGTCTCTCTCTCTCTGTTTCTCTGTGTCTATATCTCTCTGTCTCTGTCTCTCTATGTCTCTCTGTCTCTCTCTCTGTGTGTCCGTATGTCTGCCTCTTGCTCTCTCTCTCTCCTTCCTTCTCTTGTTCTCTCTCTCTCTCTCTCTCTCTCTCTCTCTCTCTCTCTCTCTCTCTCTCTC
>NW_020954571.1:2054463-2074812 GCF_900497805.2 Vombatus ursinus | reverse complement strand
CTCTCTCTCTCTCTCTCTCTCTCTCTCTCTCTCTCTCTCTCTCTCTCACACACACACACACACACACACACACACTAGCCCTACCATTGTCTCTCCCTCTTGGCAGTGAATCTAAAAGGGATTTGAGAGAGAAAGGGGAGACTTACTTTATTCATGCAAGCCACAATTTGATGCCACCACTAAACAGCTGTTCAGACTTCTATAGTTCTAGTCTCTTTGACCTCTGTACTTTTCCCCACTTCTTGCAACTCCAGACCTTCTCCCTTTCCATACACTCCTTTTTCCCTTCCCTTGTATCCTAAGGCTGTCTGTATAAGTGGTCATGGGTGTCCTTACCTATCATTGGTCAGTCTTTGTAGCTGATGGAAATTTCTCCTATCTCTCTGGCATCCCTTACATACTTTATTCCATTTCCCCCCTCTGTCCCATCTTCCCCCCCCCCCCCCAAGCCAAGCCAGAAAGAGAAGAGGGAATGGTGCCCACTCTGCTCAAGGATACCAGGTCCAGTCTCAAAATAAAAATAGAAATAGATGAAGGAGCCCCCACCCCAAGTAGGCTGGGTCCCCTACAGCATTTGCTCCCAACCACAAGCCATGGCTTCCTCATTGTATTCAGTATCTCCTTTCAATTCTAGTCCTTGGATGAGTCTAGCAGCCTCCCTGCTCTATCTTTATGGAAAGGCTTCTTGAGAGCAGACCATTTCTATATTTAATCTTTATACCCCTTACACCAACTGTGGGCCCTTGAACACAGTAGGCGCTTAATAAATGTATATTGAAAATCTCAAGAAGGAGGCTGGGCCCCACTCCCTGGTGTATATGTAGTAGGGATGATGCAAACAAGGGCCACCTGATCAACCTTGTGCCTCAGCCACAAGAAAGGCAGTGGGGCAACCCCAGGAAGTGGACAGGGGAGAAACAAGTAGATGGAGGGCTGGCCATTCACCACAACGGCCACCCACTCCCCAGCCTAATCTTAGTCATCCTTTCATCTTTACTGCCCCCTTCCCCTTCCTCAGAATCCTCCACAGTTCTACTCTCTCGTCCAGGTCCTACTCCTAGCATGAGAAGCCCAGTCACCCCATTGACAGGAGAGTGTTATAGGATGCAGAAAAGAGAGCATTCATTCCATTGAATCTGGAGGCTGGGCTCTCTGGTCCCCCCCCCACCTTGGATGGGGGCAAGGGGAGACTACGGTCAATTTCAAAATGGCCACGCTGTTATTATTCAAACTACCCCCACCCCCAAAAACAAAATAAAACAAAACAAAAAACAGAAAGCTGGGGACTTTCTGGGCCTGCTGGTAGGGGGAGGTGGATTGAGCTGGGTTTAACACTGTTAGTCATGGAGGAATCACAGAGGGACTGCGTGGCCCTGAAAGCTGATGGGGAGACCAATTGAGGGCAAAATTGTCCAGGACAATGGCTTCTTTGTTTCTGTGCCTGGGTCTGCCTGCCAAGGTTAGCAGAGCTGAATGAAACTCACTGGAGCTGTTCTTCACACCACATACCAACGGCCTGCTTAGATTTTTTTTTCCCTTTTCTGAAGGGGGGTCATGACAGGAGGCAGCAGAGGGGACAATGGCTTCGATTAGCATATGTTGCTGGCTGGCAGTATTGGATATGATAGAGACAGGGCCCCCATATCTACCCCCACTGCACTCTTTCAGATTCTACCACACGGAAACTTTCACATGAGGGTCTGGTGCTCAATGGGTCCCTCCCCAAGAGTGAGTCCTGGGCCCTCATAGGAATGTCTCTGGGAGTGGGAACAGCTTAAAAACAAAAAAGGAGTTATTCCCCTGTCTCAGGGCTCTAAGTCATTTTCTTGGTCCTGTGCTCCACAAAGTACTCCACATACTGCTCATCCCCTCCTCAAGATCACAAAAAGCATCACTCCCTTTTATTTTAGATAAAGACCAAACTCTTCTGCCTGGCATTCAAGGCTGAAGGCCTTGATCCCGGTCTACCTTCACTTTCACTCCTTCCCAATGGGGACCCTGTCTACCAACCAGATCTAGCTTCTTACTTTCCCCTCAAATGTGTCCCATTGTTTTCCAAGCCCTAGTCTGCTCAAGCAGTTCTATCCCCTTTCCCTTTCCTCTCTGCTTACCTGAATTCTGCCCAAATTTCAAGGCCTCGTTCAAGTCTCACCTGAAGCCTTCTTGCACCAGTCCAGTACACACTGGTCTCTTAATTGCAAGAGAAAAGGCAAGAAATGTGGCATACTGGAGAGGATATGACTTGAGTTCTGTGATCAACTCACTGTCTGAACTTGAGCAGATTATTTCCTGTCTTTGGGCCTCATTTTCCCTACCTGTAAGATCAGAGGTTAGACTAGAAAGTTTTTAAAAATCCTTCTAGATCTGACTTTCTGTGACTGAGGCAAGTGGAAATGATGGGGCCAGTGTGGTGTAGAAGACAGCTCTGGATTTGTATTCAAAGGATCTAGTTTAAATGCCAGGTCTATTACAAAGGAACTCAGTTTCCTCCTCTGTAAAACAAAGGGGTTAAATTAAATTATCTCTAAGATTCTTATAAGCCTCAAGATATTTCCAATGATATCTTAAATCCTACCATCTAAGCCTGGAGCCTCCTGGGTGGTAGGGACCATGTCTCCCACTCACTTAAGCAAGCACTCACTGAATACTTTGAGGATTGGCTCCTCCCTCATGGCCAATGCAAAATGCCAATGACCTGGGAAGAATTCTAATGGAGTCCTCAATCAAATCTGGCTACCAATTAGAGGCTGTCTTAGGGGTGGGAGGACAGGATTGGGAATCCCATAGAGCCAGCAGCGGAAAACTATAGGCATTGGAAGAGGCTGTTGAAACCGCAAACCCATTCCTCACCCCCACTCCCCCTCCAAGGCAGCATAGGGCCTCCCCACATGGGACAGGCATTTGCTCCATTGCCTGCTGGTCTTTCTTCACTCTATTTCCTGCATCTCAAATGCCTCCTTGAGCTCTAGAATCCTGGCAGTGCTTTTATTCAGAGCTGTTATCAGTTCAAATGCACAACTTTGCCACTTAGATTGGGTGGCCTGAGCAGATTGCTGGCATGAGTCACACAAATTAGAGCATTTATTAAAATGTGAAGCAATCCATCAGGCTGCAGGCTCCATAGCACTGGGAAGTGAGCTAAAGGAGGGGGAAATCTATCCTTCTGGATTGGTAGAAGATACTCTCCTTACCTCCCACCTGGACTGTTATTGCAAACTCTTAATGGGTCTCTGCCTCTGGTCTCTATCTCTCCGATCCATCTTGCATATGCTGTCAGACTGATAATTCTAAGGGATATTTTTGTTCATGTAAATCTCTTATTTAGAAACCTTCAATATCTTCCCATTACCTCTAGGAGAATGTCATGGAATCACAAGGGAATCTCAGAGGATATCTAAAACTGTAGGGTCAAACTCACTAGAAATGGGAGCCAATAGACCATAGGTAAGGATCCCTGGGAGTGCATATCGACTTGGAAACCACATAGTAGTATTATCTGTATTCTATGGTATTGTTATTTATGTTGTTAAACATCTCCCAATTGTATTTTAAACTGATTCTGACCACATATGAGAGTGTTGGGGGTCACAATTCTATCACAGGCTATGTGTTTGACATCTCTGATCTAAAGCAACCCATGCTTCAGCAGGAATCACCTCCACTGTTACCTTAACAAGTGGTCATTCAGCTTCCAATTATCCAGCGATGGAGAACTCTTCACCTCCTTAGGGAGTCCATTGTATCCACTCAACTAAATACTATGAACTCAGAAGACCTGAGTTCAAATCCAGCCACAGGCACTTACTAGCTGTGTGACCCTGGGCAATGCCTCAGTGTTATCATCTGTAAAATCAGCTGGAGGAGGAAATGTCAAATCACTCCAGGATCTTTGCCAAGAAAATCCCAAATGGGCTCCCAAAGAGAAAGAAACAACTGTTACAGTATATGTAAGATGGACTTAGAATCATAAATTTAAAGTTGGAAGGAAACTCAGAGGCCATCTAAACATGAGATCATTGTTTCATAGGATCATAGATTTAAAGTCAGACGAAATCTTGGTGACCATTAAGTCCTTCATTTTATAGATGAGGGAACGGAGACTGGAGAAATAAAGTGACTTGCCATGGGTCACAAAGCTGAGTGCCTAAGGTGGCATCTAAACCCCAGTCTTCTGTTCTCCATCCAGTGCCTCATCCACTATACCACCCTGCATCTCAGCTATCAAACCAAATGCTTCATTTTACAGATGAGGAAACTGAGATCCAGACAGGCCAAGTCATTTACCCAAGGTCACACAGGGAGTGGTCCTCTGACTCCTAAAATAGTGCTCAATGAGTAGAAATTATATCTTTTCTAAACATTAATTGATTGTTAAGGAGAAGTACACACATTGGGGCTTGTGAGGTACCATTTTGGGAGGACAAACGTCAATAGGGTTACTCCTAGAACCCAAAATAACAATTTCCCCTTTGGAGACCCATGAATGGAGGTAGCCGCTAAGGCCCAATGGATGGATCTAAATAATAAGTATAATAGTCTAACCAAACTGATCTTCTTGCTATTTCTTGCACACAGCCCTCCATCTCCTTTCTCCATGAATTTATGCAGGCTGCCTGTCCCCCATTCCTTCTTCCTCTTTAATTCTTAGAATCCCTAGTTTCCTTCCTCACTCAGCTTAAGCACTATCTCATACATGAAACCTTTCCTCAGCTTCTCTGCTGATAGCGACTCCCTCCACCCCCATATGTTACCTTTTTTTTGGTATGTGTTTACATGAATCCATGTTGTCTCTCCTGATAGTATGTAGGCTTCTTAAAGAGTGGCACTATTTAATGTTTACCTTTGTATCCCCAGTACCTAACATAGTCTAGAATGAACATAGTAGGTTCTTAATAAATACTTGTTGATTAAGGAGCGAATAGTGTCAGGGTTAAATGTTGAGGGCAAGGAGAACATACTTTTATCTTATTAATTCCAAATATCTATGGCAAGGAGAAGCAAGATTCAACTAACTTAGATGGCATCCCAGTATACTGAGATGCAACTGGGCTCACTGTTTGTTCCTGACACCCTTTTAGTTTCCTCACTATAGAGTTATAGATTTAGAGATGGAAGGGACCTTCATGGTTATCTAGTCAAGGGCTTCTTAAACTTTTTCCACTTGCAACACCTTTTCACATTTTGGCAGTGTTCATTGGCTTTGCGTGGCGTGATGGCATGCACAGTATAAAGTGCACATGTTGTATGTTCAGAACCAAGGCTGCAGTGAAGGTGCGTGATACAACATTAGCAAGCACTGCCAGAAACACCTCAGATTCATTACACATTTGATTTTGAATTAATTTTTGGTTGTTGTGCATTAAGAAACCTTTTACTGCCAAATTTGCTAAAATGTGGGGTTGTGACCCACAGTTTAAGAAGCACTGATCTAGTCCAATCTCCTCATTTTGTAGATGAGAATAGCAAGGCCCAAGGAAGTTAAGGTACTTCACCAAGGTCACTCAAGCGGTGGGGTGTTAGAGGCAGGATTTAAAACCAGATCTTCTGACTCCCAATGCATTACACTCTAATCCCATCCCGCTCTGATTTCCCAATCAACTCTTCCATAGCATGTCCTATCTCTCTGCTGTTCAATGAGGGTATAAGTCAAAGATGTACAGAAACCATGTCTTTTCTCCTTATTTTCCCCATAGCTCCTGACCCAGGGCCAGGCATTCAGGCAGAAAAGGCTTGTTGACTGATTGATCTTAAAAGTGCCTAGACCTAATTTCTTGTTGAATTGAATCAAATATCCCTGCAGTGGGGGGATAGAGGGCCCAGTCTTAGATATAAGCCCTTCAATATCTGAAAGCCCTTCCTAGCTTGGGAGGAGAGTGACATGGCCAAGGAGGGAGCCAGGAACTGCAGGGCTGGGCTTTCCTCCCTTGCTATCATCACTCCCTTCTAAACCCTCCTTTTCCTTTCAATTAATTTGAAAACCAAGGGACCCACCCAGGACCTCTCCATGGCTCCTAGCTAGCAGTTTAAAACAGTTAATCCTATGAATGCCAAAGGCAGGGAGTTGGCTGCAATAATCTATTCCTTGAAGCAACTGGATGCTGTCACAGCAATTGGAGTGCTCTGCAGGCAGCAGGTGGTGAGAGACAGGGAGAGACAAGCCCAGGGACATGAAACCCTAGATGTGGGAATATCTTCAGAGCATGGGAATTTGATCCTTGAAGCCCTCTGTCAGGTTCTGAACACCAAGGGCTGTCTGTCCAGGATCAATCCATCACTGGATCAACAAGCATTCATGGAAAGTAAAGTGTGTGCCCAGTCTTATGCTAAGTTCTTTTTGGGAGACAGGAGAAGCTATAGTCCTTGCCTTCATGGTACTGACACTGTTCTGTAGGAGATGAGACATAAAAATTATAAAAAGCTAATCCACGGTAGGAGGCAAAGCAGTACTAAGTATTGAGGAGGCAAGGGATAAGGGGAACCAGTGGGCTTAAATTGTGAAGGACCTCAGATACCAGGCTCAAGAGGCTGAAATTTGTCATCTAGGCAGAGGGAAGTCATTAAAGATTCTTGAGCAGGAGAGTGACCCAACCAAGCCACCTGCTGCAGAAAGGATTGGAATGAGATTTCCCCCTGGATTCTGAGACAGCCAGTGAGGAGAGAAGATGGAGCCAAAGTCCCATGAGGTCAAGTGGAGGGATGAGCCAGTTCTCACACTGGCAGAGGAGGGAAAGGAAAAGGAACAGTACTGTCATTGCCTGGAGAGCCCCCAGATGGACAGCCCTGTCTGCTTGTGGTTTACTGTGTCATAACTCACAGTTATTTACCTAATCTCCAAACCCTCTCCAAGTCTTCCAAATCCCTCTTCATCCCTGAAAACAAGTGAGATTGTCAGAAAGTATCTGTGCATAAAAAAGAAAAAGAAAAACATGAGCCCCCAAAGGCTCCAGGAGTCTTCAGGTTTTGTTGCTTTCCTTGGCAGAGTGACCCCCCTTCTCACAGGCCTGGGCTTCTGGAATCTGTTCATCCTTGCCTGGCTTGCCTGAACCCCCTCTATCTACTCAGAACAACATGAAACGACTGACCTGTTCCAAAATTCTTCCTTTTGATTCTACAACTGTTCTCTGCACCCTGCTGAATGAGACAACACCTATGCGGCCATTCACAATGGGCTCTGCTTCACAGGCCACTACACATTTCACTTTGGGATGAAAGAGAGAAGGGCCTCTGAACAGAGGGCTTTGAGTCAGTATTAGGCAAAGAAAAGCCCAGCACCACTCTGGTATCCATTCTTGCCATCAGCAGTCATGCCAGAAGCTAGATAATAACAGCTAGCATTTATGAAGTACCTTAAGGTTTGCAAGGCACTTTACAAATATTATCACACTTGATCCCTACAACAACCCTGGTTGGTAGGTATTATTATTATCCCCTTTTTAAAGATGAAGAAACTGAGGTAGATAGAAGGTAAATGACTTGCCCAGCTAGTAAGTGTCTGAGGCTGAATTTAAATTCAGGTGCTCCTGACTTGAGGTCCAGCACTCTGTCCACCATGCCACCTAGCTGTCTTCACAAACTAAATTACAAGCCCTTTAGTCTAAGATTTGAAGCCCTGTATAATCAGTATCCTATCTACCTTTCTATGCCTTATTCATAGCCTCTGTTGGGGTTGTGGGGTTTTTTTTTTATTGTTACCCAACTCCCTTACTCTTTCTTCCCTCCATACCTTTGCTCACGCTCAGCTTGGAATTATCGTCTTCATCCAGGATCAGTTCAAGCCTCACCTCTTCCACAAAGCCTTCCCTAACCACCCCACCCCCCAACCACTATCAATCCTTAACGATCTATTGTAACACATGGTCTCTGGGGAATGGAATGGAGAGAAGGGATTCTGTGTAACAGGAGCCTATATGACACAATTGGGCTCTAAATTATACACTGTCTTATATTTTTGTTTCCTCTTGTACTATAAATGTCCTCTTTCCAATTAGTTTCCAAAATTCTGAGGGCAAGGAGAACATACATGTACCTTATTAATTCCAAATATCTATGGCAAGGACAAGCAAGATTCAACTAACTTAAATGGCATCCCAGTAGATGTTGAGATGCCATCTGGGCTTATTGTTCCTGACACCCTCTTAGTTTCCTTACTATAGAGTTATAGATTTAGAGATGGAAGGGACCATGTCCTCCCCTTTCTGTGTCCTCCAAAGCACCTGGCAAAAGGCCATATTTAGTTAATACAAGATAACTGACAAGATGATGGGACTATTAGCCTGCTTTGGAGACCATGCAGTTCAGGCCCAGATACGATGGCACAATAGACGTTCAGTCCCAACTCCACTGCATGGGAAGGTTTACATAGCTGGCCAGGCCATTTGCTGTCTTTTGGTCTCTTCTTAGATCATTCTGCCATCCATTTCAAGTTCCTTGAAGGAGAGACCAAATCATAATTACTATGCACAATGTATAATTGATATCTCCTACAGAGAGAGGAAGCCATGAGGCAGTATGATCCTTCTTTAAAGGGGACTGGATTTGGCTTCAAAAAATCCAGGTCTTAATCCTGGCTCCACCACTCACTAGCTCTGTGAAGAAATTGTGCACTAAATGGGCTCCCAGATATGTCTCTGAGGCATATAAAAATGTAAGTAATTGAGAGTGGAAGAAAGACCTCTAGCTAAGGCCCTGGTGTCCCTAGATGAAAGTGTGTCCCCATATGTCCTAAAGTGTGACTTCAGACAAATCCCTTCAACTCCTCAGGGCTTTAGTTTCTCCACCTGTAAGATGGGAAATAACAGCTCAGGCCTGTGTACTGCACAGAAGTGTTATAAATATCAGATTCAAATGCAAGGTGATGGTGGGTGAGAAAGAACTTCAAAGGCTTCTGCCCTTTGTGGAGACAGGTAGGGAATTAAAGTAAGGGGCTTCTGGTCTAAGGGAAGTTACTTTCAAGAAAGCCAATTTGCATTGTCTCTTTAAATCAAGTTTGCCTTTGACAAGTGACTAGCCTGAAAGAAATCTCTGTTAGCGTGAGTAATAAGACCTTCTAGTCTCAACATGCATCTTTCTCCCAGGGACCTTCCCACAATTAACTGGCAACATCTGACTTCTAGTGGGGGGAGGGGAGATGGGGTTCTCTTCTACCTGCTAAAATGATCAAGAATTGACTTGTTTTCCCAGATTAGTTTCCCAGGCCGGTTGGCAGCTGCATTTTGCTTGCCAGTGTGAAGAGGGAGATGAAGGGAGAATGATGCCAGAGCATTACCTTTTAGTCTGTTAGTCTGAAAGGACTCTAATAGCTAACAAAATTTTATTTCTCTTATCAAAATGATGGAAATGTCATCCTGCTGTCTCATTTTTCCTCCTAGAGTGGGATAGATCTGTGGTAGATATACACAAACACAGACCTGGCCTTGGATAGTAATAGAGAAGGGAATAAGCATTTATTAGGTGCCTATTATGTGTCAGACACTGTGCTAAGTACTTTACAAATATCATTTCATTTGGTAGCAAGCAGGCTTTGCTGCCTCTCTCCTCTAGCTGGGCTCTAGAGCAAGATAGGAATTCTAGAGTAATTATTCCTAGAGAAAGGAAGCTGGACAAGTCATGGGGAAGAAGCCAATAAAGGAGGTGGGAAACCTAGGGAGGAAAACTTGAGACAAATGCACCAAGTTAACACAAATATCACACATACACACACAAACTCTCCTGTGTTCTAAAGTTCCTTCCAGCTCTGACATTTCGTTCACTTGCCTTAAGATCCCCTTTCTAGCTCTGATGCTCTCTGTGTGTTCTAAGATTCCTTCTGGTTCTGACATTCTTTCTTCCTTATGGGATCCCTTCAGGTTCTGAGAGTCTATGTTCTATATACTAATCGTCCGTGTTCTAGAGTCCCTCCCAGCACTGATATTCTTTGTTCCAAGCTGCTTTCCTACCATGTGCCAAGCAGAGGGCTAGACATTGAATATAAAAAGCTAAGAGCAAAGTCAACCCTGCCCTCCAGGGACATATATTCCACCAGGGAGGAAGTAACGTGTATGCAGAGAGATAAATATAAAATAGATACAAAGTGAGTATGAAGTAACTGGGGAGAGGCACTAACAACTATGGGGATAGAGAAAGGGCTCTTTTGCCCTTTCTCAAGGGACAGCCCTTGAGCTGAGCCTTAAAGGGAGTCAGGGGTTCCAAGAGGCAAAAATGAAGGAAAGCATCACAGGTATGGCGGTGGGGCAGGGGAGCGGCCAACCTCCACAAAGGCAGAAAGTTTGCAGATGCAATATTTTATATAAAGACCATCAAATAGTCCCAGTTGCCTGGAATGTGGACTACAAGAGAGGAAATAAGTGTGAAGGCATAGTCTGGGACACTAATGCACTTTTGGTGGAGCTGTGAATTAGTCCAACCATTCTGGAAAGCAATTTAGAATTATAGTAAAAATGTCATTGGAATGTACATACTCTTTGAGCCAAAGAAAGAAGAATCCCATGTATACAAAATTATGTATCATAGCACTAAGAACTGGGAGGAAAGTGGGTGTTCATTGATTAGATGCAGAGGTGGGGAACCTGTGGCCTCAAGGCCACATGTGGCCCTCTAGGTCCTCAAGTGCAGCCCTTTGACATTCCCTAGCCCTGGATTAAAGAATGGTCAGTCAGCCAATTAACAAATTTCTCTATATGAATGCAATAGAATATGATGATGATGATGATGATAAATGTGAAGAATTCAGAGAAACTTGGAAAGACTTATATGAACTTATGCAGAGGGAAGCAAGAACCTCAGAAAAACAATTTACACAATGACCTCAATAGTGTAAAATATAGAAAGTCCTCACAACTCTGTTCAATAGATGTCCAACCTTGATTTCAGAGGACTGATGATGAGGTATGTCTCCTATTTCTTGTCAAAGAAGTGGTGAACTATAGGCAGAATGCAGCATGTGTTTGCAGATATAAACAATGTGTTAACTTGTTTTGTTTAACCATCTTTTTGTAATTTACAAGGGAGGGTTCTCAGATGGGGATACTCTTTAAGAAGATATATTAAAAAAAGAAAGAAAAAAATAGGTCAAAGAAATACTGCAAAAGGCTTTAAATATCAAACAGAGGTATTTGTATTCTATCCTGTAAGGATTAGGGAGTCATTGAAGCTTCCTAAGCAGAGGAATGACATGGTCAGGCCAATGTTTTATGATTATCCATCCGGCAGCTATGTGGAATATGGATTGGAAAGTGTAAAGATTAGAGAAAGGGTGACCAATTATGAGGGTATAACACTGTCCAGATCAAAAATGATGAGGACTTACCTATAGGTCCTGAGAGTAGAGAAGAGACAGATGTGAGAGATATTGTTGAGATAAAATTGACAAGCCTTGGCAACTGATAATTTGGAGAAGAGGGGAAGTAAGACTTGAGAATAACTTATGTTAGTGAACCTGGGTATCCGAAAGGATTGTGGTGCTATTTGTCAGGAACAAGGAAATTGGAAAGAGAACTGGGTGTAGGGGGAAAGTTCACAGGTTCTGTTGAGTTTGAGATGCATATGAGACATACAGGTACAGAAAGATGAGTCTTCAAATATAGATTTGGGAATCATCTGCATAGAGATGATAATTGAAGTCATGAGATCTGATGAGATCAACAAAATAGAATATAAGGAGAGAAGAAGCCCCAGAGTAGAGCCTTGGGGTATTCCCATGTATATGGAGTGGTCATGGATGATGATTCTACAAAGGAGATTGAGAAGTAGTTGTTACATCTCTGCTTTAATAATAATAACAGCTGATAGTTACATAGAGCTTTCCACATGCTGTCTCATTTGATCCTCAAAAAAATCTTCTGAGGTAGGCATCATTATTATCCCCACTTTACACATGAGGAAACAGAGGTTCAGCTAGTAACTTGTCCAAGGTCACATTGCTAACAAGTGTCTAAAGCAGGATTTGAATCTCAGTGTTCCTGACTCCAAGTCCAGAGTTTTATCAGCCACACCATGTGACTGTTAAAAGTTCCTTCCAACATTCTATGTTGTTTTAAGGGTGATACTGTTTCTAATGTTCCTTGTTCTAAATTTTCTTCCAGCTCTGACATTTTGTGATTCTGAGAATTGAACTTCTTTGAATGGAAAGCCTAGGAAGTTTCCCAGCCAAGGGAAATGAAGGAATGGGAACAACCTGAATGAACTTGGGGCAGGGGTGGGGGGGTGGGGGGAAGGATGCACTCAAGTTATGAAAGGTGAGTAAAGGCCTTTGGGCTCCTGGGACTCTGGTGTGTGATAAGAAATATGCATCAGGACTACAAGCAAACTAAGGGAGCAAGGAATAGTTTATCTGTCAGATTTATGGAGAACAGTAGAATGTATGACCAAACAAGAGATAGAGAACATTATGAAATGCAAAATGGATAATTTTGATTACATTAAATTGAAAAGTTTTTGCACAAACAAAGCCAATGCAACCAAGATTAGAATGGAAGCAGAAAGCTGGGAAACAATTTTTACAACCAGTGTCTCTGATAAAGGCCTCATTTCTAAAATATATAGAGAACTGAGTCAAGTTTATAAGAATGCAAGTCATTCCCCAATTGATAAATGGTCAAAGGATATGAACAGGCAGTTTTCAGATGAAGAAATTAAAGCTATCTATAGTCATCTGAAAAATTCTCTAAATCACTATTGATTAGAGAAATGCAAATCAAAACAACTCTGAGGTACCACATCACACCCATCAGATTGGCTAACATTACAAAATAGGAAAATGATAAATATTGGAAAAGATGTGGGAGAATTGGAACACTAATGTATTGTTGGTGAAGTTGTGAACTGATCCAACCATTCTGGAGAGCAATTTTGAACTATGCCCAAAGGGCTATCAAACTGTGCATACTGTTTGACCCAGTAATACACTTCTAGGTCTATATCCCAAAGAGATCATGAAAATGGGAAAAGGACCCACATATAGAAAAATATTTATAGCAGCTCTTTTTGTGGTGGCCAAGAATTGGGAAATGAGGAGATGCCCATCAATTGGGGAACAGCTGAACAAGTTTTGGTATATGAATGTAATGGAATACTACTGTTTCATAAGAAATGATGAGCAGACAAACTTCAGAAAAACTTGGAAAGACTTATATGAACTGATGCTGAGTGAAGTGAGCAGAACTAGGAGAACATTATACACGGTAATGGTCACACTGTGCAATGACTAGATTTGATAGACTTAGCTCTTCTCAGCAATGCAAGGATCTAAGACAACTCCAAAAGACTCATGATAGCAAATGCTATCCACAACCAGAAAAAGAATTATGGAGTTTGAATGCAGATCAAAGTATTCTATTTGCTCTTGTTTTTGTTTGTTTGTTTCTTCTTTCTTGTGGTTCCTCCCATTGGTTCTAATTCTTCTTTACAACCTGACTAATGTGGAAATTTGTTTAATATGCATGTATGTGTAAAGCCTATATCAGACTACGCACCTTTTTGGAGAAGGGGGAAGAGAGGGAGAAGAAGAAAATTTAGAACTCAAAATCTTATGGAAGTGAATGTTGAAAACTAAAAATTAATTAATTAATTAATTTAAAAATAAATACATAAATATTAGCCAGCATGGCTTCATCAAGAAAAAAAAATATGCATCAGGGACTTTGAGTCTACAATAACTCTCCAGCACTGGGCTCCTTAAAGATACTTCTGAATCAAGAGGAGAAAGAAACCAGCTTCTTTTTGTGTTAGGAAGGCCCAATTATGGAGTATTTCACACCAAGCTGCCAAGCCCTGACCTAGGGAGCCTGGACCTCCCACCTTACCTAAGCCCAGGCTGGACACACAGTGGGGCTAATACATTCTCATAGGGTGGCTAGGTAGATGGATAGTTTAATAGTTCCCTATCCCCCTCCCTTCTCTAGGGGATTTATGACTTCCATCCCCATTTACATCCCGGCATCTGGTGACAGTGCCCCTCCCCTTCCTGGGCTGTTGGGCCTGTGTCACTTTTAGCTCCTTTGGGGGCCAGGGAAGAGGAAAATCAGTATGCTTATGCCCTGGCGGAGGAGAAAATGAGTGAAGAGGACATTTTCTGACATTTTCCCCTTCCTTCTTCTCATCCCTACTATGTCTGCTGCAATCCAAACTCCCATAGCCCTTTGTTCATATTTATCTTAAGTATCCATCCCTTTCTGCCATGTACAAGCTCACCTTAGGCACATATTCCCATTCTGCCTTATATTGTGTTGTAGTTTGGTGCGTGGGTGTATTTTGTTATCAGTTAGACTGTAAGCTCCAGGCCCTCTGTTTCATTCATGTCACAAGATCATAGAAATAAAGAGATAGAGCTGTTTACAGCTTAGAGGCTGTTTGATTCAACCCTTTCATTTATAGACGAGGAAACTGAGGCTCAGAGAGGTTAAACGGCCTGTTCAAAGTCACATAGGTCATGGGCTTCCAAGTTAGGATTCAAAAGCATGTCATTGGATTCCAAATCCAGGGTTCTTTCCATTGTACCAGACTGCCTGTATCCTCTAGCCCCAGCAGGTACTCAAGAAATAGGAAGAAAGGAAGGAAGGGAAGGAAGGAAGGAAGGAAGGGAAGCAAGGAAGAAAGGGAGGGAGGGAGGAAGGAAGGAAGGAAGGAAAGAAGGAAGGAAGGAAGGAAGGGAGGGAGGGAGGGAAGAGAGACAAAACTAGACCAGTTCCCTAAAGGGGATAGAAAGAGAGATTTGTATGAAAACTAGGATCCCTTGAAGTCAAAAGGAAACAGTTTTACAGTCAATCATAGGATGTTCTGCTTCCTCTAGCAAATAGTATATGTATGTATGTGTGTAGTATGTATAGCTATTGGACATATATTTACTGAATATCCACTATATACCTCACTCTATGCTCAGTGCTAGAGACTTCAAAGACATGTAAGACTGTGTTCTTGCCCTTAAGGAGATCACATTGTGATTGTGGAGAAAAGAGGAAGGGGAAGAGAATAAACATTTATATAATGCTTATGAAGTGCCAGACACTGTGATAAGCATTTTAAAAATGTTATATCATTTGTTCTCACAACCCTGACAGGTAGGTGATGTTATTATTCCCATTTTACAGTTGAAGAAACTGAGGCAAACAGAGGTTAAATTACTTGACACAGTTAAGTAAGTATTTGGAAGCCAGATTTGAATTCAGGTTTCCATACAAAGTTAACTAACTTTATATGTTAGCAAATGTTAAAGAAGTTCAAAGAAGGTAGAGAGTGCTCTAATGGTGATGGGGAGGGGAGAGGGAGGAATTAGAGGAAATTTCGTGGAGAAAAGTTGGGTTTTGAAAAATGAGTGAGAGTCATGTAGGTCAGGGGAGAAAGGGAGGGCATTGCAGATAGTGGAAACAGCATGAGAGAAAACACAGAAGTGGTCATGGACAAGGTGGATGGACAAGGTATGATGAGGAGACCAACCTGACTAGAACAAAGGATTCATACAGGGGAATAATGAGAAATAAGGCTCTAGGGGTAGGTTAAAGCCAGGACACAGAGGGCCTTAAATGCCATAGTAAGAAGGTTGGCCTTCATTCTGTGTCAATAGGGAGCCATTGAAAGTTTTTTGATCAGGGGATTAAAATGATCAAGAAAAGATTAGTCTAAAGAATGGTTTCTGTATGCAAATTGGATGATGTGAATTGAATGTGGGCACCAATGAAGAGAAAGAAGGTATGACTCCTGCATTCTCTCACACTCCATAGGATCTTGAGCAGAGGGAGAGTTCTAAGGAGAACTTTGATCCCAAGGTTAGCACTGAGGAACAGAAGTATTTTCCCCAGAAGGCTGTGATGGTTTGAAGGAATTTAGGGAGCATCTGCTGGGCTTGATTTATTGGCCCCAGTGGAATGGAACAAGGGGATGGAAGTGAGTGTGTGTTAGGGATGAGGTTGTAGGGAAGAGAAAGGATTCCCTGACCCACTCTTGAATAGTCAAAGATTCAGCTCCAGGGGTCCAATCATGTGCTAGCCTCTTGTCACATGACCCTAAAAGCCTGACCATCAGAAGTTCCCGGAACTCCTCTGTGGCCAGCAGTTAGGGCTTTGCAGGGAAAGCTATTCTGTAATTGTATAAACCGATAGAAAGTCTGTCTGGGGATAGGGGAGAAACCTTGAGACAAAGATAGATATATCAGTAGGCAGGACAAGATGGGGGTGGGGAGAAGGCTGTGTCTGGTTATTCTTAAGGGGCCTTAAGTCCACATTCGCTGTGTTGTCCTCAAAATCTAATCTTTGGGGCACCCACTGGAGGAGGGTCCCAGCTCTAAGGAGGGCTGTGTTGTTTCTCCAGGCTGATGGTTTCTGTGGCCAGCACCCACCCCAGTCCAGGATTGGCACAGTTTGGAACGCATGGGATGGCAGAGCAGGCATTGATGCAGGATGTAAGGGGAGGGCATTTTTTTCACTCTGAATAGACCAAAGAGAAAGAGAGAGAGTGAATTGTAGTGAAGGCCTGAGGGAGGGAAAGAAAGCTCATTTGAATAGGAAAGGTCTCTGTGCCTTGGCTTCCAGCAGATCCTCTAAGACTCCCAGCATATAAATGACTCTCTACCAACTCCCATGGCTCCACTGGGTATAGAATGAGAGCAAGTGGTACTTCAGGCTACCTTTGTTGCCTGGAATCCTCTGAAAGCTGTCCTATCCTCTGCCAGTCTAAATCCTACCCATCTATCAAGGTGTGTACCACTTCTAGGAAGTCTTCTCCTTTCCACTCAACCAGTAAAAACCTCTTCATCCTTTGAAACTTTACTATCTGCCCCACACACTCCACACTCCAGCATGTGATCTATGTCCTGCCCAGTATCATCTTCAGTTGTTTCACTTGCGTGCAGTGTGTGTGTGTGTGTGTGTCTTTGTTGCTGTAACTAGACTTGATCTTGTTGGGGAGGGACCACAGGGTCAGGCATAAAGCAAGTGCTTCAAGAAAGACTTGAAATGTAATTATTCCCTATTTTGCTTTGGTTCCATTACAGAGAACTAAAGGAAGTTAGATCTAGAATGGGTTTTTTGGGATGCCAACTCTGACCCCTGTATTTTTAAGGATTCAGAAGAGGAAAGTGGCTTGCCAAAGGTGGGACAGATAGTCAAAGAACTGAGACTCAAACCTGGGTGTCCTTACTTACTCAAGTGTCTCCAAACACATGTGGGACTGTAAGAAGAAAGAAGGTCTAAGTGCTCAGTTTTTTTTAAGTTTTCCAGAAACAATACACTTCTTACTACCTTCTTCACTTCTCATCCCCTTCACTGAAGTCCCATTCAAACTACTGGATCCCTGTGGGAATGTCCAATAGTTTCCCCTGAGTACATTCTGCAGAGGAGAGTGGGGGAGGTCATAAGTTGGCCTAGTGTCCTGGGGTTAGGCTTTGGGCATGGCTACCAGCCTCCCCCCACACATGCATCAACCTCCCACCCCCTTCTCCTCTCAGAAATAGATAATGAAACCAGCTAAGTTTCTGTGTAGAGCTGGTAACAGGCCAAGCACAATACGCTCACAGGTGAAACGTTTGTACATGGGATTGTTGTTTTTTCCAGCAGGTTTTAATAACACTGCAGTATAAGTGTATACGTCCTGGGTAAGGACATCAGCTAATCACTGTAATTACGGGATGATGGTACAATCATATTCTGTATGCTTGCTCCAGGGCTCACTGTGCCAAGCACTTAGCAGACTGATAGCATTCTTTCTGCCTGTGATTCCATCTTGTGGAATTACTAGGACTGAACAGGGAAGCTGGTCTTTGGGTCTAGGAAGTAGGGCCTCTTCTCCAACAACGCTCTCCTTTTGAGCAAGTCATTGAAACTTGATGGACATCAGTTTTCCCATCTGTGGAAAATGAGGAGGTTGGATTAGATGTCCTGTGACATCTCTTCCAGCTCTGAGAATCTGATCCTATCATTCTTTTTTGTGATGCCCATGTTTAATCCCCTAATTCACAGAAAGAGAGACCCTACCCTCAGCAATATTCACAAAAGACATGGTACAGCCTGATTTTCACAAGTAAGAAAAGATAGCAGAGGAGGTGAAGAGTGTGCCTAGTGAAATGATGGGCTGCTGAAGAAGGGAAGGGAGAGAGAGATGGAGACAGACTGATGGAGAGAGAAATAGAGAGGGAGAAGTCAAGAACACCTGAGTCCAAATCTCACCCTAGAAACTTTGACCCTGATCAAGTCACTTAACTGCTTTGTGCCTTGGTTTCCTCATCCATAAAATAAAGGAGTTGACTGAATGATCTCTAAGATCCTTTCCATCTCTAAATCTATGATCCTAGAGAGAGAGAAATGAATAGTCAGAGACAGAGAGATAGTCACTTAACTTCTCTAAGACTCAGTTTTCTCATTTGTAAAATGAGTGGGTTAGACTAAATGACCTCAAGGGTCCCTCCCAGCTCTAAACGAATGATCTTATGGTGATAGAGGGAGAGGAAGAACAGGAGGAGGAGGACTAAGGCAAAGAAGGAAGGAGAAAAGGAAAAAAGAGTGGGAGCAAAGGAGTGAGGGGGAAGAGAGTGAGAAGGGAGAGCATGAGGAGAAGGGAGAGAGAGACAGAGACAGAGGGACAGAGAAAGTGATAGAGTGAAAGGGGGGAAGAGAGGGAATGAGAGACAGAGACAGAGAGAAAAAGACTGGTTCTACAGAAGTGGGGTGTTGGGGCAGAGGATGAGGAGATGGGAACATCCACAGGCAGACTGCAGTCCAGGGCTGTGGCGTCTCATTAAGCCATCTCAGAAATCTGAAGTCGGGCTCCTCGCCCAGTTCCCCAGAGCTGCGGCTGAGTTTGGGCCCCTAGTTTAATCTTCTGCTGAAAAGATAATTTTGTTGAGTCCCTATTGTCAGGCCTAGAGAGAAAACAAAGCCTCATTTGTGAAGGCTTTTTTAGATTGCCCTAAACAGGCTCTGGCATTTTCCCTCCCAATGGAAAACACTGTAACCGGAAGTTTGTTCATAACGCGCTCTTTTTGTCAAGTACAGAATCACTTTTGTTACCAGAGGGCAAGCACATGTTGAGAGCTATTTTGCCCCTCTTCTTTCTGGCTTTTCCCTGCAAAATGGCCAGTGTGTATGCATGAGTGTAAGATTGAAAGCAGGTGGGGGAGGGGACCATGAATAAATTCAATTTTTGGCCTCCCTTCCAGGCCCCAAAGAATCCCAGTTCTCTCCTTCCTCTCAGATGATTCAGTACATAGTCCTTGACGGTAGACTGGAATTCAGAATAAGCCCCATTTTCCGGGGCCTCATCCAGGCCTGTGTGTTCTGACTTTATCCCTGCCAGGAAGGACACACTCCTCCAAAACATCCCCCCCACTGATCCTAGACATTCCACCATCCTTTCATTTGCTAAATTCTGTCAATACTAACTACCAGACATAGAATCATCAGGTGATTTAGAGCAGGAAGGAAATTTAGAGATCGTCGAGTCCTGGGGCCATGATCCCCATCAACCTCTTCTCAGACTAAAATCTATAAAATAAAACACATAGGATTACAAAGGAAACCAATTGTATTGCAATAAAGATGAAACTTTTTTCTCATCCAAGTTTCGTGAAATCTGTTCTCACCCTTAGAGGGTCTGTGAACCCCTGACAGAATCCAACTCCATCATGTTACAGATGAGGAAGCTGTGGCCTGAATAGCTGGGGGCTGGTTATATTGCTTCTCCAGTCCTAACAGTGCTCCCTCCCACTCCCGTTCAAGATCTTCATCAACTGTGAGGAGTAAGCAGATCAGCATTATTATCCCTATTTGGCTGATGAGGAAACTGAGGCACAGAGCAGTTCAGCGATTTGTCCAAAGTCATACACCACATCGTTGTGACAGGGTGGGGAATAGAAACCCAGATTTTCTGTCTGGGGCTCTAAAATTCTTTAGTCATTACCTTGTATATGGGTCCTTTGTTTTATTGCTAAGGGAGTAAATCTCCAAAGGCAGGGACTATATCTTGAATTTTAGTGGTTTTCTTCCCTGTGTAGGAATAATTCCATATGTGATGTGTTGATTGGACCCGCAAGGACAAAGAAACTTCCCAGGAAACAGTCCTGTCCCCAGGGTAGGGGGTTAAAGTGGAGCTCAGTAGGGGCGATGGAGTGGGGGTGCAGGGGCGCCTAAGTGCTGGACGCTGAAGGAAATCCTTTTATTTTTTGGTGGTGAAATGAAACAAACCCAGTTCTTGTTTATTTCCTGGTTAATTGTGTTGTGGAGGATGGAGATGGCCTCCCCGGGCCTGGGCTGTTAACTCTTTCTCATCTGGATTCATTGTCCTGCTTCCTTCATTTTTCCCAGCGCTGGGCTGTTTAAATGCGGGGGGGGGGGGGGGGGGGGGGGGGGGGGGGGGGGGGGGTCGGGG